>NC_082668.1:107517021-107836187 GCF_025265405.1 Mesoplodon densirostris | reverse complement strand
AAATGTGAGCTTATATTCAGTGAGAATCAAATCCCTGACACTTTTGGGAACATCATGTCTTTGTGTTATGGACATGTCTTTCACAGTATTTAAAAAATTTTTCATTTGTCAGATGACCCATTGCTATACTTGGCCTGGAAAAATTTTTATGTTACTATTTACATTTTATAATTCCTGTTATATATAGGTAAGGTAAATTTGAACTTGAAGCTTTCTGTATGGTTTCCTTAATCATGAAAAAAAAAAGTATTCTTCCTCATGTAAACCCAAGGTGAATGGTACATTTCTTTTAGTTTTCATATCGACCAGGGTCTTGGCAGAGAATATATGGTACATTAATATTGGAATATTTAAGAAGTGTCAATGAAGTATTGTTAGAAGATGTAGACAAGCTGTAGAAAAATCAAAAGAATATAATACCTCAGGGATGGTAAAAGGAAGGCTCAGTAATTGATGCTAAGTTTGAAGAAGTGAGAAGCCGGAGCCATTCATTAGAAACTTCAGGCTGATAGAATTCAAATGGCTTCAAACATATGAAAAGATGCTCAAACTCACTCATAATAAAATAAATACAAATTAAACTAAAGAAAAAAAAAACCTATTGAATGGCCTCCCGATCTTAGGTGAGGGAAGCAGTTGAATGTGGCAAAGCTGAAAATAAGAAGCTAGGGAAATAGATATCCACATCTCCCCTCCATTCCTTCATTTTCTTGCTTGTACTCCCCATTGGTGAACCCCAACCAAAATCCAGAAGGCAAGTGAGCCAGCTGATAGGGTTCTCACAGGTCAGGGTTCTGGAGTAGGCAGGGTAAAGAAGGTTAAGAGATGGATCTTTGGGGGCAGTGGAAGTTGTCCAGTGCTGCTTCCTTGTTGTTTTTTTGGAGAGTTACTTTCACTAGGGGTGTATAATGCTTTAAAGCACCACGATTTTATTGTCTCTTCTAACAATGCTATTAAACATTTCCCATCTAATCACTGTGTGGACACTGACATCTAAGCCTGAGGATGTTGCTGCATAATTAAACATTTAACTGTGTCCGCCCTCAATACAGACATTCACAGAAATTAATAATTATCGTATCACATAAATAAATAAATAATCATATAGAGTCCCCATACTTACTTCTCTTTTTTTCTAGCATTTAGAAGTTTCATTTTCTTTTTTACTTGCTTGGCTGTATATAAAAATTATATTTTTATTCAACACGTTTAGAGAGAATTCCATTTTAGTTCAGATTGCATGTCCCTGGAATTTGAAGCCCAGAAACACTTGGTTCATGGACTTTGTCCTGTTTTGCATCCTAAAAGCTACAAATAATTAAGAGCAATGCTGTTTACATTTGTGTGTATTGGTGAATGTTTTTACTGGGGTTCGTTGGGGAAGGACAATGGGGATAGATGATGCCCCCTGCTGCTCTTCAGCTTTGACTTCATTCATGATTTGTGTTTCTTCTTTGTTTTTAATTTTTATTTTATATTGGACTATAGTTGATTTACAAGGTTATGTTAGTTTCAGATGTACAGCAAAGTGATTCAGTAATACATATACATATATCTACTCTTTTTCAGATTATTTTCCCTTATAGATTATTACAAAATATTGAGTGTAGTTCCCTGTGCTATACAGTAGGTTCTTGTTGGTTATCTGTTTTATATATGGTAGTGTGTATATGTTAATCCCAAACTCCTAATTTATCCCTCCCCTCACCTTTCCCCTTTGGTAATCAAAAGTTTGTTTTCTAGTCTGTAAGTCTGTTTGTGTTTTGTAAGAGAGTATTTCTATTAAAAGACACTGGAAATTTCCTCTCCATGGTACTTCCTTCTCAAACCTGATAAGGAATGGAGCTATCAATGTAGGAAAATGCACCTACCAAAAGAGATCCATAGGATAAATGGATGTTTAAATTAATGTTATGATAAAGACATAGTACTTACATTGTGTTTGAATCATTTGAAGATTCATGTTCTTTTGAAAGTCAGAAGGAAATAATAAGTGCCTTAACAAAATGAAGCAAACAGTCCTAATAGAATGGTACTGTAAACTTAAAGACACATGTGCAAAATATGGACAATAAGGAAAAAAGAATAACCTGAACTGGTCCAGAAAATAAAGCATGTTTAGTGAGATAAATGATTAATATAAATTATAAATGCATCTATTATAGGCTGAGGTGTTATAGATTTATGTATTATAATTTATTGGCAGTGCTCTTCAGTGACCCAGCTATAAGAACTCCTCAGTTGATCCAGTTCTTGGCTTTTCCCTTGAAATTCTTGATCTCTCCTGATCAACCTCTAGGGCATCACTCACACTTCTAGCTGAAACAAGGTTTCTCTTGTAGATTCAATAATATTTGTCAGAAAGTTATGCTGTACCATTTATGTTATAGACCTTGAGCTAGATGTTGGAGATAAAACAGAAAAAAGAAACTAGAACTCTTACCTCTTGAAACTTAGAGTCTAATGGGAGATAGAAATTAGGTAACTAATTAAACACGTTTATGATTTCAAAAAATCATAGTTGCCATGAAAATCACAGATATGACTCTATAATAGGATAATGGGGGTTAGTGGGCGGTAGGCATGATCATTTAATTAGCCTTACAGTGGAGTGAGTTAGTTAAAATGTTTTCTGGTTTGAACGACAAAATGAGAAATATGTAGAAAAGAGAGCTAGTTAGTAGTAAAGACAAGAAATGTTATTGTATGTGTATTGACAAGTATGCCCCTTTAATAATATTTAGTCAACCCATATCATTGACCCTGAATCATTGTGTCCTTTGTCTTACCCTTAGTGATAACTTAGAGGTAGTACACTAATCTAACCAGCTTTGTGTAGTTGCATTACATGTGTACCAAAGAGCTTTTTTCAGCTGTTACTCTTTGAGAGGATTGCAGGTAAGTGGCTGATTTTCAGCCCTACCATGACTGATACCTACACTCCAGACCAGGAATTATCACAGGCTAAAAAGTTCAGATGGACCACAATTAAAAGTGGGGTGCAATAGCCTAAAGGAAGTTTTATCCTAAATTCTTCATACATTGTATAAAGTTTCGAACTAAGATCCCTACACAGTGTCGATACTTAGATGAATATATATTGACAAATTATTTACCAAAGAAAGACGTAAAACTGTGATTTTCACTTAGAGGTTCCCTGAACTGTTAGATCAACATCACCTAAGTACCAAGAATCCTGTGGGTTTTCACTTTGATGCTGGGGTATCACGGAATTTGCAAACTTAGCAGGGGAAAGGTACAAAGAACTGCGAATTTTGTGCAGTAAAAAATTACTACTTTTCTGGGCTTCCCTGGTGGCGCAGTGGTTGAGAGTCTGCCTGCCGATGCATGGGACACAGGTTCGTGCCCCGGTCCTGGAAGATCCCACATGCCACGGAGCGGCTGGGCCCGTGAGCCATGGCCGCTGAGCCTGCGTGTCTGGAGCCCATGCTCCGCAACGGGAGAGGCCACAACAGTGAGAGGCCCGCGTACCGCAAAAAAAAAAAAAAAAAAAAAAAAAAAAACCCAACCAAACAAACAAAAAAATTTACTACTTTTCTAAGCAGCAACTTTAACTCTGTTTTTGTTATTAACTAATGATATTTTGTTACTGAGGAACTACAGGAAACATGGTCCTTAATTATTCAGCAGCCCTAGGGGCTGTGTCCAATGCTAAGATAAAAATAAACTTCTATCAGCTGCTAGACTGAATCCAGCAGCAAGGAGGAAAAAAATCATACCTTTATTTCATTTGTGTGTTGCAAAATGTGCCTGGGAAATGATCTAAAGAAAGCCTATTATAATCAAAACCTTGCTGCAGGGTGACTTTCCATGGAGTGACAAATTAACTTTAATGTATCACATGGCATTGTACTGAGGTTTAAAAAGTGAGAGTGCCTCTGAGGACTTGATTTTTTATCAAGGGGATTTCTTAGCACAGGTTCTAAACGAGGATCAATGTAAGCTACATATATGCAGATTCTATCTGCAGAATCCCCAGGAATAAAACATTTCCATATTGCATGCTGCTGTCCTTCATCATAAGGAAGTCAGTTTGTCAAATTATTCAAGGCAGAAAATAGTGACTCCATTATAAAACCTCTGCAATAAAGGTAGACTTTGTAGTCATTTGATTGCATTGAATTGGCTTTCTTCTCAAGTCATGATATCCAGAGCTAGTCAGTCAACATGGACCTCAAGTCAGAGAATTTGAGTTCTAGTTTTCCTTTACTCACTGGGCAGCGACATGGTTTTGGGCCAGTGTTGTCAAACAGAAATAAAATGTGAGCCACAAAGGCAAGCCATATATGTAATTTTAAATTTTCTCATCAACATATTTTAAAAGGAAATAGTAATAGGTGAAATTAATTTTAATAATATATTTTATTTAACTCAATATATCTAAGATATTTTCATTTTAACATGTAATCATCATAAAATTATTAGTGAGATATTTTACATTTTTAAAATAATTCTTTGAAATTCATTGTGTGTTTTACTTATCGGTACATCTTGATTCGGACTAGCCACATTTCAAGTGCTTCATGGTCACCTGTACTTTCTAGCTACTGTATTAGACAGCCCCATTTTGGACAAATCTCCAATTCTCCAGTTATCATGTCTTAGTCATAAATGACCTGGGAAAACTTGAACAGTGTAGAAAATTTCCCAGAGATGAATTGTTGAATAATCAGAACAGTAACATACAACTCTGAGATAGAGAGAGCTATTAATATTTGAATGAGAAAGTTTATCACAGAATAAACCTGAGATTGTAATATGGGAGTGAGATATTAAAGACTTGGATTGGCAATTGATATTGAAATGTATTAAGAAGAAAGTGAAAAATTGAAACTCATGTAGGTAGAAAGTGTACAAAGTGAATCATTTTGTGGAATACAATGGAAGGCAGTAGGGACATTTAACACCTAGAAAATAATATATGAAAAACAACACCTATCTTCAAATAATGATTGGAAAGACTGTTGAAGAGAAAAGTTAAGCTTTTTCTAGATTACCTAAAGAGACAAATTTAAGACCCAAACATGGCCATTTATTTATACATTAAGTAATTCAATGTGCATTCTATATTGAGCACGTACTATATGATCTCAATATTCTGACTGCTGGGATGCAAAGATATGAATAATAAAAAAGTAGACAGGTTTGAAAAATGGAATAGCTAAAGTAGGTAATTTTTCTTTTTTCTCTACATCTGTGTCTCTATTTCTGCTTTGCAAATAAGTTAATCTGTACCATTTTTCTAGATTCCACATGTAAGTGATATACGATATTTTTCTCTTTCTGACTTAGTTCACTCTGTGTGACAGTCTCTAAGTCTATCCACGTCTCTGCAAATGGCACTATTTCATTCCTTTTCATGGCTGAGTAATATTCCATTGTGTATATATGCACCACATCTTCTTTATCCATTCCTCCACTGATGGACATTTAGGTTGCTTCCATGTCCTGGCTATTGTAAATAGTGCTGCAATGAACGTTGGGGTGCATGTATCTTTTTGAATTATGGTTTTCTCTGGATATATGCCTAAGAGTGGGATTGCTGGGTCATATGGTAGCTCTATTTTTAGTTTTTTGAAGAAGCTCCATACTATTTTCCATAGTGGCTGCACCAATTTACATTCCCACCATCAGTGTAGGAGGGTTCCCTTTTCTCCACCTCCTCGCCAGCATTTATTGTTTGTAGATATTTTGATGATGGCCATTCTGACTGGTGTGAGGTTATACCTCATTGTAGTTTTGATTTGCATTTCTCTAATAATTAGTGATGTTTTCATGTGTTTGTTGGCCATCTGTATGTCTTCTTTGGAGAAATGTCTGTTTAGGGGTAATGTTTCTTTGTACAAGTTGCTCCAAAATGGACTGGAGGGTGACTTGGTAAGTATAAGACTGTAGAGTTTTAAGTTTTAAGTATTGTATAAAAATATTATGGAAGAGCATTGTTACTGCTGGTAACAATGGATTGGGTTTTTTCAAACCAATCCTATCAGCTGATGGGCAGGGCCAGGTCCCAGCCCCAAGAGTCTAAAGGGAGGACGCTTAAATGGCACTTGCCCCACCAGGGTCCTCATGGTAGAACAAGCTCCCCAGAATGAGTCCACCAGCATCTGTGTCCCCAGAGGGGAATCCCAGTGGCTCCCTGCCGTTCTGGGAGGCTTCTCTAAAATCAGCAAGTGAGTCCGACCCAGGCTTCTTTCAAATTACTGCATCTGCCCTGGGTCCCGGAGCATGTGAGATTTTGTGTGCACCCTTTGAGTGGAGCTTTAAACCACAGCCCTCTGGCTCTCCTGTAAGAAAGCCCTGCTGGTCTTCAAAACCTGGTGTTCTGTGGCTTGCCTTCCCATTGTAGAAGCCGGGGCTGGGGAGCTCAATGTGGGGCTTGGACTCCTCCCTCCTTGGGGAAAACCCTGCAGTTGTGAGTATCATGTTCATTGGTCCCCTACCTGGTAGTGTGGGTTTTGACATCTCAGCTCCTGCTACTTTCCTCTTTGGTTCCTTTATATTGTTAGTTGTAGAAAATCTTTTCCACTAGTCTTCAGGTCTTTTTCATCGATAGTTGCTCTCTAAATAGCTGTAATTTTGTGAGGAGGTGAGGTCATGGTCTTCCTACACTGTCATCTTGTCTACTCTCCATTTTTTTTTTAACACTTTAAATATTTCACTGCACTCTTCTCTTGCATGCACAATTTCTGTTGGAAGTATCCTATAATTCTTATCCCTGTTCCTTTACTGGTAAGGTTTAAAAATCTTTTTTACCTTTCAGAACTTTCTCTTTTCTATTGTTTTTCAGTCATTTGAATAAGATTAGCCTAAATGTGTGCTGGGTTTTCTCTGTACTTTTGTTGCTTCTTGTTCTCTGAGCTTTCTGGATCTGTTGGTAGCTGTCACTGATTTTGGAAAATTCTTGACCATTTTTACTTCAAGCATTCCTTCTAATCGGTCTGTTTTCCTTCTGATATTTCATATAGCCATATGTTATACCTTTTGAAATTTGATATTCAGTTTATTTTGTTTTCATTTTTTTCTCTTTATATTTTAGAGAAATCTCTATTGATTATCTTTACACTCACTGATTCCTTCCTCAGCTGTGTCAAATTTACTATTGGGCCCATCACAAGCATTTAAAAAAAAATTCTGTTATGATGTTTTCTTTTTTTAAAATTTCTAGCCTTTTAAAATTCTTTCATGGAGTTTCTATATCTCTGTTTACATTACATTGTCCAGCTGTTTTTTTTGTTTTCTTTTTTTTTTTTGATGTGGACCATTTTTAAAGGCTTTATTGAATTTGTTACAGTATTGCTTCTATTTTATATTTTGGTTTTTTGGCTGTGAGGCATGTGGGATCTTAGCTCATGGACCAGGGATCCAACCTGCACCCCCTGAATTGGAAGGCGAAGTCTTAACCACTGGATTGCCAAGGAAGTCCCCATGTCCATCTGTTTTTATACATTGTTTTCCATTAAAGCCCTTAGCATATTAACTATAGTTATTTTAAATTCCCTCACTGATAATTCCATCACCTGGTCATATCTTAGTCTGGTTCTGATGCTTTTTCTCTACAGACTATATTTATTGCCTTTTTGCAGCCTTATAATTTTTTGTTGTTGAAAGTGAACATCCTTTACAAGGTTCTAAGAATTGACATAGATAAGGTTTTAGTGTGAAGATTTATGTTAACTGGGTAGAGCTGGGCTGCATTTAGTGGTTTCTGTAGTTATAAGTGTGAGAGGCTTCAAATTTCTCTCATGTCCTTGTTTGTGTCTCCCCTCTTGACTTTGAGCTTCCCTAAGTACTTCTCAGAAAGAGTATGAATCTTAAAGCTTTTTTTTTCTAGCTGCACCCTATTCTTATTCATTATACTGGGTTCCTGTAGGTGTGGTGGTATGGAAGATTATCATTCTACAATACTCTGATTAAGTAACAGTCCCTGACTCTATGGAGGAGGTTCCTCCCTCCTTAAGTGAAACAGGAAAGCTAGAGAAGGATGGAGAAGAAGGAATATTCTCCTCTTAGCTGAGATAAAAAGCTTGCAAAATCTTTTCCCTTACAGTATAGGCTTTTGTTATGGAGAAGGTCTGCCTATATTTCACAATGATTTTTTTTCCTCTTCCCCTAGTAGAGCCACAAGAAGGTCTTCTTCAAATCTTTCTCATGAAAATCATGTTCCTAGAAGTAAAGCCCATGAAAGTTTAATGATCCCACTTGTAACCCCTAAGGAGTTTCTTACTCTCATTTAAATGTTCCTACTAAATTATGCCTCCAGTGGCTTCTGTTCCAGGTAAACAGATCTCAGTTGCTGTGTCCCTCTGGATGTGCCTGTCTGTTCACATTTGGGTAATAGTTTTCTTTTTGGGTTGATGGTTTTCCTTGCAACATCAGTTCACTTATGGGCCCAAGAAAAATCATTGATTTCCAGTTCCCCCAGCTTTTTCTTGTTGTAAGCACAAGAGTGATGACTTCTAACCACTTTATATGTTACAAGTAAATCTAGAAGTCCTAACCAAACTTTTGTTAATATTAGTCTTTTATATTTTACCCTGCTTTACCCTCCTCCATCCATCATGTGCCACAGATATTATTGGTTGGTTTAATGAAAAATAGATCCAAGTTTATCCGAGTTTTATTCATTTTCCATTTTGGGTACTTTAAATAAATATAACTGTCCCTCAGGGATTCTAGCAGCTTCTGGAATTTTGAAGTCACTCTGAAACACTGGTGCTTTTTTTTCCAAAAGATATACACACACATTATGTTTATCCAATACTGGCCTTTCTTATCCTTTTTCCCTATTTCACCAATTTAATTCTTCATGTATCCTGTATTAACAACTGTTTTGAATACTTTGGGGGACATTTTTTTCTCAAAATATTTACAGTTTGAATTGACTGATCCATGTCGTTTAACAGATTTCAATAATTTGTATGACATTAATTAAAAGGAAATACTTTTCAACACTCTAGTCATTAAATCAGATTAATGAGTTATCCCTCAGGTCCAGCTAGGGAAGGGGATTCATAGACTGCTTAATTTTATAGAATTATAAAATTACTTACCTGAGATCCCCAAATAGATAGTGAAGCTTGATAGCTGCTTTGGAAGAGCTGTGTTGTTTATGTCCTTGAATAAAGAGTCATTCTCATGGATAAACTGAATCACTCTCGTATAACTGAATCACTTTGCTGTACAGCAAAAATAAACACAACATTGTAAATCAACCATACTTCAATTAAAAAAAAGTCATTCTCTTCTATTTGAAGGCTGCCTTCTTTAGTAATGTCCACAAATTTGAGAAGGATATGCCAAAGTCCAAATAAATACACAAGGAAGATAAAGAAGAAACGTCCACTTAGCTGTTGGGTTAGTCTAATAAGTACTGGTTCTTTTTTTTGTGTGTGTGGTACGCGGGCCTCTCACTGCTGTGGCCTCTCCCGCTGCGGAGCACAGGCTGCGGACGCGCAGGCTCAGCGGCCATGGCTCACGGGCCCAGCCGCTCTGTGGCACTCGGGATCCTCCCGGGCCGGGGCACGAGCCCACGTCCCCCGCGTTGGCAGGCGGACCCCCAACCACTGTGCCACCAGATAAGCCCAGTACTGGTTCTTAATGGGATGAGCGAAGTGGTGGCGTGACTATCCTTATATCCTACAGCGAGTTATTGGCAGCCCTCCATAGGACTTATCTTTTTGTCATCTCTGGTATCTTTTCATCAGAAGCAGGCCCTATTTGGAATACTTGCCATGAACAGGATGATCCCTTTTATCAGAGATGTTTTCTTTTCTCTGAAATGGACCAAGAAAGCCTTTTGGAAATAGTTGACTGAACTCAAACTGAGCCAATAAGATGCTACTTTCTAGAAACTTGAATTGGAAATTTACCCACCTCATTTTTTATGAATGACTAGCATGATGGTAATATAAGTGTCTCCAAGTTTGGAGATGCAAGTAAACAGAAGCAACAAGAATGGGTATTCACATGCAGAAATTGAAGGATGGATCAGACACTCAGACAGAAGCAGAGGTGAGAGATGAGACAGAATATAGTTAGAGGGAGACAGAGACAGACAGGCAGACTGTGATTGCTACCAGCAACCAGCTCCTAGTTTGAGTTCCCAGCAAGGTCCTGCTGTACTCTGTCTTTATAGTCCAGGGGGCAACCTTCTCAGTATAATACAACTCCCTTTTTGATTAGTAACCAAGGGAATCTTGATTAAGATGCCTGTCTGCTTCCTTACTTATCCTCTGTATTAGGTAACCAATATGTAACCTCTTGATGTGCCATGAATCTTCCCAAGTAGGGCAGTGGAGGAACAAATAACCTCCTCAGAATGGGGCATCCCAACCATGCTGATGTGTAAAAATCTTTACTCATTATGACACTAGGGATTTCAGGTTTGACAGTTTCTACTTTGTGCCTAAAATATCAATAGTAGGACCATAAATATTTAATATAGTTCTTAGGTAGTGAGCTTTTAAGGATTCCTTCTCCCCAGTTTTAGAAGAGCTAGACTTCTAACCCAGAAAATTAATTATTCATAGCAAATGTTAGGTGTATAATCCATACTCCCTCTGATAACATATTTTTTTAAATAAGGAAGATTATAAAATACATCTTTGATTCAATATTATTCAAGCATCATAATAAGATAGGTGCCATATGATGATATCGGAAGATTTTTCCAATCTGTGTAAGATGTGTTAATTCCACCATGCATCATGCCCTGTCAACACCAATGAGTTTATGAGGTCCTTCCATTTTGTAGGGTATATTTACATTTTTCTTGCAAAGTTAATTTCTTCAAACTAATTTCTTTGTGAGGCAGTCATAGATGGCATAGTTAAAAAAAAAAAAAAAGGTGTATGATTCAACAGTGCCCCCAGTTTGACTATTCTCTGGCATTTTCCCTACAAGAAGGCACTTTCTTCTGCATCATATTTTAAGTGTCTTTTCTTCAACCCCTTAATAAACAGTTTCCAGAATTTTGAATGTAAGTATCTGAAAGCCTAGATTTATTTCAACCTGAAAGAAATGTAATTGTTCCAAGCTTTGGTGACCTGTTAAGGAGTGACTTAGATCTGAAAGCTTAGTGTTTCTTCCACTTGCCCAGCACAGAAATCTGTAGCAACGCTTGAGGGAGGATGCCATTAGGCATGGAGGTGATTACTTTTCTATCCTGAGTTTTATTTCTTTTCATATTTATGATGAGGTTTTAAAAATTTATTTCCAAGAAAGTAGTTTTAATGGGACTTTAAGGATCTTTATACCTGACAGGATGTTTTGCTTAACATTTCTGCTTGCTTTTCTTTTGGGGGAGGGGGTGTTCAAAATGTAAGGCCTTTCACATCTACTTCAGCCCTAAGCAAGGAGGCCTATAATTTTACCCTTAGAAAAAGAGGTATTCTGAATAAATTTTCAAGTGTTCTAGGAGAGGCATGACATAAATCTACTTTAATAGGCTTCCTTGACACCTAAACTACCCAACTCCATATTTATTTTCTGAAGATAAATATTTCAAGGAGTCTTTTATTTAAGGAAAAATGACATTATCTCCTTAGGGAGATAACACCTAATCTCTCAATAGAGATTAGCAGCGAATCACCTAAAGCAGGGTTTTCAGGGAGGAGAGAAAGCTCAGTGCCGGATGAAACATCATGGTCTCACCTTAAAGGAAGATGGATGAGCACCAAAGACAAGGTCTTCCTACCACATACCTTGCTGACAGAGAATCTAGGCATCAGTCCGTAAAACATTCCAGCATCTCCATCTTTGAGGAGAAGCAGGTCCTGATTCGTTGTCCTCATGCTAACCACTTCAGTCATTTCTTCAGTCCAACACACAATTGTTTTCTAGACCCAAATATACTGAAGGAGTTCATATCCTGTCACCCCAAAATATGCCACTTTGTCATATCGATTATTTTTAGTTAAGGGCACTTGAGAAACAGCAGATGCAAGAAGGGCATCTTGACCTTCCTTTATATTCCTGAAAGCAGGAGATAGAATTCCTGGATGAAAAGTGTCCTCCCCTCCCAGAAGGAAAGTAACATCATCAAAGAGAAGTGGAGACCAAGGGAATTCTATACCAGCAGACCTTGTTACAATAGTACTGATCTTCTTTTAGCTTCCTGCCACAGTTTTCTTTCTTTTCCATAATATCCTCTCTTTGTTCAACCTATCAGTACTATAAAAATATGTATGTTTAATTATTTCTTTGGGTCTTCATTCCTTATAAGGGCTCCTGTGTCAGGTAAAACATACACATTTGTATGCTTTTCTCCTGTTACACTGTCTTACGTTAGTTTCTCAGTCCCAGCCAAAAAATTCTAAAAGGACAAAAGTAAAATTTCACCTCTCTGTATATGTATAACTGATTGATTTTGCTGTACACCTGAAACCAACACATTGTAAATCAGTTATACTCAATAAAAAATTTTAAAAATAGTACATTAAAAATAAATAAATAAATAAATAAAAATGAGACAATGCTATACAGCACTTAACACGGTAACTGGCGCCCAGCATTCATGTAATAAGTTAGGTATTATAATTATTGTTATTATTATTACTATAAGGCCTTTGTTTTTAACAGATGACAGTTGTCACTGTAACCTGAGCCATAAACCAATAAAATCTATTTTTTAAACCCCAAAAATAAATAAATAAATTTCACCTCTCTGCAATATGAATGCATTTAAGTTGGATAAATGGACTTACCTGTTTTGCTTTTAAAGATGGTTTTCAAAATAAACATAACAAATATGAATATATGACTATTAATAAAATTTAACATATAAAATAGATTGAAGAAAGTTTTTTTTTCAAACTCACCTATAATCTCATCAGTCAAAAATCAGAATGGAACTGTTCCTTCCAGACTGTTTCTACTAGTTAATATCCTATCACATTTTGATATATCATTGTATTTCAAGTAATACCCAATAACTGTATAATTGCATGAATAACATTTCTAATATATGAAGACTATTTTATTAAGTGAAATCACCATAGTTTTCTTATAACCCTTTTGGTAAAATTTTAGCTTGTTTACAATAATTTTGTCTAAAAAAACAGAAGAATTGACTCTATGAAAATTATACTTTTCATGCAATTTCCACTTGACATGTTCCTTCAAATGGAATTACTATATAAAAAAGAAACAGCCTATTTATAGTGTTTGCTAAACTTTGTCTAATTGCCTTCCCCAAATTGTTGACCATTTTGTTCTCTGTCCCCTGTTAACATATACCCAGTTTCATGATGGCAAAGAAACTTTGGGTAATTATCATATTTTTGAGAGTCTTTAAAAAAATCTGGATGGACGAAGTTTTATTTGGATTTGCATCTTTCTAGTTTTATATTCTCTTTATATTTGTGAATTACTAATTCCTGTCCTTTGCTCCTTTAGAATACTATCAACTAGAATTTAGAGATTTTCTTATATCCCTGACATTAATATTAAAGTATCTACCATGCAGAATAGTGAGACTGTTACCAAATAACACACTCAACAAACATAGGGAAAATCTCACAGAGGAAAGAGTAGTCACATGTATGCTGGTACCCTGGCTCACTGCACCCTAGGGCAGTGCCCAGAGGTTCTAGGAAGATTTCAGGGCAGAGTTCAGAGGAGAAACCAAAACCACTGGGAAGCAAAATTTCTAATATATACAATAGTGTACAATGGAAACATCAGCCCTTTCCAAGCTGTGATCAGGGGCAGGGGTGCAATGGCAATATAATATGATGCTAACATGGCTACAACCTTTCCTCTCAGCTTTATTGTTGATTTAAGGTCAGAACTGGTTTCCATGTATTTTTGAACAAGGCCATCTTCTTTGCAAAAGATACATTATGCAAGATATAAAGACAGGTTAACCCTTATCTCCCTGTAATTCAATGGTAACCTTATTATTAATTGATTGAATTACTTGTGGTAAGTAGTTTAACCTGTGTTCCTCAGTTTCTTTATCTCAGTGATGTTGATATGAGAACTTCCTACACACCTAGCACACAAAAATGATTTTATGCAGCTTAATTAGAAATGTTTAGGAAGTTAATCAAGTGTTTTGGAAAAGTTTGGTGTCTCTCTTGAGACCATAATGAAATGCATTCCAAAGTTATTCTATTTCTGATGTTTTAACATACTCACCATCTCCGACAATGAATTCCAATATATGAGGTTGGGTACCCAGCAACCATGACATTAAATTGAAGTTACCTCTGTGGATATGGGCCAATTAGATGCTCTCATCTTAGAATTTGGAATGAAGATTGAGTGGAGATAGACTCTGAGAATCACTGATGTTTTTATATAATGTGCATAATCTAAATGTAGGCTGCTGCTGATGACTCCTGTACCTTTCTTCCTTCCTTCCTTCCTTCCTTTCTTTCCTTTCCTTTTCTTTTCCTTTCTTTTCTTTCCTTTTATTTTCTTTCTTGTTCATCTCCTCCTTTGAGACCAGTGCTCACCCTCCTTGTTGTTCATTATATTTTCCTTTTCTGGAAAAGCTGGCCTGAGTCAGAGTCATTTGCATATAAAAGGAGAGTAATTATTGTGGTGTATATTGTTACTCATTTCATTAATAATCTTGAGCCCCCTAAGGGACATATAGGAGCAATTGAGTCCACATTGCTCCCCTTTGTCTTGATGTTTCCTTTGAAAAATCTACTGGATTTATTAAACACCTACTAACGATAGGACCCTTGTGCTGAATATTTTGCTTTACCTATTTTTTCTCTTTCCATGTTTACAACTTTTTCATCTAAGAATTGTTTTTATCTTAGATGAGGGAACTGGAATTTGAAGATGTTAAATGCTGTGTTACTGTTCAAAGAAGTATGAAATTAATAGACCAAGCAGCCTAATACCTAAATCAACATTTTTCCCCTGTATTTTTCCACTTTCATCATACAGGCTTCCACATAAATAAAAATAGATAGTGAATAACTTTATAAAAACCCCTAGATTACAGATATTTTACATTGTGTTCTCAGGAAACAGACACTGAGGGAGAGAATAGCGTGCAGAAATTTCCTTAGGAATTGCTTTCAGAAAATATACCTGAGTGGATTGAAGAATATATGAATGGGCAGAGAGAAGAATAGAAGAATATTACAGTCAAAAGAAAAACATCAGCTGATTCCACTGGGAGTTCAGGAGTTGGCATGTCCCTTCATATTTGTCCCACCTGGAGGCAAGGGAGGGGGCCTTTATACCCCTATATTAACGAGACATTGGGTACGACTGCTGATGGGGGAAGAAGTGGTCTTAGGTGAGGCAACATTTGTAAACTGAGGAAAACTCTCTCTGGAGGCATACCGTGGTATTCACTATAATTCATTGCTTGTGCCATTTGGATTCACTTCTTGGCATAATAAATTTTAGGAACAACTCCTGCAGAATTCTGGCTGGGCCCTTGTTGTGGGGAACTTATAAAAAGACAAAATCAGCTGGGCATGTTATATACCTTGTCAGGGGTGCCTCTTTGGTGGAAATGTGTTCCACCAAAATTCATATACTGAAATCCCAACCCCCAGTACCTCAGACTGTAACCCTATTAAGAGATAAGGACTTTAATGATGTGATTAAATTAAGGTGGGGCCCTAGTCCAATATACTTGGTGCCCTTATAAGAAGCAAATGATCACCAGGGATGTGCACGTGTGGAGAAAAGAGCATGTTAGAACATGATGAGAAGGTAGCTCTCTTCATGTCAAGGAAAGAGGAGTTACCAAGAGAAACCAACTCTGCTGACACCTTCATCTTGGACTTTCAGCTTCCAGAACTATGAGAAAATTAATTTTTGTTGTTTTAGCTACTCAGTTTATGATATTTTATTATTGCAGACGTACCAACCTGTACAGACCACTTGGCTGCAGCTGGTATTAAGTTATACTTGATATTCATTATCTGCAAATCTACTACAGATTCCACATGCCCTTCATCTTTGACACATAACACTGCTCAGATGGGTGGCTGATTTGGAAGGGTAATTGGCTAACCTGTCTAATATAGTTTCTTCAACCACTAAATCTTGGTAGCTTAGAGCAGTAACAAAAATTGCAAAAGTATAGGGTTTGATGTTAGAGTTATAGTTCAAGAAATAACTGAAGTTATTTCTTCAAAAAATATATAAATATAGTTCAAGAAATAACATTCTTCTTGATAATGGTTCTTAAAAGCAAAACTGAAAAAGCCACAGTATAACTGTTAATTCTCATTAACTAATCTGGAGGGGTGTGCATGTTACTTTTAAAGGAAATAGACAACAAAACTGAGACATGTAATATATTGGCTCCCATTATAACTAGTTTTTCAGCCATTAAATGGTGAGTTGACTGAATTCAGTGAGAGAGAGAGAAAGAGAGACAGAGGCTGGGGGTGGGGGCTGTGGACGGTATGTGTGGAATATTTTCTAATTTCAGTAACAGGTGACTAATGGATAAAAACAATTACATGATTGTTCTCTCCACACAATGTCAAAATCTTAAAAGGAAGATTTTACTTTTGAGTTGTGTAATTGTGAATAACTCAGTTTAGCTTTGTTTAATATAAGTACTGTATTAATAAATTTCTGTTTTGTTTGTTATTTTTTTTATTTCTGTTTTTAAATTTTTATTGGCGTATAGTTACAATGTTGTGTTGCTTTCTGCTGTACAGCAAAGTGGATCAGGTATACATATACATATATCCACTCCTTTTTAGATTCTTTCCCCATATAGGTCATTACAGGGTATTGAGTAGAGTTCCCTATGCTATACAGTAGGTCTTTATTAGTTATCTATTTTGTATACAGTAGTATGTATTTGTCAATCCCAATCTCCCAATTTATCCCTCTCCCCCTTTCCCCACTGTGTGTTGTTGCATTGTTTTACAAATAGAAACACTAATAGTCTGTATCCTTAAAGAAGAAAGAACTTTGATTCATATAGAAATAAATTTCTTCGCAAAGTTAAAATGGCTACAAAATACTTGTAGCTACAAGTATCTTAAAGTTAAAGAAGTAAGTAAAGAAGTTAAAATGACTACAAGATACTCCTGTCAAATGCCAATTAAAATGAAGGGGAAAAAATAAGAGAGCAGGACCTAGAACAGTTTTGGCAAAGATTCATTACAAAGAATATTAACATCCATACACACAACACACACTCTTACAGGTATGTAGGAGTAAGAAACACTTAGGATGGGGGCCTAAGTTAATATTAAAATTGAGTAAACTAGAGAGTACAATTGTGCAAAAATGCCTTTATCCTAAATGGTAGCTAAATGCTGGTTAATGTGGATAGAGTTAAAAAGAATGAATACCTCTTATTTAACATTTGTTTTATGTATCCAAATGCATCTCAGGAACTGTGAACTTGGGGTCCTGCAATGAATAAAGACAATGTCACTGTATTCAGTGGAGTTATAATGTAGGCTTGGATTCCAGTGAGTAAATTTTAAATATAGTTTGTGTTACATGGACCCAGGTTTCTTTCAATCATTAGGATGATCCCTTTGCATTATCTGTATCCAGCTAGGAAAGTGGAGGAAGCATAGACTCCTTGAAGGGGCTGGCATAACCTCTGCTTACTTGTTACTGTCAAGAATTAGACACACCTTCTGTTCTTTCACAGCTATAGGTTTCAAAACTATCAGAGTTTTTGTAATTGTTCTCTGTACTTTCAGTTTCCACAAGCTAGCAAGCTGAGATGAAAATTTGTATCATATTTTACTGCATACATATGCATAGCACAATATATAGAATATAAAGTTTAAATACTCTGATGTATTAGTAAACACGTATCTATTTTTCTGCTCATTTATTGGTTCTAAAGCAAATCAATATACATCACATGGTAATGTTACGGATAAGGGTAAGGAAGATAGAGAAGCAAGACAGGAGTGTCTTGTTTATGTAAAGTTTTCAAGGTGAGGCGGTAGAGGAAATAATATGGTTATTCTGGACATATTTTGGAAGTAGAGCCAAGGAAGCTGCCAGAGGACTGGAAACAAATTGGGGGTGTGATGTGAAAAAGAAAGGAAGTGATACTGACCAGGGTTCTTGGCCTTCCCCAATCAATACAAATTGACTAAAGGCCAGACAAGAAATTCAGGCAAGGCTTTATTGGGGTCCCTGCTGCAGCAGGGGGCTGTGAGAACAAACAACAGATTCCCTTGCTTGCTTGCTCCCTGGGGGGGCAAGCTTGTTCCTTATGTGGGGTGAGGGTAGGGGTGTGTCCAGGGGTCAGGCTGGAGGGGTGGCTTAGGTGTTTTGCCCACCCTCTGGTGGTGTTGAGTACAGGGGGCATGCTCAGTACCCTGCTTTTGCTCCCAACACCCTGTTTTTGCTCCAGGCTCTTCAGAAGCAGCAGTTGGGTTTTTTGGTCTCCTTGTATCTTTTGTCCAGAATTTGCCCTAACTGCGCATGAATGCAGTTATTTATAGTTCCATATAGTTTTTTTTGTTTTTTTTTTTGTCTTTTGTTGTTCGAGGGGAGGTATGTCCAGGTGCAAACATTGCAGCATTGCAGCAAGGGGTCCCAGGTCCCAGCCTGTCTCAAAAGGAGTCTGTGCAAGCTCTGATATTTTAGACTTGATGATGTAGTCATTAACATAGTTCTCCAAATATCCCTGGTTGTCCTAGAACCAATAGAATATCTTTCCTCTTCTTGATATATGAGAAGAATGTACTCCATGCCCCTTTGCATTTGGATATGGTCACATTTTCTCTGGCTACTGAAATATGACATTTGACACCCTTTACTGGCATCTCTTACTGCCAATGTATGATTCACCAAATACTCTTTTTCTTCCTGCCAAAACTGGCAATGTTGTAGATATTGGTTACTTCATCAGCCTAGATTCTGAAATGAGGACAACATGGGGCAGGTCTCCAAGCCTACCCTAAAGTTGAAGTAGCATGAAAGAGAAAACAGTTTGTTGTTTTGATTCACCAAAATTCTTGAGTCAATTTGTCACTGCAGCATATCCTAGACCATATGTAATTAATAGATTTGGCAACTGGAAAGACAGTATCTTTATTTACTAAAGATTGGAATAAATAGGAGGGAGAATCAGAAATTTGATTAGACAAGTTCAGTTGCAGCTAAATCTGTTAGAAATTCAAGTAAATGTCACATAACAATAGGATATAAGAGCATAGAGCTTTGGGTAGAGAACTTGGCTGGGGATTAAAATTTGCACTCTATCAGGATTGAGTATTTAAATACACAAGATTGCATGAAATCACAAAATGAGTGAGTGCAAGCAGATAAGAGTAGAGATTCTAAGGATTAAGCCTGTGGCATGTTATTATTTAAAAGTCAGAAAGATAAGGAGAAAACCGAAGTGAAGACTGGAAAGGAATTACCACTAATGTAGAATGGAAGGTTCTTAGAAGTTAAAGAAATTTGTTAAAATGGAGGAAATGATCAAGTATACTGAGTGCTGCTGAGAATTTAAATATGATGGAATTTAACAGTTTACCACTGGCTTTAGCAACGTGGAGATCATCAGAGACATTAAAAAAGCTTTGTCCCTGGAGTGGTCAGGAAAACACTGTTGATGTGGTTTCTAGGGAGACTGGGAGAAGGATTGAAGATATGAAGTTTAGATACTTTTAGGGAAACATTTTGCTCAAAATGTTATCTGAAAAATGGGAGCAGTATCTGAAATTAAATGTAACTGAAGAGAACATTTTTATCATGAAGGAGATTATAGCATATGAAGCTGTTGTGAATGATCTGGCAGAAAGAAAAATACTGATGATGCAGGAGAGAGGGGACAATTGTGGGAACCATGTCACCCAGTAGACAAAAAGAGTTACTCCTTAATATACAAGTAGTAAGTATGGCTTATTTTAGTGCATGCACACCTCATCCTGTAAATCAAGGAAGCTCAGGAAAGTGATACTAGGTGTAGCTATGGGCTCTCAGAGGAAATGTGAAACATACAGGGACAGATGCAGGTAGGTGGGGATATGTAATGCTGAGTGCATTTGGATGTTCTTTTCTGATTTCTTCTCTTTCTCAGTTAAAATAGGAAACAACATAAAGTGAGGTTGCTTAAGATTTGAGTGAGAAGATGTGAAAGAGTTACCTAAAAATGTGGGAGCATGAGAGGATGAAGGAATTGAAAGCAGAATGTCAGGGAGAACTTTGAAGTCAGTGATTATGAATTAAAGTCAGCATGTTCATCAGAGTTGCATGTTTTTTTTTTTTTTTTTTTTGTCTAATCCAACTTCAGCTATATTGTACAGATGCAGAGTTGACAGGGCAGTCATTGTAGACAGCATTGGTGTATTTCATGTATTGTGAAGAGCAGAAGGGTCAAGGGAGAGCATACGCAAGAAAGGGATGGAATCTGAACTGAGTAATAGAAGAGAGAGGCCTAAAGCTATGAAAGACAATAAAAATTAGTGGGATCAATGGATTGTTAGTTCAAGATGGGTGAATGAATTGTTTGATGTGTGCTGTTATGGACAGGGAAGAAAATATTTAGTAGTTGATAGTCTGGTAGTTGGAGGAAAGATAGTAGTCACTGTTTCTGATAATTTTTCTTGTTATTTTTCCTATTGATAAGGTAATGGCAGATAATTTTGGTGATAGGGAAACATCAGTACAGACTTGCTCAGCAATTACAAACCACTGCTGAAGAGGGAAATAATTACAAGTGTTAAATATGTCATGATTGCTCAATCCTTGTAGTTAAATGCACTTATGGACTATTTGCCTTCACAATCCCTCAATTCAGTTCTCATTTTCTGAAAGTGATTGCTGTTGGTAACAGAAAAGAAAGCCCTAGGGGAAGAAAATAATCTTTTTCATGCCTATTTAATTCTAGGCTCTATATGTTTTAAAGAGGAATAAACCAATACACACAAAATAGCTATTTAAATTAATGAGCCCTGCCAATTATGGTCTAACTACTTATAACTAAATATACATTATTTTATTCATAAAAACTTGGAAATAATTATACCCAGAAATCCTTAAAAATAAATTGCTAATTTCCAACAGGCATTAATTTCTTCTTGAATCTTATCATTTAAACCATGAAATGTTTTTGTATTTATATAAATCTGTATGCATATTTTTTGCAGAAAATTGTTCTAAAAGAAGACAAATTCTACAGCAAGTATTTTTGTATTTAAAACATGGAGCAAAAATTGAAATATATCACTGAGTGAAATATGAAAGAATGAATGTATTCAAAGTGTGGACATTTTAAACTCATGTTTTTTTCCCTCATGAAAAAATGATTTAAGTGAACTTGTAAATAGAAACCATATTATACAGTGAAAGAGTGAAATGGGCCTGGGATAAAATTGTGTCTTCAAACATTTATTATGGGACAATTCCCTATGCCTTAATTTTATCATTTATAAAATAAGAAAGTCGCTCTCTCCCTCTCTCTGAAAGGGCTTAAATTTTATTGAGAATTAATAAATATCTTTAGGTATGTTTTTACTTAATGTTAAATAAGGTTTCAATATAGGCTTTAAAAATATCCAGTATTCAACTTAATATTGGCTGTTTACCTTAAGCCAGCACCTAATATACTAACTCTGAAACATTTTGCTAAAAGTTTCAATATTCAGATAATCTCAAGAAAAAGTAAAGTCTTACTTGATATATCATGTATATAGAAAAATGCAGTAAAAGGATACAGCTAGATGAATTTTCCCATAATCAAAATACCCATGTGATCAGCAATTAGAGCATCCAGAATTCATTCTCCAAAAGACACCCTCCACTCTACACACTAGAATAACCATACAGTGATGCAGATTAATTTGTCTGTTCTTGAAATTTACATAGATGGAATCTTATTACTGTCTGCAAACTTCTGGGTCTGATTTTTTTGCCTCAGTATTTTGTTTGTGAATTTCATACATGGTCTTAAATATAATGTAATCCATTTATTCCTTTAATTCATATTATTTTATTGGTTGCATATACCAAATATTATTTATCCTTTCTGATATTGATGGAGATTTGGGTTATTACAAATGGTTAGGTATTAAATCTTGTCATTCTCATTTAGATCTACTATTGTTTTAATCACCCTCTATTCATCCCATTGCTGAGGGAGGGATTATTGCTGAGAGTTATGGAGATGGCTGAACATATGATATTCAACAATGGACTCATGAGATTGACAGACATTTATTAGTCACATACACTCACAGCATGAGGAAGGAGGATGTGCCACACGGTTTCACATGGGAGTTTTTACTCAGGTAGAGAGTGAGCAACCAGGGCCTGTGGGAAGCAGGCTTAGTAGTACCAAGAGGAAGACTGCGGCTCTAGCTTCCATGGGAGACGTCATTAGCTTGTTTGAAAAATGCTGCGGGCTGGCAGGGAGGGAAGTGAAACCCGCTACTCAAGGATAAGCAGGGACTGTGCCTGGTCCCCTTGATAAGCAAGGTTTTTTGGCTGGGGAACCTGTGGTTAGGCTATTTGACACCCTCCTGGTTTCACAAGCTGTCAAGACAGCACATAGTGTTGGGTTTTAATTTTAAGTCTTACCACAATAATCCATCTGGAATTTATTATTTTTTTCCATATGGCAACTTAATTGATTTAAAACTTTATTGAAAAAAAGATATCTGTTGCATAATCTTATCACTTGTTTTATAAATCAGTCTTTCTTGTGTATGTCCATTTTTAGAATCCATTCTTTTCATTACTCTACTTGATGAGTCTTATGTTAAGAATCTAACTATTGTTTCAAAATAGGTTTCTTTCTTTTTTTTTTTTTTTTTTTTTTGCCATATGCGGGCCTCTCACTGTTGTGGCCTCTCCCGCCGCGGAGCACCGGCTCCGGACACGCAGGCTCAGCGGCCATGGCTCACGGGCCCAGCCGCTTCACGGCATGCGGGATCCCCCCAGACTGGGGCATGAACCCGCGTCCCCTGCATCGGCAGGCGGACTCTCAACCACTGCGCCACCAGCGAAGCCCTCAAAATAGGTTTTGATGTCAGTAAATCCACAGGTTTTATTTCCTTATTCAAGTTTACCTTGACTATGCTTGGACATTTGTATTTGCATATAAATTTGATAATTGTTTTTCAATTTCAAACACAGTAACTTACTTACTTGTGACCATATTCAATTCATAGATCAATTGTGGGAAAATAGACATTTTTGCAATACCAACCTTCCAACCTATGAATTTGGTATATCATCCCTAAGTTAATTTTTTTCAATAATGTGTGTGTGTCTGTGTGTGTGTGATGTGTTTCCTGGAAATACATCTCACATATCATTTGTTTGATTTATTCCTTGGTGTTTGCCTTTTTTTATGATAGTGTGTGTGGGTATATTCATTTTTATTTAGGTGAAATTCATGTAAAATAAAATTAACCATTTTAAAATGTGCGATTCAGTGGCATTTAGTGCATTCACGATGTCGTGCAACCACTGACTCTCCTTAGTTTCAAAACTTTTTCACCACCCCGCAGGAGCACCCCAATTTTCCCTCCCAAAACCTCCATTCCTCTCTGCTCTGGCAATCACCAACCTGTTTTCTGTCTCTTTGGATGTGCCTATTCTGTATATTTCATATAAAGGGAATCATACAATATGTAACATTTTGTGTCTAGTTTCTTTGACTTAGCATAATGTTTTCAAGGTTTATGGAAGTTGCAGGATATATCAGTACCTCATTCTTTCTGTGGCTAAATAACATTTGATTGTATATTATATATCATACTTTGTTTATCCAATAACCTCCAACTTTTGACTATTATGAATAATGCTGCTATAAACAATTATGTGTACAAGTTCTGTGTGTACACATTTTCAGTTGTCTTGAATATATACCTAGGAGTGGAATTACTGGGTCATATGATAATTCTATGTTTAACTTTTTGTGAAACTGTCAAAATATTTGCACAGGATATGCACCATTTTACATTCCCTCCAGCAATGTGCAAGCATTCCAATTGCCCTACATTTTTACCAACACTAGTTATTTTCCTATTTTTTTAAAAAATTCTGGAAATTGGCTAAGGAACCGTGATTTTAAAATTTTATTCAGAGGCACTCCCTAGCTTTGGTTATTCTGGAACTCTACAATCCCCTTTGATATCAGGAATGCCAATTTATTGGTGCTTACATAATGTAGTTCATAATGTAGTGGCCATGGCTTATGTTCTTTTTTAAAAAAAATTATTGAAGTGTAGTTGATTTACAATATTGTATTAATCTCTGCTGTACATCAGAGTGACTCATTTATACGTATATATATTCTTTTTCATATTCTTTTCCATTAAAGTTTATCACAGGATGTCGAATATATTTCCCTGTGCTATACAGTAGGACCTTGTTGTTTATCCATCTTATATATATATATAATAGTTTGCATCTGCTAAGTTAAAAAGAGAAAGGCAAATACCATATGATATCACTTATATGTGGAATCTAAAATATGATACAAATGAACTTATCTAAGAAACAGACTCATAGGCATAGAGAACAGACTTGTGGCTGCCAAGGGAGAGGGAAGGATTGGGATTTGGGGATTAGCAGATACCATGGCTTATGTTTTAAACTTTATTGTAGTAGAATATCACTAGAATATGGTTAAAGCTCAGGCATATTGTTTAGACTTGTTAAAATCACCTTATTAAAATTAGTATTAGCCAGAATACCAATGTTGTGAAGTCTAGATGCCAATAATTCTTGAAATCCTATTTTAATTGAGGTAGAGTAAGATAAATTTATAAATGATTAAATACTTAATCATTTATGTATTTGAAATATTAAGCCCATCTGTAGCTCTGGGATATTCCCAGGTCATAGGCATTATCCCTTTACTTAAACTTAACATTTTCTTGTGAAGATTTCCAAACTCATTTGGTCAATTGGATTGTGTTTGCCAGCTTGGTTATCCTAATTATCAGGGTCTGAGTGAGACAGGGTCTCACATGCAAGCAATTTATTTTTTTAAGTGATACTAAGGAACAGATGCAGGGAACTGTGTGGCATGAAGTGGGGAAGAAGATAAGAGAATGGTTATGTTCTCAAGCTTGTCCTTGCTTGTCCTTGGTTCAGCTCTCAGAATCAGTGTGGAAGAAACCTTAGAACTGTCCACTCCAGGGATGGAAGTTTCCAATGGTTCCTACTTGTAATTGTTCAAAGACTGTTCCATGTAGACTACCCACACATGTACTTTCAAGTTTTCACTTATGTCAGATAGGATGAGGGGGTCCAGGCAGCATCAGATGAGTACTAACCAGAAAGAGAGATGCAGTATTACTGAAGTGATGCATTTTCAGGTTGTACCCATGCACGTTGAATTGTAACAACACTGTGGAGAAGAGGTTATGAGATAGGATACAGTAGGCATTTTATTCTGTAGTGTATATGTTGCACCATTCAGATACGTCTGTCTTACATAAAGCCCAATCCATTACAGAACCTTCAAGGTGGGGTGAACCACCAAATCTACAAAAAACTTGACACAGGTCAAGTTTATATATAATGAAACAGGTCCAAGTCAGTCACTGGTTTTCATTATTTCCCTTTACCACCAGCCAGTCTAGATTTCCCTCATGATCAGTCAGGACTTCAACAGATCTAGTTTGGTTGCCTGACGGAGTGCCCAGATTTCATCCTCAAGAGATTGGAGTCATGAGTTGCTTTACCCTTTTCAGTCGGTGGTTGCTGCACTGTCTGTTTGTAGTAATTGCTAGGCAAGGAACATCAAGAGATTGATCCCATGAGTTCTATATTTACTCTTTACAGTTTTATCTTTTGTAGCAACCTTAGCTCTTTAGGTTACTTAGAACCAATTACTCCACCTATATCTTAACTCATTTCTTTGCTTTTTATTCCATTAGCACGGCCAAATGGCTCTTTGATGGTCATAGCTTTGGGTTCAGTGGAACTCTTGCTGTGTACCTCAGTGAAAGAGGCCCTCCTCCAGGGACAGGTACTTTCAATTTGGTATAGCCTAAATTATCAGGACAGAATGCATGAGTTCTGCAAGACTTGTGGACATGATGATGTAATGTTTGTACTCTTGGCTTGCTTGACCCATGTAAAAATGCATTTGGACGCAGCTACGTATATAGGTTTTCAGTACAATGCAAATATTACATCTAAGAGGGCAGCACCCCAAATTTCAGGGGAGTGCACCAAGTAAGTGCTTTAAGCTATTTTATTTAAATTGAACATTCCATCATTCTGTTAGTCTAGCTATTTTCAGTGATGTAGTAACTGAGAGGACAAGTGGTCCCTGTGACCATGTACCTACAGGTCCACCTCCTTTGCCAGAAAACCATCTCATGGGCTTGGACTATTCCATTCAGAATCCCATGTCTTTGTACTGGACAGCTCCTAAGGCTTCACATGTTTGTAGTAGCAGATTCACTGCAAACAAGATAGACAAATCTACAAGAGTAGATGTCAGGGAGACCTTCAAGATGGTGGAGGAGTAAGACACGGAGATCACCTTCCTCCCCACAGATACACCAGAAATACATCTACATGTAGAACAACTCCTACAGAACACCTACTGAATGCTGGCAGAAGACCTCAGACTTCCCAAAAGGCAGGAAACTCCCCATGTACCTGGGTAGGGCCAAAGAAAAAAGAAAAAACAGAGACAAAGGATAGGGACGGGACCTGCACCAGTGGGAGGGAGCCGTGAAGGAGAAAAGGTTTCCACACACTAGGAGCCCCTTCGCGGGCGGAGACTGTGGGTGGCGGAGGGGGAAAGCTTTGGAGCCACGGGAGGAGAGCGCCGCAACGGGTGTGGAGGGCAAAGCAGAGAGATTCCCACACAGAGGATCGGTGCCTACCGGTACTCATCAGCCTGAGAGGCTTGTCTGCTCGGCTGCTGGGGCGGGCGGGGCTGGGAGCTGAGGCTCAGGCTTCGGTCAGAGCGCAAGGAGAGGACTGGGGCTGGCGGCGTGAACACAGCCTGAAGGGGGCTAGTGGTGCCACAGCCAGCCAGGAGGGAGTCTGGGAAAAAGTCTGGAACTTATATACACTACCAAGTGTAAAACAGATAGCTAGTGAGAAGCAGCCGCATAGCACAGGGAGATCAACTCGGTGCTTTTTGACCATCTAGAGGGGTGGGATAGGGAGGGTGGGAGGGAGACACAAGAGGGAGGGGATATGGTGATATATGTATACTTATATCTGATTCACTGTTTTGTACAGCAGCAAGTAACACAACAATGTAAAGCAATTATACTCCAATAAAGATGTTAAAAGAAATTAAAAATAATACAAAGTTTTTTTAAAAAAAGATTAGATGTCAATTCTGATATGAAAAAAAGTACTGGCCCTGCAAAATGTCTGGCTGGATTGCTAAGTGGTTGGTCAAATAATTAGGACTCAGTTTTGATCTCTGTTTTTGGCACGTTGGGCGATCAGCAAAGACAGTAGCGGAAATAGCCTTAGTGAAAAGATAAACTCTGGGGGCTGGTGCTCCATGTTGAGAAACGTGGCAGTAGAGAGTTTATTTGCCTTACGAGTTGCTAATTAGAGTGGTACATTTGTTACAAGTGATGAACCTATAGTGACACATTATCGTGGCCCAAATTCCACAGTTTACATTAGTAATTATTCTTGGTGTTTTACACTCTATGGGTTTGGACAAATGGATAGTGACATGTATCAAACATTACAGTGTCATGTAGAGTAGTTTTACTAACCTAAAAATTCTCTGTGCTGTTCCTATTCATCCCTTCCTTTACCCTAACCCTAGCAACCACTGTTCTCTTTATTTCTGCACAGTTTGCTTTTTCCAGGATGTCATATATTTGGAATCAGACAGTCTGTAGCCTTTTCAGATGGGCTTCCTTCACTTAGTGATGTGCATTTAAGTTTCCTCTGTGCCTTTTCATGGCTTAGTAGCTCATTTCTTTTTTGCACTGAATAATATTCCATTGTCTGGATGTACCTTAGTTTGTTTATTCACCTGCAGAAGGGCATCTTAGTTGCTTCCAAGTTTTGACAGTTATGAATAAAGCTGCTATAAATACCTGTGTGCAGGTTTTGTGTGGGCATAAGTTTTCAACTCATTATAGAAAACCAAGAACTATGATTGCTCGATCTTATGGTAAGGGTATGTATAGTTTTGTAAGAAATTGCCAGACTGTCTTCCAGAATTAATGACCCATTTTGCACACCCATCAGCAATGAATGACAGTTCTGTTGCGTCACATCCTTATTAGCATTTGGTTTCAGTGTTCTGAATTTTGGTCATTCCAATAGGTGTATAGCGATACCCTTTCGATGTTTTAATGTCCTGGTGACATATGATATGGAGCTTCCTTTTATATGTGTGTTTGCCACCTGTATATCTTCTTTGCTGAGATTTTGGTTAAGGTTTTTGTCCCATTTTTTAATCAGGTTGCTTATTTTCTTGTTGTTGAGTTTAAGAGTTCTTTGTATATTTTGAATAACAGTCGTTTATCAGATATGTCTTTTGCAATTTTTTTTCTACTTTGTGCCTTGTCTTCTCATTCTCTTGACTGTCTTTCCCAAAGCAATTTAAAAAATTAATGGAGTTAAATTCATCAGTTCTTTCTTTCAAGAACCATATCTTTGTTGTCTAATTTTAAAGGTCATCATCATAGCCAAAGTCATCTAGATTTTCTCTCATATTATCTTCTAGGAGTTTTAACGTTTGTGTCTTACATTTAGGTCTGTGATCAGTTTTTTTTTTTTTTTTTTTTTTTTTTTTTTTTTTGCTGTACGCGGGCCTCTCACTGCTGTGGCCTCTCTGGTTGCAGAGCACAGGCTCCGGACGCACAGCCTCAGTGGCCATGGCTCACGGGCCCAGCCGCTCCATGGCATGTGGGATCCTCCTGGACCGGGGCATCGGCAGGTGGACTCCCAACCACTGCACCACCAGGGAAGCCCTGTGATCAGTTTTGAGTTAATTTTTGTGAAGGGGAGAAGTCTGTGTCTAGTTTCCCCCATCTCCTCCTCCTCCTTCTTCTTCTTTTTCATACATGATGTCCAGTTGTTCAACCGCCATTTGCTGAAATGACATCTTTTGTCTATCATACAGTCTTTGCTCCTTTGTCAAAGATAAGTTGACTATATTTATGTGAGCCTACTTCTGGGCTCTCAATTCGTTTTTGTGATCATTTTTCTATTCGTTCCTCAAACTATACAGTCTTGATTGCTGTAGCTTTATAGTAATTTTTGAAGCCATGTTGTGTCAGTTATTTAACTTTGTTCTTCTCTTCAGTATTGTTGACTATTCTGGGTCTTCTGTCTCTTCATAAACTTTGGAATCCAAGCAAGTTATTTTGTGGATATTGACCACAATTTTGTTTGGGATTGCAAAGAATCTGTAGATTAAGCTGTGAAAAACTGGCAACTTGACAATATTGAGATATCCAGGAGCATAAAGTACTTCTCCATTTATACAGTTCCTTGATTTCATTCATCAGAGTTTTATAATTTTCCTCATATAGACATTTTAATTTAATCTGAGAATTTTTATGGCATTATCAATAACAGGTTATCACACTGAAAGAAATATTTATTAAAAATCAATCATGCCAAAGGATGAATAGGAAAGAGAATAAAATATTTTATTCTAGCTATAGAAAATTATATTACCAGATCTTTGTTATGAAAAGGGCAATGAAAGAATGAAAATCTAAAAGTGTGGGGAAAACATATCATAGAGATGTGTAAGGGTTAATCAAATATATATATGTGTGTGTGTGTACATATATATACTTTCTGCACATTGCAAGAGCAACCCTTTATTTATTTGCCAACTTTTAAATACTGTATTTGTGTTTTATCTTTTCTTTCTAAATAAGTATTCACTTATAAGGCTTCTTCTTTTTCTGAAAAAGAGCTCCTAAAATGATATCGGCTTAGGTGTAGCAAGACTTGGATCTACTCTGCTGAGCAGGTAGAATATATGAAGCCACTGACTGTATCTGGAGGATTCACTCAAACTTCATCAATGAAATGAAATGATGATTCAGTGTACAGTACATGTGTCTATTTGGGTACTCTACACTCCATTTTACACCAATTATTACATAGTTAACTATACCTTTCAGGAATTCTATAACAGGCTTTCTTTACAAATCCTATAAAGACAGTGACAGGAGATAGGAGTTAGACCACTGCAACACAGACTATTAAAATTTTAAGCACATGATTTGCATTAGCCTGGGCATGCCATTATCCACAAGCCATACCCTTATCTTGAATTTACAGACTCTTTTGAAACCTCAACCTGTCTGTCAAAACCTCAGTTTGTCTAAAAGTAATCAATCAAAGACTCTTCTTTAAAATCTGTATTTTGCAAGGTGGAACTTAAAGGGTAATTATAATTAGAAATCTAAAAGTAGCCAAGGTATCTACTTAAAAAATGAAAAGGAATATCATGGGAGACATTCTGTACCTCTGGAGTTTATTTTCCCATTTTTCCCCAAATTCAAAGAAATTAACTGCTCTGCAATGATACATCAATAGAGTCAAATACTCAATTTACTCAATTCATTTTTAATTTTTCTCTCTTTTTTGTAATTTATTCATTGTGTGAGAAACCAGATAATTGAAAAGCGTTAGGCATGAAAGTTGGTTGACTTAAACTCTGTATATTATGGATAAGGCATAGAGGGGCAGTTAATAGCTATAGCTAGGAGCAGCTATTTGGAAATTAACTAATTAAAGATGAAATTTGCACTTCGCTAGAAAAGAGTGTTTCCATTTTAAGTAGTTATGTATCCCTGAATTTGAAATTAATGTGAAGAAACTAAATGGTTAACCCAAATTTGAACAATTAAAATTATCTACATATGAGATATAAATGATAATATAACGTATATAACCACACCTGGTTGTGAATTGAAAATGATTATACTACATGTTTGAGTACTAAATCAGATATGATCTATTTACCTATAATATTGTATGTCATCTAATAGTAGTTGTAAATAGTAATAGTAACTTGATAGCTAAATTGTTATCAAGCATGTTAGCATTAACATTTTATCTCCAAAGCCTCTAAATATTGATATTGTAGAAACTGAGGAATATAAATCCCATAGACTGTTTATACCTGTTTTATCACTAAGTTTCTTCTCTATTTCAAATGGACATTTACTGAGCTCTAACTGTGGGCCAAGATGATCAGCAAGTCTTCCAAGTTGGAAGAGTTTGTGAGCAATGATATTCAAGAATTATACTTAAATTAGGCCCTCAAAGTTTGAAGTACATTATACATCAAGCAAGCGAGGGGAATACAAGGGAATATTTTTTTAACCTCAATAATGCATTTCCTTAAAGTCCATTTTTCTGATAGTAAGTTTGCCAGCCTTCATTTCTATGTTCTTAAGAGTGTTACCTATTAGTAACATATATTTGTAATGTAATTTTATTCAATTACAAAAACATTTTTCTTTTAATTTTCTACTGCATCCTGTTTAGCTCTTTGAATATTGAAATATTTGGATTCACATAAAATATTAGCTATTTGTACTTTACATCCAATTTTTCCAAATTTCTTTTTTCTTTGCTGCTTTTAATTGTATAGTGGTGTTTTCTTTAGTCCTTCCACTTTCTTCACCCTACTGACTTAATAATATAATATTAAAAATAGTATTGATAATAGGTGACAGTGGCTCATACTCTGCACTAAGTGCTGTTCTAAGATACTTACATAGATTAAGTAATGTAATTATCAGAATAAGTGTAAAGTAGATACTGCTGCTATCTTACCCTCATTTTGCAGATATGAAAACTTGCAGAGCTAAATGGTTGCTACGGAACACACTGCTCTCTACCTGCGCTAACAAAGCTTAAAAACACCCCAAAAGAGTCAAGCTGCTTTCTAAGTAACATAAGTGCCTGCCAGAAGAAACTTCATCACTCTTTAAAAAAATTAAAATATCAAGCAACATATTATTAGCAATATCCATCATACAGTCACATATTACGAGGCATACAAAGAAGCTAAACGATTTGATCTATGACCAAAAAAGTAATCAGTCAACAGAAACAGACTTAGAAATTACATAGAGGACAGAATTAGTAGCCAAGAACTTTACAAAGGCTGTCTTAAATATGCTTACGTATTTAAAGGGTGTAATTTGGAGGTTTCAGGACCAAGCACACATTTACCATTCTTTTGGATGGCCTGGACTCCTGTTCCCTGTGCATCTCCCACCCCTCACCCCAGTGACTAGGAAGAACTGTCAGATGCCTTCACAGACTCCTTTGTGGAATCTACATGCTCTTCTGGGTTAAAGGGGGGCCTAGATATAAGTCCCACACTTTTGGGTATCTGATTCGTCTGAATCAAGGTCCTATAATTATTTTTTGCCTAAGTAGCTGAGGATGGCTTTAAGCAAATTCTGTAGGCGTTTGAAGGATCCCCATTGGTAGAGTTGAGTTGAATTATCATGTCTCCTATTCCTGAAAGTGAAGATATACTAATATCTAATAACCTCTTCCGTGTTTTTATGTTGTTTATTATTTTATTACTATATTTTTTCACTCCTCTAATCTTTAACTCAATCATTGCTTATATTTAACTTTATCATTATCAATAAATATAAATTATTTGATTACCGTTCTTTCTACAATTTCACTCTTTATTCTGGATTCATCTTTTTTTTCCTTAAAGTTACTTCTTCTTTATTAAAATGAGGAATAGTAGATAACTGTAAAGTATATAAAGTATAATGTCCTTAGATATACAGTTTAATGACGTTATCATATATTTATGTCCATCTGTAAACTATCCAGACAACATATAAAACATTTATAGATCTCATAAGATGCCTTGCATCTTTTCCCAATCCATAACTCTGAGGTTTCTACTATTATGACTTCTGTCTTCATTAGTTAGTCAAATAATTATATTGGTTAGTATTGTTGATCAATTCACATATACTTACTTGTTCTATAAGCTACAAAGAGATATATACAAAAATCTCCATGAATGAGTGTGGATTTGTCTACTTCCACTTCAGTTCATCATTTTATGTTACATATCTAAGCTATATTTTTAGATGAATACTTAGCATTGTTATATCTTTTTGTTGAATGAACCACTTATTATGGTATTTTATTTCTAGATGGTTTAAATATTTTTCTCTTCGTTTTAGTTTCAGCAATTTGACTATGGTGGGTTTTTTGTTTTTTTGCTTTTTTTCCGGTATGTGGGCCTCTCACTGTTGTGGCCTCTTCTGTTGCGGAGTACAGGCTCTGGATGTGCAGGCTCAGCGGCCATGGCTCACGGGCCTAGCCGCTGCACGGCATGTGGGATCTTCCCAGACTGGGGCATGAACCCATGTTCCCTGCACTGGCAGGTGGACTCTCAACCACTGCGCCACCAGGGAAGCCCTATTTTTTATATGTTTTAAATATTTCCCTAAAAAATGGAGACCAATGGATGTCCAGTTTTGACAGACAACTGCATATTAAATTTATTTGGAATTTAGTAATTTCCTTGCAGAGGTAAATATACTTTTAAAAAAGTACTAGACAGTCTTAATGGAATAAAAATTGCTTTCAAAGGGAGGTTCGAAATATTTTAGCAATTACAGAAAGGAGACTTGCTTTCTGTAACTGAAACTGAAATAATCTTTAGAATGCTCTGTAATTCAGAGGGATAAGTGACAAGAAAAAGTAAAATTCTGTCAAACTTGAAATATCTGTTTAGCAACTGCACCAGGACTTTATTACATATTGTGATTTCAGTAGCCTATAAAAAAAGGTTAATGAAAAGAAAGGTTTTCCAGTGTTTAACTTAATGTTAAGGTGGTTTAGTTTTCAGTTGTTATAATGTAAGGATCTGAGCAAAAAATACAGCTTATTTCCTACTACTACTAGATTTGGATAAAATGCTAATAGATAACGCTGACAGCTGATATTTGTCCTAGTGCATGGATCACTTTTGTCTTATTATTAAATTTTATTAGTAATTATTATTGCAGACTATGAATGATGTAGGTCTCTTTCCAAAAAGACAATATGTGTTAATTGGTTTTCATACTTATAAAACATTGATAAATGAGTTCTTAACTCCAAGAATATTAAATGCATATCATGAATGACAAGGTGTCATATTAGATATGTGTGAGATGGGATTAAAAGCTTCCATTTAGCAAATGGAAAAAGTAAAAAAGATTTGTTTTATACATATGAAAAGGAAAATACCTGGGAATGAAAAATGTTATAACTACTGTGGTGGTTCCTCAAAAACTGCAGATAGGGCTTCCCTAGTGGCACAGTGGTTGAGAGTCTGCCTGCCGATACAGGGGACATGGGTTTGTGCCCCGATCCGGGAAGATCCCACATTGCCGTGGAGTGGCTGGGCCTGTGAGCCATGGCTGCTGAGCCTGCGCGTCCGGAGCCTGTGCTCCACAACGGGAGAGACCACAACAGTGAGAGGCCCGCATACCACACACACACACACACACAAAACCCCCTGCAGATAGAACTACCTATTGACTCAGAAATTCTACTCCTATGTATACACCTGGAAAAAACAAAAACAATAATTTGAAAAGATACACACATCCCAGTGTTCATAGCAGTATTATTTACAATAGCCAAGATATGGAAGCAACCTATGTGTTCATCAATAGACAAATGGATAAAAAAGATGTGGTATATATATGCACTAGAATATTACTCAGCCATAAAAAGAATGAAATTATGCCATTTGCAGCAACATGGATGGACCTAGAAAATATTATGCTTAGTGAAATTAGAGAAACACAAATACTGTGTGATATCACTTATATGGGGAATCTAAAAAATAAAGGAAACAAATGTATATAACTAAAGAGAAATAGACTCAGAGATATTAAAAACAAACTAGTGGTTACCAGTGGGGAGGGTAAAGGGGTGAGAGGCAAGATAGGGATATGAGATTAAGAAATAACACCTACTATGTATAAAATAGATACACAACAAGGATATATTGTACAGCCCAGGGAATTATAGTCATTCTTTTGTAATAACTTTAAATACAGGATAATCTATAGAAATACTGAATCAGTATGCAGTACACCTGAAGCTAATATAATATGGTAAATCAACTATAATTCAGTCTAAAAAAGAAAATAAAGATATTTTGACTGTATTAAAGACAAGCTGAAATTTAAGCATAGAATGGAGGTAAATATTTGCAACAGTCTTAAAAACTATCTAGATCATATATAAATACTTATATGTTATAAAAACGTGTAAAAAATTTTAAAGTAACGTAATAGAAAATGTGCAAAAAATATGAAAACTCAGTTTTAAAAAGATCCTAATTACCAATAAATATTCAAGAAATGTATAATTTTATAAATTAGGGGAATGGCATTTCAGTCATAAATTTTAAAAAGTAAACATCTCTGATAATGACAAATTTTATTAAAAATATAACAGTATAGAAATACTCATCTATGGTGAGATTTTAACAATTATAACCCTTCAAGGACTAATTTTTTACTATTTTAATCAAAAGAATATGTACAGTTAGAACCCAGCCCTTTCATTTGCATTACATATGGGGATGTGTTTAATAATGTTCCCACATTTTTTTTCAATTTAAATCATAGACTAGTAGAATTCTCTGTTAGAAGCTAAATAAATATATTTTAAATTAATAAGTTCCTAAACAATACATATTATTCAGCAGTTGAATAAATCATATACACATGCATATTGAAAAGACAATATTCAGAAAAATAAGCAGTTGGTTTAAAAGTAGGTACAATATGATTCTTGTATCTGTAATGTTAAAAAAGTGATATATTTTAATCTTAAATTATACCATAAATAGTTTTTAATTAAAAAATATATACAAATATAAGTGAGAGTAAATAGGCCTCACAGGATAGGCCTCACCTATAATTCTCAAACTATTTTTTAAAATTGCAGAGGAAGGAACACTTCCAAACTCATTCTATGAGGCCAGCATCACCCTGACACCAAAAAACACAACAACAATAACAAAACAAAAAAAGAAAATTACAGGTTAATATTACTGAAAAACAGATGCAAAAATCCTAAACAAAATACTCACCAATCATATTCCACTGTACATTGAAAGGATCATACACCATGATCAAGTGGGATTTATCCCTAGGATGGGAGAATGGTTCAATATCTACAAATTAATTAATTAACAAATTGAAGAATAAAAACCATATTATCATTTGAATAGATGCAGAAACATCTTTTGACAAAATTTAACATCCATTTATTATAAAAACACTCCACAAAGTGTGTATAGAGGGAACATACCTCGACATAATAAAGACCATATATGACAAACTTACAGCTCACGTCATATTCAGTGGTTAAAAGCTGAAGTCATTTTCTCTAAGATCAGGAAAAAGACAAGGATTTCCATTCTGACTACCACCTTCAACATAGTATGAGAAGTTCTAGCCATAGCAATCAGATAAGTTAAAGAAGTAAAAGGAATCCAAATTGGAAAGGAGGTGGTAAAACTCTCACTGTTTACAGATTGCATGATGCTATGTACAGAAAATTCTAAAGACACCATCAAAAACTATTAAATCTCATTAATGAATTCAATCAAGTTTCAGGATACAAAATTAATGTACAAAAATCTGTTGCATTTCTATATACTAACAGCAAACTACCAAAAAAAGAAATTAAGAAAACAATTCCATTTAAAATTGCATGAAAAAGAATAAAATAACTATGAGTAAATCCAACTAAGGAGGTAAAAGACATATACTCAGAACACTAAAAGTCACTGATAAAAGAAATTGAAGATGACACTAACAAATGGAAAGATATACCATGCTCATGGATTGGAGGAATTAATTAATATTGTTATAATGACCATAATACCCAAGGTGATCTAAGGATTCAGTATAATTGCTAACAAAATACCAGTGGCGTTTTTCATGGAACTAGAGCAAATAATTCTGAAATTTGTATGGAAACACAAAAGACACCAAGTAGCTTAAACAATCTTGAGAAAGAACAAAGGAGGAAGTATTATGTGCCCTGATTTTAAACTATACCATGAAAGCTACAGTAATCAAAACAGAATGGTACTGGCACAAAAACAAAGAGATCAATGGAACAGAATAGAGATCCCAGAAATGAACCAACACTTATATGGTCAATAAATCTACAACAAAAGAGGTAGGAATATACAATGGAAAAAAGATAGCTTTTTCAGTAAATGGTGTAAGGAAAACTGGACAGCTGCATGCAAAAGAATCAAACTGGACTACTTTTTTTTACAACAACAGCAAAAAAAAAAAACTCAAAATGGATTAAAGACTTAAATGTAGGACCTGAAACCACAAAACCTAGAAGAAAACATAGGCAGTACACTCTTTTTTTTTTTTTTTTTTTTTGCGGTACTCGGGCCTCTCACTGTTGTGGCCTCTCCCGTTGCGGAGCACAGGCTCCGTTCGTGCAGGCTCAGCAGCCATGGCTCACGGGCCCAGCCGCTCCACGGCATGTGGGATCTTCCCGGACCGGGGCACGTACCCGTGTCCCCTGCATCGGCAGGCAGACTCTCAACCACTGCGCCACCAGGGAAGCCCGGCAGTACACTCTTTGACATAGGTTTTAGCAATATTTTTGGGATATGTGTCCTCAGGCAAGGGAAGTGAATGCAAAAATAAACAAATAGGACCATAACAAACTAGAAAGTTTTTGCACAATAAAGGAAAATATCAAAAAAAATATAAAAAAGAAGAAAAAGAAAATGCTGCCTGCTGAATTGGAGAAGATATTTGCAATTGATATATTCAATAAGGGGTTAATATCCAAAATATTCAAAGAACTCATACAACTCAACATCAAAAAATGAACAACCCATTTAAAAAATGAACAGAGGTCCTAAATATGCATTTTTCCCCCAAAGGAGATACACAAATGGCCAATAGGCACATGAAAAGATGCTCAACATCACTAATCCTCAGAAATGCAGCTCAAAACCACAATGAGATATCACCTCCCACTTGCCAGAATGACTGTTATCAGAAAATACAGTAAACAACAAGTGTTGGTGAGGATGTGGAGAAAAGGGAACTCTCTTGCACTGTTGGTGGGAATGTAAATTACTGCAGCCATTATGGAAAATAGTATGAAGATTCCTCAAAAAATTAAAAATAGAGCTACCATACTATCCAGCCATTCCAATCCTGAGTATTTATCCAAAGAAAACAAAAACAGTAATTTAAAAAGTTATACACACCCCTCTGTTCATTGCAGCATTATTTATAATAGGCAAGGTATGGAAGTAACCTAAGTGTCCATCAACAGATGAATGGTTAAAGAAGATGTGAAATATATATATATATATATATATATATATATCCATATATGCACTCACACATACAAAATGGAATGCTACTCAGCCATATAAAACAATGAAAACTTGCCAATTGTGAGAACATGGGTGGATCTAGGGAATATTATGCTAAATAAGTCAGATGAAAGCAAATACTGTATGATTTCACTTACATGTGGAATTTAAAAACAAAACAAATGAACAAACATTATGAAACAGAATCATAGATACATGAACAAATTGGTGGTTGCCAGAGGGGTGGGGTTCGGGTGGATGAGAGAAATAGGTGAGGGAGATTTAAGAGGTCCAAACATCCAGTTACAAAATAAATGAGTCATGATATGAAATGTACAGCAGGGGGAATATAGTCAGTAACAATGTAATATCTTTGTATAGAGACAGATGGTAACTAGACTGGCCACCGTGATCATTTTGAAATGTATAGAAATATCAAATCACTTTGTTCTGCACCAGGAACTAACATGCTGGTGTAGGTCAGTTATATTTCAAAAACAAAGAAACAAAGTCATAGAAAAAGAGATAAGATTTGTGATTACCAGAGGCAGGGATTGGAGGGAGGGGAAGTTGAATGAAGGTGGTCAAAAGGTACACACTTCCAGCTATAAGATAAGTACTATGGCTGTAATGTACAACATGATGAATATAATTAACACTTTGTATGTGTTATATGAAAATTGTTAAGAGAGTGAATCCTAAGAATTCTCATCATAAGGAAAATTTTTTTTCTTTTATGTTGTATCCATATGAGATAATAGACTTTCACTAAACTTGTTGTGGTAATCATTTCATGATGAATATAAGTTAAATCATTGTGCTGTACACCAGTGGTCCCCAACCTTTGTGGCACCAGGGACCAGTTTCGTGGAAGACAATTTTTCCACAGACCGTGGTGCGGGGGATGGTTTCAGGATGATTCAAGCGCGTTACATTTATTGTGCACTTTATTTCTAGTATATTACATTGTAACATATAATGAAATAATTATACAACTCACTGTAATGCTGACAGGAGGAGGAGCTCAGGTGGTATGACGATCAATGCGGAGCGGCTGTAAATACAGATGAAGATTTGCTCGCTCGCCTGCCGCTCACCTCCTGCTGTGTGGCCTGGTTCCATGGCCCAAAGGTTAGGGACCCCTGCTGTACTCCTTAAACTTATAAAGCGCTGTGCATGTCAATTATATCACAACTGTAAGGAAATAAATGTAATTTTAAGAAAGTGTGTGTGGGGGGGCTACATTTATTTTCAAATCATGATTCCAAAAAATAGATCATCTAGAAACATAATTGTCTATAACTCATCATTCTTTCATTTACTGTTTGATCTAAATTTATGAGTTATTCATTATTGGAATTTAAATTAGAATATGAAAAGAATTGATAGCCAGAGTGTTTTAATGCTTTATTTTCTATGAATAATTTATGTGACAATGTAGCTGATTTTTTACCTCAAAAAAAAAAAAAAGACTTTCCAGTGAACATATTAGCAGCTTAATATCAGTCTTGAGATAGGAAAAAGTTGTAGATGAAAGAGCCTAAGTCTGAGGTTGTCCACTCACCGATGGCCTAGGTGTGCAGGGCACCCTGTTGGTTACATGCATGGACTTTGCAGTCAGATTGACAAGCGTTCATTTTTCAGTGGTACTGCACACCATAATTGTCATTTAGTGTAAAAGTTTTATGTTAACTGTGAAATGGGAGCAATAATAGCATTTTTTCTGTAAGTTATCCATGATGCTTTTTTTTTTTTTTTTTTTTTTTTGCGGTATGTGGGCCTCTCACTGTTGTGGCCTCTCCCTTCGCGGAGCACAGTCTCTGGACATGCAGGCTCAACGGCCATGGCTCATGGGCCCAGCAGCTCCGCAGCATGTCGGATCTTCCCGGACTGGGGCACGAACCCGTGTCCCCTGCATTGGCAGGTGGACTCTCAACCACTGCACCACCAGTGGAGCCCCCGGCTTTCCCCTTTTGTAACCATAAGTTTGTTTTCTATGACTGTAAATCTATCTCTGTTTTGTAAATAAGTTCATTTATGTCATATTTTTAGATTCCACATATAAGCGTTATCATATGGTATTTGTTTCTCTGTGTGACTTAGTTCATTTAGTGTGATCATCTCTCGGTCGATCCATGTTGCTGCAAATGGCACTATTGCATTCTTTTTTATGACTGAGTAATATTTCATTGTATATGTGTACCACATCTTCTTTATCCATTCATCCGTACATGGACATTTAGGTTGCTTCCATGTCCTGGCTATTGTAAGTAGTGCTGCTATGAACATAGGGGTGCACGTATCTTTTCGAATTAGACTTTTCTCCAGATATATGCCCAGGAGGAGGATTGCTGGATCATATGACAACTATGTTTTTAGTTTTTTAAGGAACCTCCATACTGTTCTCCATAGTGAGTGCACCATTATACATTCCCACCAACAGGGTAGGAGGGTCCCCTTTTCTCCACACCATCTCCAGCATTTATTGCTTCTAGACTTCTTAGTGGTGGCCAGTGTGACTGGTGTGAGATGATACTTCATTGTAGTTTTAATTTGCATTTCTCTATTAGCAATGTTGAGCATCTTTTCATGTGCCTGTTCCAATTATGGCATCTTAACTTACTACATGGTGTTAGAAAAATCTGTGTAAACCTGATGGGATTGGACTAAACTATTTAAAAGTGTCCCTCCAGTTCTGAGATTCTATTAATCATACAAACATACTGACTTAAAAAACCTTTGTCAAGAGTGTCTTTTGTGGCATTATTAAACATTATGTTAGTGATAAATACTTCAAGTTACTTGTCCATACCTTCTAGAAACTTGAAAAAATTCTTGATATTTTTAAAATATAAATCTTCTTCAGTTAAGATCTACCTGTATTGTCAGAAATTTAAAACCTAGACATGTGTTTGACTTAATTCTTCTTTTTATCATCCCTGTTCCCTCGTGACATAGTTTCTATTGAAGGCAATGATGTACTAGCAATAACACAATTAGTTCTGCATATACCACACCTACTAAAACTGCACAGCACATATACATGAAGATAGGCTCTAAAGCGTAAATATGGGCAGGGACTCAATGGATCATATGCCCAGTCAAACAAAACTACGGACAGAATATAGTACAAATATTAACTAATGTGTGTGTACATTTATTTTAATCCTAGTAGTTTCTTTCCTTTTCATTGCCTCACACTCTCACCCTCCTGGGCTGTGGGAATTTGGATAATTCAACACTGTAATACATATTTGGGAGAATTCCTGGGAGGGAGATTAAGATCCATCAGGATTGGAAACAGAGATGCCCTCTCCCTAACTAAGGTGTCAGGCAGAGGGGAAGTAATACAGGCACGAATAGAGTAGAAATAATGGTGCAGTTTAGAGAAAAGGGTCGCAGGAAAACTTGATTTAGATTTTCAGGGCTTTTGGTAATTTAAAAATGATGGAGCACGTACCTGCGTGTAATTCACAACAGAATAACAGCTTAATTCCTAAAATAAATAATGAATTTGAATAAAATTTTAATTTGCCCATAATTACTATTTAAAACTGCTCATTTTTGGTTGGGTTGTTTGTTTTTTTGACATTGAGCTGCATGAGCTGCTTGTAAATTTTGGAGGTTAATCCTTTGTCACTTGCTTCATTAGTGAATATTTTCTCCCATTCTGAGCATTGTCTTTTCGTCTCATTTATGGTTTCCTTTGCTGTGCAAAAGCTTTTAAGTTTCATTAGGTCCCATTTGTTTACTTTTGTTTTTATTTCCATTTCTCTAGGAGGTGGGTCAAAAAGGATCTTGCTGTGATTTATGTCATAGAGTGTTCTGCCTATGTTTTCCTCTAAGAGTTTTATAGTGTCTGGCCTTACATTTAGGTCTTTAATCCATTTTTAGTTTATTTTTGTATATGGTGTTAGGGAGTGTTCTGATTTCATTCTTTTACATGTAGCTGTCCAGTTTTCCCAACACCACTTATTGAAGACACTGTCTTTTCTCCATTGTATATTCTTGCCTCCTTTATCAAAGATAAGGTGACGATGTGTGCGTGGGTTTATCTCTGGGCTTTCTATCTTGTTCCATTGATCTACCTTTCTGTTTTTGTGCCAGTACCATACTGTCTTGATGACTGTAGCTTTGTAGTATCGTCTGAAGTGAGGGATCCTGATTCCTCCAGCTCCATTTTTCTTTCTCAAGATTGCTTTGCTATTCAGGGTCTTTGGTGTTTCCATACAAATTGTGAAAGTTTTTGTTCTAGTTCTGTGAAAAATGCCATTGGTAGTTTGATACCAATTGCATTCAATCTGTAGATTGCTTTGGGTATATACTCATTTTCACTATGTTGATTCTTCCAATTGAAGAATATGGTATATCTCTCCATCTGTTTGTATCATCTTTAATTTCTTTCGTCAGTGTCTTACAGTTTTCTGTATACAGGTCTTTTGTCTCCTCAGGTAGGTTTATTCCTAGTTAATTTGTTCTTTTTGTTGCAATGGTAAATGGGAGTATTTCCTTAATTTCTCTTTCAGAAGACCTAAATAGGCATTCCTCCAAAGAAGATACACAGATTGCCAATAAACAGATGAAAGGATGCTCAACATCACTATTCATTAGAGAAATGCAAATCAAAACTACAATGTGTGATCATCTCACACCAGTCAGAATGGCCATCATCAAAAAATCTACAAACAGTAAATGCTGGAGAGGGTGTGGAGAAAAGGGAACCTTCATGCACTGTTGGTGGGAATGTAAACTGATACAGCCACTGTGGAGAACAGTATGGAGGTTCCTTAAAAAACTAAAAATAGAACTGCCACATGACCCAGCAATCCCACTACTGGGCATATACCCTGAGAAAACGATAATTCAAAAAGAGTGATGTAGCACAATGTTCATTGCAGCTCTATTTACAGTAGCCAGGACATGGAAGCAACCTAAGTGTCCATTGACAGATGAATGGATAAAGAAGATGTGGCACATATATACAATAGAATATTACTCCGCCATAAAAAGAAATGAAATTGACTTATTTGTCATGAGGTGGATGGACCTCTAGGTGTTATACCACTGTTATACTGAGTGAAGTAAGTAAGAAAGAGAAAAACAAATACTGTATGCTAACACATATATATGGAACCTAAAAAAAGGAAAAATAATGGTTCTGTAGAACCTAGGGGCAGGGCAGGAATAAAGACTCAGACATAGAGAATGGACATGAGGACACGGGGAGTGGGAGGGTAAGCTGGGATGAAGTGAGAGAGTGACATGGACATATATACACTACCAAATGTTAAATAGATAGGTAGTGGGAAGCAGCCACATAGCACAGGGAGATCAGCTTGGTGCTCTGTTACCGACTAGAGGGGTGAGATAGGGAGGGTGGGAGGGAGACACAAGATGGAGAAGATATGGGGATATATGTATATGTATAGGTGATTCACTTTGTTTTAAGCAGAAACTAACAGACCCTTGTAAAGCAATTATACTCCAATAAAGATGTTAAAAAAAAAAAAAACTGGAGGAATCAGACTCCCTGACTTCAGACTATACTACAGAACTACAGTAATCAAGACAATATGTACTGGTCCAAAAACAGAAATATAGATCAAGGGGACACAATAGAAAGCCCAGCGATAAACCCATCCACCCATGGTCAACTAATCTATGACAAAGGAGGCAAGGATATACAATGCAGAAAAGACAGTCTCTTCAATAAGTGGTGCTGGGAAAACTGGACAGCTACAGGTAAAAGAATGAAATTAGAACACTCCCTAACACCATACACAAACATAAACTCAAAATGGATTAGGGACCTAAATGTAAGGCCAGACACTGTAAACCTCTTAGAGGAAAACATAGGAAGAACACTCTGACACAAATCACAGCAAGATCTTTATTTATCCACCTCCTAGAGTAATGGAAATAAAAACAAAAATAAACAAATGGGACCTGATGAAGCTTAAAGCTTTTGCACAGCAAAGGAAACCATAAACAGGATGAAAAGACAACCCTCAGAATGGGAGAACTTATTTGCAAATGAGGCAAGTGACAAAGGATTAACCTCCAAAATTTATAGGAAGCTCATGCAATTCAATATCAAAGCAAACAACCCAATCAAAAAATGGGCAGAAGACCTAAATAGACATTTCTCTGAAGAAGACATTCAGATGGCCAAGAAGCACATGAAAAGCTGCTCAACATCACTGATCATTAGAGAAATGCAAATCAAAACTACAATGAGGTATCACCTCACACCAGTTAGAATGGGCATCGTCAGAAAATCTTCAAACAAATGCTGGAGAGGGTGTGGAGAAAAGGGAACCCTCTTGCACTGTTGGTGGGAATGTAAATTGATACAGCCAGTATGGAGAACAGTATGGAGATTCCTTAAAAAACTAAAAATAGAATTACCATATGACCCAGCAGTCCCACTGTTGGGCATATACCCAGAGAAAACCATAATTCAAAAAGACACACGCACCCCAGTGTTCATTGCAGCACTATTTACAATAGCCAGGTCATGGCAGCAACCTAAATGCCCATCGACAGATGAGTGGATAAAGAAGATGTGGTATGTACATGCAATGGAATATTACTCAGCCAGAAAAAGGAAGGAAATTGGGTCATTGGTAGAGACATGGATGGATCTAGAGACTGTCATACAGACTGAAGTAAGTCAGAAGGAAAAAATCAAATATTATCACATATATGTGGAACCTAGAAAAATACTACAGATGAACCGGTTTGCAGGGCTGAAATAGAGACACAGATGTAGAGAACAAATGTATGAATACCAAGGGGAGGAAGCGGTGGGTGGTTTGGTGGTGGTGGTGAGAATTGGGAGATTGGGATTGACATATATACACTAATATGTGTAAAATAGATAATGAATAAGAACCTGCTGTTTAAAAAAATAAAATAAAATGCAAAAGTTAAAAAAACTCATTTGTAAATTTAAAGTCAAATAGTTTCAAACTATTATTTATGTATTTATGAATTAATTAATTTATTTGTGGCCCTACTTTACCAGTGTCCTGCACACCTCTTTTTTTTTTTTTTTTTTTTTTTAGTTTCTGCTTTATAACAAAGTGAATCAGTCATACGTATACATCTGTTCCCACATCCCTTCCCTCTTGCGTCTTCCTCCCTCCCACCCTCCCTATCCCACCCCTCCAGGCGGTCACAAAGCACCGAGCTGATCTCCCTGTGCTATGCGGCTGCTTCCCACTAGCTATCTACCTTACGTTTGGTACTGTATATATGTCCATGCCTCTCTTTTGCTTTGTCACAGCTTACCCTTCCCCCTCCCCATATCCTCAAGTGCATTCTCAAGTAGGTCTGTGTCTTTATTCCTGTTTTACCCCTGGGTTCTTCATGACATTTTTTTTTCTTAAATTCCATATATATGTGTTAGCATATCGTATTTGTCTTTCTCTTTCTGACTTACTTCACTCTGTATGACAGACTCTAGGTCTATCCACCTCATTACAAATAGCTCAGTTTCGTTTCTTTTTATCGCTGAGTAATATTCCATTGCATATATGTGCCACATCTTCTTTATCCATTCATCCGATGATGGACACTTAGGTTGTTTCCATCTCCAGGCTATTGTGAATAGAGCTGCAATGAACATTTTGGTACATGTCTCTTTTTGAATTATGGTTTTCTCAGGGTATATGCCTAGTAATGGGATTGCGGGGTCATGTGGTAGTTCTCTTTGTAGTTTTTTAAGGAACCTCCATACTGTTCTCCATAGTGGCTGTACCAATTCACATTCCCACCAGCAGTACAAGAGTGTTCCCTTTTCTCCACACCCTCTCCAGCATTTATTGTTTCTAGATTTTTTGATGATGGCCATTCTGACTGGTGTGAGATGATATCTCATCTGCACACCTCTTTACTTGCTGATGTTTACAGAATAATTCATGCCACTCTACAGTCAGAGCTCAGTGGAAACAAGCAGGCTCCAAGAGGGAAAAGCTGAGCCCTGAATTGTGGAGCCACAGCTAGGACTTGCCAGTAAGAATTTGAATAAAGACCTGCCTGACTCTAAATCCTACACTTTTCCATTCTTCTGCTACCAAAGTAATTGCATCAACAGCCCATGATAAGGACAATTTAGAAATATAAAATAAATTTAAGTTTAGTTTAGGAAAGAGAAAATTGAGAAAAACAGATGTTGCAGTTTCAAGCTTGAAACTAGAAAGGAGAAAATTTGGGGTGATATATGTGAAAGATATTAACAGATGAAGGGAAGTGGAGAAAAAACCAAGCCAAGAGCCCCAAACTTCAAAGTCTTCAGCCAAGAATTTTCTTCTACAGCATATCATATCCAGGAAATATTGAAGCAAAGTTTGTTTTATCTTGAAATCAAAACCCCTCTAGCTCAGCATTTTCCAAAATTTCCTTCAGTGTAAGCTATCCTTCCAAAATATGTCACCCATAATTGAAAAATACTTCATAGTACACAAGCACACCCCACCTTATAAATTTCCAGTGAATTGCAAATACAGTTGACACTTGATCCACATGGGTTTGCATTGCATGTGTCCACATAGAGACAGGCTGTTTTTCAGTAAGTGCTACTCGAATACAACATGATATGTGGTTTGTTGAATCCATGGATTCAGAACCTTGGAGTGGGGAGGCTGACTGTGAAGTTATATGGATACCTACCCTGTGGAGGGTCTGAGCCTCTCTCCCCACAGTGTTCAAGGGTCAACTGTATAATGTTCTGAACCCACATTTGGTAAAGAAATTTGTATACTTTGTTTAACTTAGAGTCTTGCAAAATTAATTAATCATAGGGCACTTGACTTTTTAGGATGGCTGTAAGTATATTACAGAACTAGTGCATCATGGAACACAAATTGGGAAATACAGCATTAGCTTTTTCATTGATATTTCTAGGTTGGCAGAATCAAGCTAAGTAATATATGTTATATGGTATGAGGATAGTTCAGAAAAAAAATGATTATGGTGCAAACAACAGAGAAATGGAAGTATTAATTTTCAATCTAAGGGGAAAGAGGCTAAAAACTGGAATAATGAAATACAGTGGCTAAAATGTAGTCTACTGTAATTGGGATTTGAAAAAACTGTTAGCATTTCATGTTTAGCACATGCTCTAAAGTAAATTTGCCTTGAGTGAAAGAATTAGAATGTTTTATATGGTAATATTATTTTCCAGTGGTTCAAGTTGTTCGGGGTAATTTATATTTCCCTTTCATTTCTATTTGTGTAGTTGAATTGCTCACTGGTGGTAGATTGCCCTTTTGATGCATTTGAAAAGGTAAATCACTAATCACAGTTAGATTCTACTTAGTCAGCTGTCACAAACATGACTAGTACATAGATAATTTCTGAATAATGGAACTTTCTTTTATACTTTAATATGCCTTCTGAAACTGCTACTTATGTAAGACTCTGAACTGCTAAAAATCAAAACAATCTATTTAATAACATTGAGTATTTCTTTTAGGATCCAGAAGTTGTTTTGCTACTTTTCATAGGTCTAGATTTATACATATAAATGAACATTAAGATTATATTGCCCATGTGTGAAGTTCAGTGTTGTTTGGCAGACTACAAGCTAATCGTCAAAAGCACCATTTCTTCTCACTATATCACATACTGTCTTTTAAGTTACGCTCCTTAATTATAAGTTGGTCTCATCTGGCCAATTTCTGATCCATGGGATTTTATAATTAACATAAATTACCTGTATAATAATTAGCTGCATAAATAACCATACTTTTTGCAATTTTTTTTGAATTTTTGAATTTTATTTTATTTTTTTATACAGCAGGTTCTTATTAGTCATCCATTTTATGTACATCAGTGTATACATGTCAATCCCAATCTCCAAATTCATCACAGAACCATCACCACCCCCCGCTGCTTTCCCCCCTTGGTGTCCATTTGTTTGTTCTCTACATATGTCTCAACTTCTGCCCTGCAAACTGGTCATCTGTACCATTTTTCTAGGATATGCATATATGCGTTAATATATGATATTTGTTTTCCTCTTTCTGACTTACTTCACTCTGTATGGCAGTCTCTAGATGCATCCACGTCTCTACAGATGACCCAATTTCATTCCTTTTTATGGCTGAGTAATATCCATTGTATATATGTACCACTTCTTTATCCATCCGTCTGTTGATGGGCATTTAGGTTGCTGCCATGACCTGGCTATTGTAAATAGTGCTGCAATGAACATTGGTGTGCATGTGTCTTTTTGAATTATGGTTTTCTCTGGGTATATGCCCAGTAGTGGGATTGCTGGGTCATATGGTAATTCTATTTTTAGTTTTTTAAGGAATCTCCATACTGTTCTCCATACTGGCTGTATCAATTTACATTCCCACCAACAGTGCAAGAGTGTTCCCTTTTCTCCACACCCTCTCCAGCATTTGTTGTTTGTAGATTTTCTGATGATGCCCATTCTAACTGGTGTGAGGTGATACCTCATTATAGCTTTGATTTGTATTTCTCTAATGATTAGTGATGTTGAGCATCTTTCATCTGTTTGTTGGCAATCTGGATATCTTCTCTGGAGATATGTCTGTTTAGGTCTTCTGACCATTTTTGTATTGAGTTGTTTGTTTTTTTAATATTGAGCTGCATGAGCTGTTTATATATTTTGGAGATTAATCCTTTGTCTGTTGATTCATGTGCAAATATTTTCTCCCATTCTGAGGGTGGTCTTTTCATCTTGTTTATGGTTTCCTTTGCTGTGCAAAAGCTTTGAAGTTTCATTAGGTCCCATTTGTTTATTTTTGTTACTCCATTACTCTAGGAGGTGGATCAGAAAATATCTTGCTGTGATTTATGTCAAAGAGTGTTCTTCCTATGTTTTCCTCTAAGAGGTTCATAGTGTCCAGTCTTACATTTAGGTCCCTAATCCATTTTGAGTTTATTTTTGTGTATGGTGTTAGGAAGTGTTCTAATTTCATTCTTTTACATGTAGCTGTCCAGTTTTCCCAGCACCACTTATTGAAGAGACTGTCTTTTCTCCGTTGTATATTCTTGCCTCCTTTGTCATACATTAGTTGACCATAGGTGTGTGGGTTTATCTCTGGGCTTTCTATCTTGTTCCATTGATCTATATTTCTGTTTTTGTTCCTGTACCATATTGTCCTGATTACTGTAGTTTTGTAGTATAGTCTGAAGTCAGGGAGTCTGATTCCTGCATCTCCGTTTTTTCCCCTCAAGACTGCTTTGGCTATTTGGGGTCTTTTGTGTCTCTTGTCTCCATACAAATTTTAAGATTTTTTGTTCTAGCTCCATAAAAAACGGCATTGGTAATTTGATAGGGGTTGCAGTGAATCTGTAGATTGCTTTAGGTAGTATAGTCATTTTCACAATATTCTTCCAATCCAAGAACATAGTATATCTCTCCATCTGTTGGTGTCATTTTTAATTGCTTTCAGTGTCTTATAGTTTTCTGCATAGAGGTCTTTTGTCTCCCTAGGTAGGTTTATTCCTCGGCATTTTAGTCTTTTTGTTGCAGTCATAAATGGGAGTGTTTCCTTAATTTCTCTTTCAGATTTTTCATCATTAGTGTATAGGAATGCAAGAGATTTCTGTGCATTAATTTTGTGTTCTGCTACGTTACCAAATTCATTGTTTAGCTCTAGTAGTTTTCTGGTCGCATTTAGGATTCTCTATGTATAGTATCATGTCATCTGCAAAGAGTGACAGTTTTACTTCTTCCTTTACAATTTGTATTCCTTTTATTTCTTTTTGTTCTCTGATTGCCATGGCTAGGACTTCCAAAACTATGTTGAATAATAGTGGCAAGAGTGGACATCCTTGTTCCTTATCTTAGAGGAAATGCTTTCAGTTTTTCATCATTGAGAATGATGTTTGCTGTGGGTTTGTCATATATGCCTTTATTATATTGAGGTAGGTTCCCTTTGTGCCCACTTTCTGGAGAGTTTTTTATCATAAATGGGGTTGAATTTTGTCAGAAGCGTTTTCTGCATCTATTGAGATGATCATATGGTTTTTCTTCTTCAATTTGTTAATATGGTATATCACATTGACCGATTTGCATATATTGAAGAATCCTTGCATTCCTGAGATAAATCCCACTTGATCATGGTGTATGATCCTTTTAATATGTTGTTGGATTTTGTTTGCTAGTATTTTTTTTTTCTTTTTTGGCGGTACGTGGGCCTCTCACTTTAGTGGCCTCTCCTGTTGTGGAGCACAGGCTCTGGACGCGCAGGCTCAGCAGCCATGGCTCACGGGCCCAGCCGCTCTGCAGCATGTGGGATCTTCCCGGACCGGGGCACGAACCCATGTCCCCTTCATTAGCAGGTGGACCCTCAACCACTGCGCCACCAGGGAAGCCCCATTTGCTAGTATTTTGTTGAGGATTCTTGCATCTATATTCATCAGTGATATTGGTCTCTAATTTTCTTTGTTGTAGTATCTTTGTCTGGTTTTGATAACAGGGTGATGGTGGCCTCATAGAATGACTTTGGTAGTGTTCCTTCCTCTGCAATTTTTTGGAAGACTTTGAGAAGGATGGGTGTTAGCTCTTCTCTAAATATTTGATAAGAATTCGCCTGTGAAGTCATCTGGTCCTGGACTTTTGTTTGCCTGAAGATTTTATTATTATTATTAAAAAAAATCTTTTTTGTGGTATGTGGGCCTCTCACTGTTGTGGCCTCTCCCATTGTGGAGCACAGGCTCCGGACATGCAGGCTCAGCTGCCATGGCTCATGGGCCCAGCTGCTCTGCCGCATGTGGGATCTTCCCGGACCAGGGTACGAACCCGTGTCCTCTGCATTGGCAGGTGGACTCTCAATCACTGCGCCACCAGGGAAGCCCTGCCTGAAGATTTTTAATCACAGTTTCAGTTTCATTACTTGTGGTTGGTCTGTTCATATTTTCTATTTCTTCCTGGTTCAGTCTTGGAAGGGTATACCTTTCTAAGAATTTGTGCATTTCTTCCAGGTTGTCCATTTTATTGGCATAGAGTTGCTGGTAGTAGTCTCTTAGGATGCTTTGTATTTCTGCCGTGTTTGTTGTAACTTCTCCTTTTTCATTTCTAATTTTATTGATTTGAGTCTTCTCCCCCTTCTTCTTGATGAGTCTGGCTAATGGTTTATTAATTTTGTTTATGTTCTCAAAGAAACAACTTTTAGTTTTATTGAGTTTTGCTGTTGTTTTCTTTGTTTCTATTTCATTTATTTCTGCCCTGATCTTTATGATTTCTTTCTTTGTACTAACTTTGGGTTTTGTTCTTCTTTCTCTAGTTCCTTTAGGTGTAAAGTTAGATTGTTTATTTGAGATGTTTGTTGTTTCTTGTGGTAAGATTGTATTGCTGTAAACTTCCCTCTTAGAACTGCTTTTGCTGCATCCCATAAGTTTTGGATCATCGTGTTTTCATTGTCATTTGTCTCTAGGTGTTTTTTGATTACCTCTTTGATTTCTTCAGTGATCTCTTGGTTATTTAGTAACGTATTATTTAGCCTCATGTGTTTGTGTCCTTTTTATGTTTTTTTCTCTGTAATTGATTTCTAATCTCATAGCGTTGTGGTCAGAAATGATGCTTGATATGATTTCAGTTTTCTTATATTTACTGAGGCTTGATTTGTGACCCAAGATGTGATCTCTTTTTTTCAATAAAAAGGGAAAATATATTATTCATCAGTTACATAAACAAATAAATTAATAATGCTAAGAATACTAGGTAGTCATAAACATGGTAATTCAATAGAGGAGACTTTAGTAATGCTCAGGATTAAAACTATATTCAATAAAATAAGCATTACTGTCTAGATTTTAAATAATTATTTATAAAGGTTTGTCATATGTTAATACATGGTATGTAGCCAAGAAACCTGAACCGTTGTACATTGTCCTGTGGATGGTCACCAAGTGTCTATTTGGAAATCATTGTGGTGGGTTAAGGAATCAAGAAACTAAAATGAAGAAATAAAAAAGCCATGATTATACACTGAAAGAAAGTAAACACTAGCAGAAGAAACTGAAATGTACACAAACATTACCAAAAAGAACAAAAAATAAGTTGAGGGTGGAGAAATATAATGATAATAAGAAAACAGCCTATATCTATTTTATTTTTGTCTATCAGTTTTTATTTTGGGAAACTTATACATATTTACTCTTGTGTTCTTTCCACAATACTGGGATTTAGGTAAAATTATTAGGGGAAAACTAAGCTACAAAGAAGTAAAATAACTTACCTATGGGAAGTAAAGCAGCCAGATTCAAATCCCAAGAAGCAGTTCTCCAGAGCCCATACAACTGTTGATCTTGTTACATGCCATCCCCTCCCTTGTCCATCGGGGATATTTCCAAGACCCCCAGTGGATGTCTGAAACCATGAATAGTACTAAACCCTATATATACTATATATTTTCCTATACATACACATCTATGATAAAGTTTAATTTATAAATTAGGCACAGTAGTAGATTAACAATAGTAACTAATGATAAAGTAGAACAATTACAAAAGTTATGTGAATGTGGTCTCTCCCTTTCTGAGTATCTTAGTGTACAAATTTAATAACTTTTCCCTCTTAGTTAAGCATTTACCATTCACTGTGACTGTAACTTTTCCAATTTTAGGTACAGCAGCAAAACTAACACCAGTGTTTTTCCTCTTTATAATTTCATAGAAGTTTTTCTTAAGGTAGATCTTAGCAACCTCAGCATACAATTTTTTTTCCATTCCATATTAAGATGAGAACTTTCACCTTTTTACATAAAAGAAGCACTTTACAGCTTCTTTTTGGTATATCTGAATTGCCTGTATTGCCACTCTTGCACTTTGGGGCCATTATTAAGAAAAATAAGGGTTCCTGAACACAAGTACTGTGATACCATGGCAATCGATCTGAGGGCCAAGATGCCTACTAAGTAACAAATGGAATACTCTGGACAAAGGGATGATTCACTTCCCAGGAGGGATGGAGTCTGATGGCATTAGATTTCATCCCATTACTCGGAATGGCATGTAATTTAAAACTTATGAATTGTTAATTTCTCAAATTTTCCATTTATATTTTTGGACCATGGTTGACTGAAGGTAACTGAAACCTCAGAAAGCAAAACCAAGAATAAGGGCCAGAGGGGGCACTACTGTATTACAACTGAAAATTTGAAAGGAGAAGGATTGTCTCCAAAAATAACAAACAGCTGGCTTTAGAGTCTTGTTAAAGGGCATTTGCATTAGTGAATTTAGGAAATTCCAGGGCTGCTTTGTAAACTCAAAAACTTTTTTGATCAGCCTGAATGGATCTTTTTTTAGGGAAATTTCACAGTCGTTTATTAGTTCATAAGCTATAAAATATAAACACCAAATGATAATCATTTATATGAGACAATGTATCAAAGAACTAAAACAACCTTGGATTCTCTTTCTATAAGTGTATCTATGTTGGAAAACAGATTCTAATCAGAAGATTGGTGAGGACAAAATCAGATTGAGAGAAATTAGTTTATGATGGAAATGGTTGAGGGCATTGGGACTGATGTCCAGAATATGTATTCACATTCCAGTGTGGGAACATTATGGATATATGTTCCATGAGTTTGTGGCCAACTATGTCATCTACCTTAGGCAGAGATAGGTGGGGAATGTCTTAATGAAAACATTGTTTCCGGGTGTATGCATATATAATTTAGAGCAATAAATTCTATTTTTAGGGGAAAATGTAGGAAGGTTTAAATTAGAAAATGGAAATTATCAATAATCATACAACCCAGAGAATTTCTTTCACCATAGGCACATTCTGTTTACTATTCTTTTTTAAACATGAAGTCAGAATAAGCACTTATCCAGGGCAAAACATAGCCTTCAACATTCTCATTTTACAGAACTGTATAATTTTTCATTGTAATAATGTCATTTAATTATGTATTATATTTCCTTGGCTTTAGACATTTAGATTATATCCTTTTTCACTACTATAAAGCATGCTATAATAAGCATTAATCTAAATAAATGTACATCACATTTCTGAATTTTGACTTAGGTTGTGATCTTAAATGTGGAAATGATGGAGCAAAATATGTAAATATTTTAATACCTTTTTTATGGTTTGCTATGTTTACATTGCCTTTGGTCAGCATTGCCTTATTAATAAAAATATACATGTATATTTATAGAAAGAATTTGTATCCAATGTATGTTTCTTTTTGTATTTCTGTGAATTCTAGTAAGGTTAATCATTGTGTCTTTTTGTGTATATTAGGCATTTGCCATTTCTATTCTCTGAAATCTATTTTCTAATACATTGTTTATTGAAGTCAATTTGTGTAAACTCTTTATACATTAAAAATTAGCTTTATCTCAGATTTATTTTTCTACATATTTCCTCCAGTATATGGTTTACATTTCAATTTGTTATATGATGAAGATTGATATGCTCCCCAAAGAACTTCATAATCTAACCAAGAAGATTTAAGTAGATAAGATTTCAGAAGGCTAGATTCTGCTTTATTTCACAAAGCACTAACTTCTGTGATACAGCTCTTGAAAGTAATAGGATAATGGTGAATACAAATATCAATATAGCTTGAAGACTTCATGCTGTGGATGTGAAATTCCATTTTTATTTTCAACATATATTTACAGACTGGCAACTATGTATTAGGCACTGGCTGGGTACTGGGAATGCAGGCTCGGAATGAAATAAGAAAACCAATGACTCTTCTCAAGAAATATATAGTTTATCTGAGGAGACAAAGTTTAAACAAATGAAAATAAATATAACTGTGGTGGATTTAATAGATGCTGTTTTGGTTACAGGGACTTTAAGTATAGGAAAAATTTGACACAATAAAAAGGAGAAACAGGGAAATTTCTGTTTAGTAAATAACATACATCTAGGCAAGATGCAGACATCAGTGTGATGGGATTTTTAGTAATGAAGAGTCAGGCAAAAGTAGAGAATAAAAGGCACATGACATAAGGTTTAAGAAAAAAAGGCCTAATTTGAAGGTCATAAAATGTCAGGTTGAGGGCTTTAGACTCTTGTCTATAACCATAGAAAACATAAAATATTTTTTAAAACAATACAATAAATGTTGGAGAGGGTGTGGAGGAAAGGGAACCCTCTTGCACTGTTGGTGGGAATGTAAATTGAGACAACCACTATGCAGAATGGTATGGTTCCTTAAAACACTAAAAATAGAACTACCATATGACCCAGCAATCCCACTACTGGGCATACCCTGAGAAAACCATAATTCAAAAAAGACATATACTGCAGTGTTCATGCAGCACTATTTACAGTAGCCAGGACATGGAAGCAACCTAAGTGTCCATGGACAGATGATTGGATAAAGAAGAAGTGGCACATATATACAATGGAATATTACTCAGCCATAAAAAAGAAATGAAATTGAGTTATTTTTAGTGAGGTGGATGGACCTAGAGTCTGTCATACAAAGTGAAGTAAGTCAGAAAGAGAAAAACAAAAACTGTATGGTAACACATATATATGGAATCTGAAAAGAAAAAGTTCTAATGAACGTAGGGACAGGACAAGAATAAAGATGCAGATGTAGAGAATGGACTTGAGGACACGGGGAGGGGGAACAGTAAACTGGGACAAAGTGAGAGTAACATTGACATATATACAGTACCAAATATAAAACAGCTAGTGGGAAGCAGGTGCATCACATAGGGAGATCAGCTCCGTTTCTTGTGACCACCTAGTGGGGTGGGATAGGGAAGGTGGGAGGGAGACAGAAGAGGGAGGAGACATGGGAATATATGTATACATATAGTTGATTCACTTTGTTATACAGCAGAAACTAACACAACATTGTTAAGCAATTATACTCCAATAAAGATGTTAAAATAAATAAAACTTTCTACAGAGCTACAGTATTCAAACAGTATGTTACTGGCATAAAGCCAGACATATAAACCAATTGAACAGGATAAAAGCTCCAACAATAAGCCAATAAAACACTGAACCAGGAAGAAATAGATAATGACTAGTAATGAAATTGAATCAGTGATTTAAAAAAAAATGACAGCAACAACAAATGCAAGTCCTGGACCAGATGGCTTCACAGATGAATTCTATTAAATATTTACAGAATGTTAATGCCCATCCTTCTCAAACAATTCCAAAAATTGTAGAGGAAGGAATACTTCCAAACTTATTCTGTGAGGACAGTATCACCTTGATGCAAAAACCAAAGTCTGGGAGGGTTATATCTGCAGCTTTGTTCTTTTTCTTAAGGATTGCTTTGGCAATTCTGGGTCTTTTGTGATTCCATATACATTTTAGGATTATTTGTTCTAGTAGAACAAGTATATTTATAATAGCTATAAATGGAGTGTAACCTTTAAAAATTGTGAACCAGTCTGTTATACTCTTGTAACATATAATATTGTGTATCAACTATACTTCAATAAAGAAATATGTATGTATAAGAAAATATTGGGTTTAGAAACTAGGACATTTCTTTCTTTAGTATTATTTTTCCATTTTATATTTTGTTTTTCTTTTTATTTGAGTATAGTTAGAAACTAGGACATTTCTTTCTTTATTATTATTATTTTTCCATTTTATATTTTGTTTTTCTTTTTTATCCGAGTATAGTTGATTTACAATATTATACTAGTTTCAGGTGTACAACATAGTGATTTGATATTTTATATACCATTTAAAGTTTTTGTAAAATATTGACTATATTCTCTGTGCTGTACAATATATATCTTATTTATTTTATACATAGCAGATTGTACCTTTTAATTCTCTACCACTATCTTGCCCCTCCCTCCATCCCTCTATCCACTGGCAACCACGAGTTTGTTCTCTATATCTGTGAGTCAGTTTCTGGTTTGTTATATTCATTCATTTTATTATTTAGATTCCACATATAAGTGAAAACATACAATATTTGTCAGTCTCTGTCTGACTTATTTCACTAAGCATAATACCCTCCAGGTCCATCTACGTTGTTGTCAGTGGCAAAATTTTATTAATTATTGTTTATGGCTGAGAAGTATTCCATCATATATATATATTATATATATATATATATAATCTTCTTTATCCATTCACCTGCACCTGTTGATGGATATTTAGGTTGCTTCTATATCTTGACTATTGTAAATAATGTTTCTATGAAAATTGGGATGCATATATTTTTTCTAATTAGTATTTTCATTTTCTTCAGATATATACCCAGCAGTGGAATTGCTGGATCACGTGGTAGTTCTATTTTTAGTTTTTTGAGGAAACGCCATACAGTTTTCCATAGTGGCTGCACAAATTTACATTCCCACTAACAGTGTGTAAGTTCTCCCTTTTCTCCATATTCTTGTGAACATTAATTTTTTGTGGTCTTTTTGATGATAGACATTTTGACAAGTGTGAGGTGATATCTCATTGTGATTATGATTTGCATTTCCCTGATTAGTGATGTTGAGAATCTTTTCATGTGCTTGTTGGCATTCTGTATGTCTTTAATTCTTCTGCCCATTTTTTAACTGTTTTCTTTTTATATTGAGTTATATGAACTGTTTATATATTTTGGATATTAACACCTTATTGGTGGTATAATTTGCACATTTTTTCTCCCATTCAGTAGGTTTTGTTTTCATTTTATCCATGGTTCCTTTGCCATACAAAAGCTTTTACATTTAATTAGGTATCATTTGTGTATTTTTGCTTTTGTTTCCTTTGCCTGAGTCAAATCCAAGATATATATATATATATATATATATAGAGAGAGAGAGAGAGAGAGAGAGAGAGAGAGAGAGGAGAGAGAGAGAGAGAGAGAGAGAGAGAGAGAGAGAGAGAGAAAGAAAGAGAGAGAGAGAGGGAGGGAGAGAGAGGTTCTAATTCAGTAGGTCTGGAATGGGGTCTGGGTTGCTGTATTTGTAACAGGTTCCAAGGTGATGTAGCAAGGATCCAGTTTCTAAAGTCTATGGAGATAAATTTTTAAAATCCACTGTGGTATTGTTTATAATAAGGAAATAGTGACAAACCACCTAAATGTCCATCAACAGAAGGATGAATTCAGACAGTGAGACACTATATACTATTTTAAATGAATAAATTACAGCTACATGTATCATCATGGATAAATCTTAAAAACAGTGATGAGAAAAAAGAAAAATACAGAGGTATCTGCATATTATGATGCCATTTATATTAATTTTGAAAGCATAAACCATACTATATTGTTTATGAATACATATGGTATGAATATAATAATGTACATGAAATAATAAATACCAAATTCAAGATGTGGGTTTATCTGGGGAGGGATGAGATTAGAATTGGGGAAATATATATATTTTATGTATATATATATCTATCTATCTTTACACTTAGGTCAAAGCATAGTCTGCCTATATTTTCTTTTAGGAGTTTAATGATTTCCAGTATGTTTAGGTCTTTAAACAATTTTGAGTTTTTTTTTTTTTCTTTTCTATGGTGTGAGAAAATGTTCTAATTTCATTATTTTACATGTAGCTGTCTGAATTCCTCAGCACCAGTTTTGAAGAGACCATCTTTTCCCCATTTTACGTTTTTGCCTTCTTTGTTGTAGATTACTTGACCATATGTGTGGGCTTATTTCTGGGCTCACTATTCTATTTCATTTATCGATGTGTTTTTATGCCAGTAACATACTGTTTTTATTACTGTGGCTTTGTAGTATAGTCTGAAATCAGTGTAATACCTCCAGCTTTGTTCTTTTTTCTCAAGATTGCTTTTGCTATTTGGGATCTTTTCTAGTTCCATATAAATTTTAGGATTTTTTTTCTAGTTATGTAAGAAATGCCATTGGCATTTTGATAGGAATTACACTAAATTTGTAGATTCCTTTGTATAATATGGATATTTTAACAATATTATTTTTTCCAGTCCATGAACATGGGATATCTTTCCATTTCTTTGTATCATCTTCAAATTTAACAATATATTAAATGGATCATACCCTATCATCAAGTTTGATTTATTCCAGAGATGCAAGTATGGTACAATATCTGCAAACCATCAATGTGATATGCCACACTAGCAAAAATAAGGATAAAAATAACATGATCACCTTAATAGATGAAGAAAAAGCTTTTGACAAAATTTAACTTCTTATATGTTAAAACTCTCATCAAAGTTGGTATAGTGGGTACATAATAATAAAGGCTACATAATAAAGGCTAATTTATGCCAGATCCATAGCTAACATCATAATCAGTGGTAAAAAGCTGAAAGATTTTTCTCTAAAATTAAGAACAAGACAAGGATGGCCATTCTCATCACTTCTATTTAACACAGCATTGGAAGTCCTAGACACAGGAATTAGACAAAATGAATAAATAAAAGCCATCCAAATTGGAAGGGAAGAAGTAAACCTGTCACACTACTTCTAGATGGCATGATATCAATACTATATATAGAAAACCCTAAAATCTATAAAACTAAAAACTATTAGAACTAATAAATGTAAAGTTGCCAGGTACTTTAATCCATTATTATCTAATTTTTAGACATGTCTAGAAACCACTGGAATGAAGATTGCCATTTGGCTATGAACAATCTGTTCATAATCTTATGGGATTAATATTTTTTAAATTGGTCTTGGAAGATAGGGTGGTCACATGACTATTGTTTGGTTAAACTATTCACCCCAAAACATGAAGCAACTATAGGGTCTATATATATGTACATTTGTACATATTTGCATGTTTTATGTTTTAATATCTATATTATTCCAATAACATATGCATATTTATAAATTATTAGTATTTAATATAAAATTAGGGAGGAGATGTGATTATTAAATAAGATATCTGAATTTCCAGGAATGCTTTCAGTGAAGATTTGGAGAATTTTTGTGTGTGAAGCACTGTCCTAGGAATGAGGTTAAATTGTTTAACAAGACAGAAAGGTCCCTCAGAACATTATTTTTTGGTAGTCGTATATATAATTTAGATTAAATATGGATTTTTCCCTTTTAGAAAAAAATAAGAGGTGCTAAATCTAATTATAACTTTAAGCCAATTTTGTGGAAATACTGCATTCTCTTTTACTACCAGACAACATCCCAGTGAAAGGAGGTGGGACCAGAGGTTGTGGAACAGCTATTTCTTGTTCTTATTCCATTAGTTATATATGTTATCTTATTTAATTCTAGTAAGAATCTATAAAGTAAGCATTATCCCATTTGTTTTTATATGTGTAGAAGCTATGTATTAAAGATGTCACTAATCTTGGTTATCCACCTGGTGTCCACACTGTGATTCTATTCAAGGTCTCTGTGAATCCAAACATATAGTAATTTTTATAGCGTAGTATCTTGGATACAGGTAAAGTTATTAAGCCTAGAGTTTCAAGTTTTTAAACCAAGTTTGAAATTTGAAATCATGCTAAATATATGGAATTGGTGACTATGTCATTATGTTTCCTACTTTCTGCTTACACCTAGATTAAAACACGAGTCAACTTGTTTCATGACCCTTGATAAATGGTTTCATTAGCTCCTCATTAGTCCTAGGACAAAGGTTAGGATAAAATAAGGTTTACAGTGTCCCACAGAGTTTGTGCCCTTATCTCTCTGTAGTCTCAGTTTTGTTATGCCTCCACTTATACACCAAGATCCAGTGTAAAAAAATGTTCAGATTTTTCTCATTTTCTTACACTTGCCATGTTCCTTCCCCATTTGCAGGAGTTTCTACATGCTATTATTTTTGCTGGGGACACTCTTACCTTTACCAAGCTAACTCTTAACTGACCCCTCAACCATTACTTATGCCAGTAATTTTTTCTGAATCCCTAAGGCTGGGTTATATATTCTCTATACAAGTTTCTATAGCACATTGCACTTTCCTTTCAACTTAACTAATTACACTGCATTGTATTATTAATTTAGTTTTTTTTGTTGTTTTACCTGCTTAATTCTTAATTCCATGAGACCAAGAACTGCCAATCTTGTTTACTTATCAACTCAAGCACTGAGTCTGATTTCTGACTTCTATACATACTTAAATTCTTAAATTAATAGCAACAAATAATTTATTTCAAATAAGAATTGTCTGAGCTCCAAGTTTCTAAATAAAATAGGAAATAGCAATTTTTCCATTCTAAAAGTATGATCTTAATAGAAGCTTGTAGGCAGTTTCAATTGTACAATTCTACAAATTTATAGTTTGAATTTTATTATGCAATGATACATGTACTATTTCAAATGCATGCTACATATTTACATCTCTCTACGTGAAAATGCTAGGACATTGTGCTGTATTTATATACATATTTTATATATATATTTTAACTATACAACATAAATCTGTAATGTTTAGAAGATAGTGTCTTATTTTATTTTTTGTAATTAAAAATTTTTTTTTGATGTGGACCATTTTTGAAGTCTTTATTGAACCTGTTGAACAGAAAATTGCTTCTGTTCTATGTTTTGGTTTTTCTGCCATGAGGCATATGGGATCTTAGTTCCCTGACCAGGGATTGAACCCACATTAAGACTCAACCACTGGACCACCAGGGAAGTCCCTGTCTTAATTTAGAATAAAAAATGTAGATATCTCAATCTGTTCTTATCCTTCTGACATTGTGTTAATATGGGGAACTTGTTGGCCTGAATGGACACAAAAAAATCAATTATAGAAAAAGGCAGTAAGTTGTATAAATTTTACAGAAAAAAATTCAAGTGGGTTTCTTTCTCATTTAATCAAAGGTGTTTCTTATGTTAGTGATTGAAAACTTAAGAGAAAGAAGTTGACTTGCTGGAGACCACTTGCAATTTCATGAAGAAGAGTCAATTCTAAGATGTGCATGTTTCTCAAAAGAAATTTCTGTGCTAGTTCAACATATTCAGGAAGCAAATGAATTTATTTCAGATTTCTAATGAGCAGAGGGAATTTTCCTAATTAACAGGATCACACAAGGAGTAAAAAAAAATCAGTTGATGTAGTCTGCCATTAATCAACTAATTTCAGTGCAAGCAGCAGAGTCATTGATTCTTGTTCCTCATTGTGCAGGTCTCCAACATTGATGAACTGTAGTGAACTAAACTTCAATTTATAGCACCTACTCTAGAATTCATGACTTTCAGCTCTACTGGAGCAGAACCCCTACTTTTCCAATTGAAAGAACTATTTTTAGTTTGTAAAATACATTAATGTGGCTCTCACTTCATGGTACACACAGGGAAACAGTATACAAGTACATTCAGAAGAAAAACATTGTACTGTCTCTTTTGTTAGTACATTTGTTTTAGTATAATCCTCTAATAATTAAAATATATATCTGGTCAAAGCAGAATAAACATTATGAAAATGAATTAAAATATTCTTAATCACTGGAACTATTTACTGTCTTTGAGTATCTGTGCTACTTTCTTTTTAAACTTCTCAAATCTTATCTTCACAATCTCTATGGAATAGGAAAAATAACAGTAATAACTTGTTAAATTCTGGAGAGAATTGAATAAGGTAATGATGGTAAATACTTAGCACAATGCTTTGCTCATAGTAAACTCCCAATACATGTTAGTTATAATCATTAAGATTAAATTTTATAATTGCTATTATTAATGTTGTTTTTATTAACATCTTTATTGGAGTATAATTGCTTTACAATGGTATGTTAGGTTCTGCTTTATAACAAAGTGAATCAGCTATGTATATACATATATCCCCATATAATATTGTTCTTTTGATAGAATTGACCACTTAGCATTTTTATGTGTGGTGTTGTGCATTAATCATTAAATGAGTGAACAAAACTCGATGCTTGGGAATCCAACTATAATTTCTCTTATTGCCCAAGGGTAAGGATAATTCAAATGTCTGCTCCTTTTTTTTTTTTAAACTTTCACTTGTAACCATATCTCCCCAGCTTAGCTGTAGTTGATTTCATTGCCACAGTGACAGCTCAATTTTCATCTATATATATTGCTAATTAACTTCATCTTCTGCTATGTAAGAAACCCCTGAGCCTTGAGTCACATTTGGTGCTTCCTTAATGAAAAATTTTATAACCATAGTTGTCTGGGGGGTGATGAGATCCTTCTCTCAGAATCATATAACATAATTAGACATAAAAAATAGGAAAAGAAAAGATTAAAGAACAGGAAATGAAATAGGAGAAGACTGATGTACACAACAGATAATTTTAGAACATTTTCAAAGGCTGGTTGCCAAAACACTAGAGCATGAAAATCATCTGGTATATTTCTTAAGACAGTAATGCCTCATAATTCCTGGACAATTGCTTCCTTATCCCAATGAATCATAATTTTCCAGAGAGCATCTCTGGAATTTTAAAATTCTTGACTCTTTGTATTCTATCTGTTTGGAAGACTCCCCCCCCCACTCTGCCCCCACCACCCGGTCATGATAGCATTTCTTTTGCCAAAAGCTGCTCCCAGTGAGTTAAATTTGCTTTCACTTATAGACCCTATGGCCCCTGTTCAAAGATGGTATATGTGTTAGCATATTAAAAAAAAAAGATGGTATATGGTAATGGTAAATTTTATTATAATTGTTTCCTTATTGTCTTTCCACCAAAGCATGTATTCTGTAAAGTACAGACCCTGCTACACTGCCTGACTTGTGGTAGTTACCCACTAAATGTTTGTTGATTGAATGAACCATCTTGCTATGGGGGCATGGACACCTCACCAGCACAACACATTAAATATAAAGTAGGGATTATTGGGGAAGAAGTTATAAACACAGACATAGAAGATGATGCACTATTCCTTGAATTCTCAATTGCAGAAATTGTGGTTAAATCAGAAATACCAGGCTGGTGTAACACGAAATGAGATTATTACAGGAATGCCTCCTTAATGCTACATATTTATACATAAAGGGAGAAGTGAACTCCTAGGCAACTTTGTAACACCTGGAGCTTCCTGGTTGTAAAAGTAGATTATTTAGAAAAGAAAGGCCTTCTGGAATGCACCAGTTCTTATGGTGACCTCAGATTAGTAACTCTGTGCTACCTTATAAAATGAGGGGAGAAACTGAATTTCCACCACCAGTCTGTTTCTTCCCCTTATGAACTGTTCTCATTTCAAGAATGCAGTGTTCCCTGTCTGTGTACCATTCTCTGCTTTCTTCTGGGTGTGTTCTCTGGAATTAATTTAGGCTAAACTGCAGGTGAACTAAGAGGGGGACATATCAGGTCCAAGATATGTATCAGAAGAGAAGTAGGTAGGAAGACTCTTTGGGATTTGTGAAGGTTCCTCTAGCTTCTAAGATTATGCCAAAACATTTAAAAATTTTGAGTTTTGTGATTTTTCTTCAGATTAAATCCAAGAAATATTTTTCTCCACCACAGTATAATAGCTTTGAAGCTTTTTACTTAATCTCACTGAGCTTCTGTATACTAAAATTTCAAAACAGAGTAATACTACCAGCCTTTTGGCAATTTTGTGGTTATTACATGAGACCATACTTTAAAGCATTTAATACATTTTCGGAAGCACATTGCTAATAAGCATTGAATAAATGGTGGATGTTACTAATATATTTATGACAAATGGAAAGCATTAGAGTTTAGAAAGACAAAGAAGCCATATGAGAATGAACTGAAATGAAGAAAATACATCTCAAAAGATATTAATTACACATAAATGTGTAAGTAAGGAATCCCATAGAATTTCACAAGAGATTGAAAGCAACATAGATTTAGTCAATCTGTACTACAGATAAACTTGGATGGTGGAATTGGAGGTTGAGATGTTAAAAACGTAATTAAGTGGAGCTGACGGGAAAAGAAGGAAGAATCTGTGCTCTGATGAAAAAAGAGTTAAATAAGTCAATTATACTGTCTATTAATTTAACAATAAGTAGTGTATTGAACTGAAAAGTCTGAAATTGTAGGAATCCTTTGAAAATGTTGACAGTGCCTCACAGTCTTATAAATTGTTTCCTCTAACCTTGAGGCACTATGATACAATGAAAATGCACCTCATATTAAGATGGCAGCTATAGATTCTATATCTAAGCTATACCTCTTCATAGGTAATCAAAGAATCCCTTTGAGTATCAGCTTTTGCATCTATAAAATGAAAATAATAGTGCCTTCCTATTGGATATTCTTCAGATAAAATACCACAGTGAAAAGACATGACATATTTGATAGTCAACAAAACAAATGAAGATTCCTGGCCTGGAGGAACTTCACGGTGGAAGCTACATTTAAGTGCCAACCAAAGGGAAGTCCCTTTGCCTCCGCTGACTTATTTTTACAAAAGGCTAGCCGTGTGAACAAAACTAGTATCTTTATCACTGTTTTCTGGTTAAAATCCAAAGGACTTGTGAGAGAGTAGTGCAAAGCTCTTAACCAGTTAAACATAAATATGGACAGTATGGTTAGGGAAAAAACAGGCTTGGTATAACTGAGAGTAATGTGTCTAAAAGGATAAAGTAGCCAGGAACATGTTCTCCCCAGTGGGAAATTTTGGACAATTAATGGAGAGAAACCTTCTTAAAATCAGCCCAAGTAGAATGATTAACCCAGAGTCTCTTAGGTGGCTTTTCATCTCCCTGTACATGCAGCCCCCATGCCACTTCGGCTTTGTGTTGTCATGCTCACTTTATCATTGTGAAGTCTGCACTTGGCTTCTGAACAAACTTAGCAAGAGCTTGCAGGGAATATTAAAAAAAAAGTTATGTTTTTAATGATTGCCAAGTGATATTAGAAAAGTGTATGCTCTCCCTTTTCAGTAGAAAAAGTAACATAGACGTTTAACAAGATTTATCTTTGCATAAAATAATGAAATCTGCTTTTTGGATTAGGAAATGCAATAACTCAGCCGAACCCTGGCACAAGGTTCCCCTATTGAATCCCCTTCTGTTTCAGGCTGAGAAAGTAAAAGAATTGGAAAAGGGTTGACATATTTAATGCATGTAAAACAGTAAAGATAATATATTTTTAATAAGCCTTTCCTGTCACTTTTTACAATGAATGTAAATGAATGCTGTATTGCATTAATTTCAAAACAGGAATGAGGTTAGAACTGATTGTGTTCAATTTATTATAAATGTATTTAAAAAAAATTTTGCCAAGCACAGTTTTATAGATATGCAATCCAACAAGCATAAAAACACCTCAGAGGGATAAAAAGAGAAGAAAAATATAATTGGGTCATTGAGCCAGGTTCTAAGATCATATTCATCTTCAAAATAGTAGTAACTAAGCAGTACTGACCTTTTCCTTCAAGAAACTATCTCTTTCAAAAATCTAGTTTCCTAATCTCTTTAAATTATATTTTGATAGGAAAGTCAAAGTCCTTGTAAAAGTTCAGATTCTTATTGTATGTTTACTTTGACATATCCAGTAATTATTAAAATTTCCAATAATTGGCCTTCTATCACTTATTTATGAATTCTGTACATTTTTATCAGAGGATTTGGGAAGCCAATGTGAAACAGAAAAAAAAATCAGTTAAAAGAAAAGGTCAGGGACATAATGATAGAATATGAATCCTTTTTTAAAATTGTGAATAGAACTCTAACACAATGATATCCGGGCTGTGAAGCAATTTACAGTTTTTCTAACTGAATCAGAAGTTTAACTGATATGTAGGAGGTTAAAGCAAAGATGAAAGCTGTGAGTTATAGGACACACAAGTTCCAAAATAAAATCCATAACAAACTTCTCAGGAGACCAGGTATTTTCTTGGCTTTTATTTAATTATATAGTGTAGGAGGAAAAATAATTTTCCCTCTACCCTTCTGAGTTCTTGACTGAGACCCCCTTGTAATAAAAGATAGAATAATAAGAAAAAAACAGACAGAAGGTTATTATCATCTATAACCCATGTACAGATGGGAGATACCCAGGAAAACGGAGAATTCTCCCAAATCTCCCAAGTCACCACCTTAAGTACCAGCTTCAGCTAAAAACAAAAGAAAGATGTTGGGTGATGGGAAAGACAGTTACAAACGGTTACCAGAGAAAAGCACAATAAACTAGGGGTAAACTTGTTCTTCAGACTTAAGTCATTGCCTGCTCCATTGGTAAGATTGTCCTGTGATTTAGAGTCATCCTTTTCTTCCTGGTACTAAGAGGGAGACACCCTTATAAATCGAGATTTCCCTTATAAGTGCACATTTCCCTTACAAAAGGGTACCTCCTACTGTGTTTACAGTTTCTCTTCTGTCTGTAGTTTCTCAAAAATAATCAGCTTAGAATACTCCTTATGACATAGGGACATATTTTGGAGTAGCCCATTCTGTTACCCATCAGTAGTTATTTCCCTGCTTTTGGTCTTTCCATAGCTGACACTGAGTGAAGAAATGAATACTAATATGGTGACTTTCCAAAGAATTAGAATGAAATATTTCATGTCACTCCCTGAACGCTGAACATAAGATAAAGGAAAACACTCTCTTACCACTCGTACCAGCCTTTTGTTGAGAGACAAAATGGTCCTGGTGTAGAGAACTTGGGTTCTACAGATTGATGCAGTAGTAACACCCTGCTAATGCAAAGGAACATCAGTAGCCTTCCAGCAATGTAAGTCAGTCTTACTCTGGAGAGGCAAGGTGGTAAGATTTAATAAAAGTGTTAAATTAACAGAACAAGGAGATCATTAGATGGAGGTGGCTGTTATGCCTTGACAGCCCATGTAGTAAGCAAACCAAAATCTAAGCCTGTAAATGCCTCATGGTCACAGTACTGAAGCCTATACACAACGAATAAACAGCCCACTATACTCTAAGCTATATCCAATCAACAATTTTCTTGCTTTGCTTTTGCTTTTTCTTTATAAACGTCTCTCCCCAAGTTGGTGGCACACTTCTAACCGGTTCTGTTTTCTTTTTTTTTTTTTTGAAGGTGTTGGGGGTAGGAATTTATTAATTTACCCATTTATTTTGGCTGTGTTGGGTCTTCATTTCTGTGCGAGGGCTTTCTCTAGTTGTGGCAAGCGGGGCACTCTTCATCACGGTGCACAGGCTCTCACTATCGCGGCCTCTCTTGTTGCAGAGCACAGGCTCCAGACGTGCAGGCTCAGGAGTTGTGGCCCACAGGCCCAGTTGCTCCGCGGCATGTGAGGTCTTCCCAGGCCAGGGCTCGAACCCACGTCCCCTGCATTAGCAGGCAGATTCTCAACCACTGCACCACCAGGGAAGCCCTAACCAGTTGATGCTGCCAGATTCAAATCGATTTTTGCTCAAAAAACCTCTTAAAATTTTTAATATGCCTCAGTTTACCTTTTAACATAAGTTACACCATATTCTTGCCCGAACCAAATTTGGTACCAAACTCTCAAGTCTCACTGTTACTCTGAACTACAAATAACTCTGGTTCTAGGCTGGATTTGTTATATAGCAATTGGATGACCTAGGGTAAGCCATGATCTTATGTGATATTCTGCCTCAACTTTACTGTTATTGATGCAGTAGTAATACCCTGAACATACTGAATGTGCATCGTCCAACAGCATAATCCCTTCAGAGAGTAAACGTGATATACCAGCTCTTTGGCTCAGTGTTTCTAATAAGTGTACTTCATTTTCACGGCTTAATCATGCAGATAAAGATGCAAAAAAATCTTCCCTAGTGAAGATTATTGATATGGAACAAGCAGTGACTATAAATAGCTGTTAAATAAATGAGACAGTGTTACCAAACTCAGGTTCAGCTGCTTGCTGCTCAAAAGCCAATAATTTAAGAGGCAAGTGTCAGTAGAAAGGAAGGGTGCTCTAAGCAGAAAAGCTGGCAGTCTGGGGAGAAGGTGGACTCATGCCTCGAGACCAGCTCCCAAGATTCCGCTCAGCTATGACAGTTTTTAAAGGAAAAAAAGGGGGAAGAATCTCAGTGAATCATGGAGGCAGGAGGTTGGGTTCTGCATCCTTCTCCATTTCGTGCAGACTGGCTGACTCTGTCTTTCAGACGTTATCTTGCCCTTGTGATCTGCCTGCAAGATTGCTAAGGGGGCTGTTGGGGATAGAGAGCTGACATTCTTTAACTACTTAATTCTTTTTATCTAGGAAAAGAATCAACAGGTAGATAAGGCATGGTGTGCATTTAGGAGAGCATTAAGTCAGAAGTTAGGTTAAATTGCCTAGCGATCTCATTCCTATAATTAAGTTCTTTTCAGGTTAGAGGGAAACAGAAATGGGCTAACAGGAAACAGGCAAAAGAGCTGCTTTCCAGAGCTATGTTTGTTTAGATATAGATATATACTGTTTACTGAAGATACAGCCAAAATTGAATCATATAGTTTACCTTGATGAAGTTGTCAAAGTTAGAGTTAGTTATGCCATATTATTATTAGCATTCCTTACACTCCTGTTATATATTGGTGTTATCTACCTAATTATTTGGTGAGCTATCTGAGGTCTGGACTTTTTTGCTTCTTAGACCTCAAAAATTTTAGCACATACAATTCTGCTATTAAAGAGTTTGATCAAGTTGACCTCTTGATGTGACCTAACATGCATTTTCTCATTTTTCTTGAAGTTTTTCTTGTATTTGGTTGTGCCATGGAAATTGCCTAAGTCTCAATCACATGAGGATTTTTATGTGAAATATAGCCATATGGAACACTAAAAAGAAAATTAGTCCTCCTGCCCTTACAGAATGAGTTCATGTTTAACTTCTGTGCTGTAGATAGAAATTCAGTTTTATGAACCAGTTAAAGGAGAAGTGCATGGTGTGCTTTTTGCAGCACTTAGATATTGATATATGAATTTTTTCTTCTCCCAAGGCTAAGCAGGGGAAGCCACAGCAATACGACTTTTCAAATGTGAGTGAAACTCTCATCTGAAAACTTTCCACTACATAACTTCACTCAATTGACCTGATGACTCAAATAGACACAGGCTGTAGGTTAAAATAGGGACAGTGGACTGAAAACTCTTAGAAGGACACTAAAGTCGAGGCAGAATATCACATAAGCAGCCTTGTATTTCAGAGTTCTCCTCATGTAACCTTCACACTGGTTAGTCCTGCAATGCCTCCATGATGATCAGACCCTAGAGCTCTGGGCACAAGAGGGAACCAAAAATCTTCCCAGTCCACACTCTTGTGTAAAGTTCACGTAGTTAGGACAGGCAAAGCTTGCCGAGAATGTGCATCGTCCAACACCATAATCCCTTCAAAGAGCAAATGTGATATATCAGCGCTTTGGCTCAGTGTTTCTAATAAGTGTACTTGAGTTTCATGGCTTAATATAAAAAGTTACACAAATATGCTAGTCTATGCCTAATTTTTCTCTTCTTTCTTGTATGTCAAAAAGACATAAAATCAATAAGTATCTACTATATTCCTTGCACTATGCTAAATGTTAAGGCAAAATTGATTAATGTATATGTAAGTGTAAATTATATATATTTATATATTATAAATAACTGTGCCAGTTGATTAATTAGAGTATTAGGCAATAACATGCATTGCACTGGGCACTGCACTCTACCAGGCACTGAGGGAGGTACTTAGAATATAGCTGTAAACAATGCAGATATGGGTGAGCAGCCCATAGTCTAGTGGAGAGCAGACAACGACATAATTGCAGTGCAGTTATGATGAATGACTAATGGACATATAAGTGTTAACCAGTCCCATAAACTTTGAAGAGTAGTGTAGAAGAACATTGTATGTTTCGGGAGCAGCAAGTTTCCCATGTGCCTCAGAGTCTGAAATCCTCTAATTTTTATTATCCTTTCCTTCATAAGTTACTATGTATTACATAAATAATTATTTTTATTTTTTATTATATTTCTTAGGTTTTGGGGAAGTTTCCTCCTTTTAAGCCCTTTTTCCCTGTGTAATTTTCACACAAAATAGAACTGTTTAGGGCAGGTTTTTCTGTGAAGAAAATAAATTATCTGACTCTGATACCTCACTTCTGGGAATTATATTCCCTGTTCTTCTAGTGACAATTCTGGACTCCACTCTGATGTTCATTTTCTTATAAGACACACTGAAACTGTTGATTCAAAGCTTGACAAATAGCCCAATTTATGCCCACCAGAGTCCTTCTGTAAGTCTTTTTAGAAGGAACAGAGGCAATCAATGGCTCTCTAATGATGCAGACCACGGGGATAAAGATCTGAATTTTGGGAGCAATGAAACCTTGCTCGTTGGTGAGATAGGTCTATAAAGTAAGAAAGTAGACATAACATGCAAAAAGAAGGCTGTGCAACCAGGTCTGGGGAAAATTAATGCCTGAGCCAACTTATTCCTAGGGCCAAGGTACATTCTTTTCCCTTTTCAAGGTTTGATTGTTCAAACTCTCCTTGAATTTTATGAAACAATAAAGCTGCTTGAACAGCAAGCTAATTCACGTTGTACTCCTTTCACTTGTAAGCAAAAAATTCTAGAGTATATAACCAGTGCTTTTTATTTTCTCCTTTCTTATTTATAACACAGTCCCCAGGATAAAACCCTAATAGACACTCTAAATTTATTGTGTATGCTGTTGATATTGATAGTATCATGTTATGACAAGAATTGTATGATTCCCATACTTCGCTCAAATTATTCTTGGAAAAAAATCTTTAAGACTATTTATACATTATCATTTTGTCTCCTTGCATTTTACACGTATAAGTTATTCTATGTCTTTATTGTTAAGACAGGTCAGTTTCCTTCTCCATCATCATTCCAGATGGGACTTCTAGTTAATTATCAAGGAATGAGGAATTGGTACACAAGTACACACTTCTAGGTTCTTTCTCTACCTGTTTATATCCTCCTCCTTACAAGAAGAGAACTAGATAATTAATTGATTAGAATCATACACTCTTTGGGACCTTTAACAACCCAGGGTGTAAGTTCACTGCTCTAAAAGGGTAATGCGTGTCAGTTGGGTTTCACTTGACTCAGTTTGAACATGTTGCTGTTCTGATAGCAGCCCATGATATAGTAATGCCCAAGTGGAAAGTAGGGTGTTACTAAGAAATAAGTTCTCTGTAAGGCTTGGAGACTAAATTATGTACAGTAGGCTTGTTTCTTTTGGATTTCACCCTTTCTTGGATTTCTTCGAAAATGTTATTAAATGATAACACTTACCATTTTCCTACGTCAAATCTCAGACTCTATCATACTTACTTTTTCTATGTATTTGCCTATTGTAGGTACTTCACATAAGTGGAATCATACAAGATTTGTCTTTTTGTGTCAGGCTTATTTCAGTTAGCATAATGTTTTCAACGTTCATCAGGTTGTAGGATATATTGGAGTTTCTTTCCTTTTTAAGGGTAAATAATATTCCACTATGTGTATATACCATACTTTGGTTATTCAGTCTTTTTTTTTTTCTTTTCTTTTTTTTTTTATTTTACAAATTTAATCAGTTATACATATACATATGTTCCCATATCCCCTCCCTTTTGCATCTCCCTCCCACCCTCCCTATCCCACCCATCCAGGCGGTCACAAAGAACCGAGCTGATCTCCCTGTGCTATGCGGCTGCTTCCCACTAGCTATCTACCTTACATTTGGTAGTGTATATATGTCCATGCCGCTCTTTCACTTTGTCACAGCTTACCCTTCCCCCTCCCCATATCCTCAAGTCCATGCTCTAGTAGGTCTGTGTCTTTATTCCTGTCTTACCCCTATGTTCTTGATGACATTTTTTTCTTAAACTCCATATATATGTGTCAGCATACAGTATTTGTCTTTCTCTTTCTGACTTACTTCACTCTGTATGACAGACTCTAGGTCCATCCACCTCATTACAAATAGCTCAATTTCATTTCTTTTTATGGCTGAGTAATATTCCATTGTATATATGTGCCACATCTTCTTTATCCATTCATCCGATGATGGACACTTAGGTTGTTTCCATCTCCGGGCTATTGTAAATAGGGCTGCTATGAACATTTTGGTACATGTCTCTTTTTGAATTATGGTTTTCTCAGGGTATATGCCCAGTAGTGGGATTGCTGGGTCATATGGTAGTTCTATTTGTAGTTTTTTAAGGAACCTCCATACTGTTCTCCATAGTGGCTGTACCAATTCACATTCCCACCAGCAGTGCAAGAGTGTTCCCTTTTTTCCACACCCTCTCCAGCATTTATTGTTTCTAGATTTTTTGATGATGGCCATTCTGACTGGTGTGAGATGATATCTCATTGTAGTTTTGATTTGCATTTCTCTAATGAGTAAAGATGTTGAGCATCCTTTCATGTGTTTGTTGGCTGTCTGTATATCTTCTGTGGAAAAATGTCTATTTAGGTCTTCTGCCCATTTTTGGATTGGGTTGTTTGTTTTTTTGCTATTGAGCTGCATGAGCTGCTTATAAATTTTGGAGATTAATCCTTTGTCAGTTGCTTCATTTGCAAATATTTTCTCCCATTCTGAGGGTTGTCTTTTGGTCTTGTTTATGGTTTCCTTTGCTGTGCAAAAGCTTTGAAGTTTCATTAGGTCCCATGTGTTTATCTTTGTCTTTATTTCCATTTCTCTAGGAGGTGGGTCAAAAAGGATCTTGCTGTGATTTATGTCATAGAGTGTTCTGCCTATGTTTTGCTCTAGGAGTTTGATAGTGTCTGGCCTTACATTTAGGTCTTTAATCCATTTTGAGCTTATTTTTGTGTATGGTGTTAGGGAGTGATCTAATCTCATACTTTTACATGTCCCTGTCCAGTTTTCCCAGCACCACTTATTGAAGAGACTGTCCTTTCTCCACTGTACATTCCTGCCTCCTTTATCAAAGATAAGGTGACCATATGTCCGTGGGTTTATCTCTGGGCTTTCTATCCTGTTCCATTGATCTATCTTTCTGTTTTTGTGCCAGTACCATACTGTCTTGATTACTGTAGCTTTGTAGTATAGTCTGAAGTCAGGGAGCCTGATTCCTCCAGCTCCATTTTTCGTTCTCAAGATTGCTTTGGCTATTCGGGGTCTTTTGTGTTTCCATACAAATTGTGAAATTTTTTGTTCTAGTTCTGTGAAAAATGCCATTGGTAGTTTGATAGGGATTGCATTGAATCTGTAGATTGCTTTGGGTAGTAGAGTCATTTTCACAATGTTGATTCTTCCAATCCAAGAACATGGTACATCTCTCCATCTATTTGTATCATCTTTAATTTCTTTCATCAGTGTCTTATAATTTTCTGCATACAGGTCTTTTGTCTCCTTAGGTAGGTTTATTCCTAGATATTTTATTCTTTTTGTTGCAATGGTAAATGGGAGTGTTTCCTTGATTTCACTTTCAGATTTTTCATCATTAGTATATAGGAATGCCAGAGATTTCTGTGCATTAATTTTGTATCCTGCAACTTTACCAAATTCATTGATTAGCTCTATTAGTTTTCTGGTAGCATATTTAGGATTCTCTATGTATAGTATCATGTCATCTGCAAACAGTGACAGCTTTACTTCTTCTTTTCCCATTTGGATTCCTTTTATTTCCTTTTCTTCTCTGATTGCTGTGGCTAAAACTTCCAAAACTATGTTGAATAAGAGTGGTGAGAGTGGGCAACCTTGTCTTGTTCCTGATGTTAGTGGAAATGGTTTCAGTTTTTCACCATTGAGGACGATGCTGGCTGTGGGTTTGTCATATATGGCCTTTATTATGTTGAGGAAAGTTCCCTCTATGCCTACTTTCTGCAGGGTTTTTATCATAAATGGGTGTTGAATTTTGTCAAAAGCTTTCTCTGCATCTATTGAGATGATCATATGGTTTTTCTCCTTCAACTTGTTAATATGGTGTATCACATTGATTGATTTGCGTATATTGAAGAATCCTTGCATTCCTGGAATAAACCCCACTTGATCATGGTGTATGATCCTTTTAATGTGCTGTTGGATTCTGTTTGCTAGTATTTTGTTGAGGATTTTTGCATCTATGTTCATCAGTGATATTGGCCTGTAGTTTTCTTTCTTTGTGACATCCTTGTCTGGTTTTGGTATCAAGGTGATGGTGGCCTCGTAGAATGAGTTTGGGAGTGTTCCTCCCTCTGCTATATTTTGGAAGAGTTTCAGAAGGATAGGTGTTAGCTCTTCTCTAAATGCTTGATAGAATTCGCCTGTGAAGCCATCTGGTCCTGGGCTTTTGTTTGTTGGAAGATTTTTAATCACAGTTTCAATTTCAGTGCTTGTGATTGGTCTTTTCATATTTTCTATTTCTTCCTGATTCAGTCTTGGCAGGTTGTGCATTTCTAAGAATTTGTCCATTTCTTCCAGGTTGTCCATTTTATTGGCATAGAGTTGCTTATAGTAATCTCTCATGATCTTTTGTATTTCTGCAGTGTCAGTTGTTACTTCTCCTTTTTCATTTCTAATTCTATTGATTTGAGTCTTCTCCCTTTTTTTCTTGATGAGTCTGGCTAATGGTTTATCAATTTTGTTTATCTTCTCAAAGAACCAGCTTTTAGTTTTATTGATCTTTGCTATCGTTTCCTTCATTTCTTTTTCATTTATTTCTGATCTGATTTTTATGATTTCTTTCCTTCTGCTAACTTTGGGATGTTTTTGTTCTTCTTTCTCTAATTGCTTTAGGTGCAAGGTTAGGTTGTTTATTCGAGATATTTCCTGTTTCTTAAGGTGGGATTGTATTGCCATAAACTTCCCTCTTAGAACTGCTTTTGCTGCATCCCATAGGTTTTGGGTCGTCGTGTCTCCATTGTCATTTGTTTCTAGGTATTTTTTAATTTCCTCTTTGATTTCTTCAGTGATCACTTCGTTATTGAGTAGTGTATTGTTTAGCCTCCATGTGTTTGTATGTTTTACAGCTCTTTTCCTGTAATTGATATCTAGTCTCATAGCATTGTGGTCGGAAAAGATACTTGATACAATTTCAATTTTCTTAAATTTACCAAGGCTTGATTTGTGACCCAAGATATGATCTATCCTGGAGAATGTTCCATGAGCACTTGAGAAAAATGTGTATTCTGTTGTTTTTGGATGGAATGTCCTATAAATATCAATTAAGTCCATCTTGTTTAATGTATCATTTAAAGCTTGTGTTTCCTTATTTATTTTCATTTTGGATGACCTGTCCATTGGTGAAAGTGGGGTGTTAAAGTCCCCTACTATGATTGTGTTACTGTCGATTTCTCCTTTTATGGCTGTTAATATTTGCCTTATGTATTGAGGTGCTCCTATGTTTGGTGCATAAATATTTACAATTGTTATATCTTCTTCTTGGATTGATCCCTTGATCATTATGTAGTGTCCTTCTTTGTCTCTTCTAGTAGTCTTTATTTTAAAGTCTATTTTGTCTGATATGAGAATTGCTACTCCAGCTTTCTTTTGGTTTCCATTTGCATGGAATATCTTTTTCCATCCCCTTACTTTCAGTCTGTATGTATCTCTAGGTCTGAAGTGGGTCTCTTGTAGACAGCATATATATGGGTCTTGTTTTTGTATCCATTCAGCCAGTCTGTGTCTTTTGGTGGGAGCATTTAGTCCATTTACATTTAAGGTAATTATTGATATGTATGTTCCTATTCCCATTTTCTTAATTGTTTTGGGTTCGTTATTGTAGTTCTTTTCCTTCTGTTGTGTTTCTTGCCTAGAGAAGTTCCTTTAGCATTTGTTGTAAAGCTGGTTTGGTGGTGCTGAACTCTCTCAGCTTTTGCTTGTCTGTAAAGGTTTTAATTTCTCCATCAAATCTGAATGAGATCCTTGCTGGGTAGAGTAATCTTGGTTGCAGGTTTTTCTCCTTCACCACTTTAAGTATGTCCTGCCACTCCCTTCTGGCTTGTAGAGTTTCTGCTGAGAGATCAGCTGTTATCCTGATGGGGATTCCCTTGTGTGTTATTTGTTGTTTTTGCCTTGCTGCTTTTAATAGGATTTCTTTGTGTTTAATTTTTGACAGTTTGATTAATATGTGTCTTGGTGTATTTCTCCTTGGATTTATTCTGTATGGGACTCTCTGTGCCTCCTGGACTTGATTAACTATTTCCTTTCCCATATTAGGGAAGTTTTCAACTATAATCTCTTCAAATATTTTCTCAGTCCCTTTCTTTTTCTCTTCTTCTTCTGGAACCCCTATAATTCGAATGTTGGTGCATTTAATGTTGTCCCAGAGGTCTCTGAGACTGTCCTCTGTTCTTTTCATTCTTTTTTCTTTATTTTGCTGTGCAGCAGTTATTTCCACTATTTTATCTTCCACCTCACTTATCCGTTCTTCTGCCTCAGTTATTCTGCTATTGATCCCATCTAGAGTATTTTTTATTTCATTTATTGTGTTTTTAATCGATGCTTGATTCGTCTTTCGTTCTTCTAGGTCCTTGTTAACTGTTTCTTGCATTTTGTCTATTCTATTTCCAAGATTTTGGATCATCTTTACCATCATTATTCTGAATTCTTTTTCAGATAGACTGCCTATTACCTCTTCATTTGTTAGGTCTGGTGGGTTTTTATCTTGCTCCTTCTCCTGCTGTGTGTTTTTCTGTCTTCTCATTTTGCTTATGTTACTGTGTTTGGGGTCTCCTCTTTGCAGGCTGCAGGTTCGTAGTTCCCGTTGTTTTTGGTGTCTGTCCCCAGTGGCTAAGGTTGGTTTAGTGGGTTGTGTAGGCTTCTTGGTGGAGGGGACTACTGCCTGTGTTCTGGTGGATGAGGCTGGATCTTGTCTTTCTGGTGGGCAGGTCCACGTCTGGTGGTGTGTTTTGGGGTGTTTGCGGACTTTTTATGATTTGAGGCAGCCTCTCTGCTAATGGGTGGTGTTGTGTTCCTGTCTTGCTAGTTGTTTGGCATAGGGTGTCCAGCACTGTAGCTTGCTGGTCGTTGAGTGAAGCTGGGTGCTGGTGTTGAGATGGAGATCTCTGGAAGATTTTCGCCATTTGATATTATGTGGAGCTGGGAGGTCTCTTGTGGACCAGTGTTCTGAAGTTCGCTCTCCCACCTCAGAGGCACAGCACTGACTCCTGGCTCCTCAATTTGGGATGATTTGTTGTCTATTCATGTATTCCACAGATGCAGGGTACATGAAGTTGATTGTGGAGCTTTAATCCGCTGCTTCTGAGGCTGCTGGGAGAGGTTTCCCTTTCTCTTCTTTGTTCTCACAGCTCCTGGGTCTCAGCTTTGGATTTGGCCCCGCCTCTGCGTGTAGGTTGCCGGAGGGCGTCTGTTCTTTGCTCAGACAGGACAGGGTTAAAGGAGCAGCCTCTTCGGGGACTCTGGCTCACTCAGGCCGGGCGGGAGGGAGGGGCACGGAGTGCGGGGCGAGCCCGCAGCGGCAGAGGTCGGCGTGACGCTGCACCAGCCCGAGGCGCGCCGCGCGTTCTCCCAGGGAAGCCGCCCCTGGATCCCGGGACCCCGGCAGTGGCAGGCTGCACAGGCTCCCGGAAGGGCGGCGTGGACAGTGCCCTGCGCTCGCACTCAGGCCTCCCGGCGGCGGCAGCAGCAGCCCCAGCGTCCCACGCCCGTCTCCGGGCTCCGCGCTCTCAGCCGCGCCTCGCGCCGGTCTCTGGAGCTCCCCCACGCGGCGCCCCCAATCCCCTCTCCCCGCGCACCAGGAAACCAAGAGGGAAGAAAAAGTCTCCTGCCTCTTCGGCAGCTCCAGAGCCCTCCCGGACTCCCTCCCGGCTAGCTGTGGCACATTAGCCCCCTTCAGGCTGAGTTCTCGCCGCCAGTCCCAGTCCTCTCCCTGCGCTCCGACCGAAGCCCGAGCCCCAGCTCCAGCGCCGCTCGCCCCGGCGGGGGAGCAGACAAGCCTCCCGGGCTGGCGAGTGCTGCCCGGCACCGCTCCTCCGCGCGGGAATCTCCCCGCCCTGCCCTACCCAGGTATGTGGGGAGTTTCTTGCCTTTTGGGAGGTCTGGGGTCTTCTGCGAGCGTTCAGTAGGTGTTCTGTAGGAATTGTTGCACGTGTAGCTGTATTTCTGGTGTATCTGTGGGGAGGAAGGTGATCTCCACGTCTTACTCTTCCGCCATCTTACCCGGAAGTCCCCTGGTTATTCAGTCTTTTGATGGACTTTCGGTTTGTTTCCAACATTTGGCTATTATGAATAATGTTGACATGAACATTGATGTACAGTTATCTGTTTCAGTCCTGCTTTCAGTTCTTTGGTGTATATACTCAGAAGTGGAAATAATGGTTCATACGGTGATTCCATGTTTAACTTTTTGAGAAACTCCCAAACTGTTCTCCCCAGCGGTTGCATGCATTTTCCATTCTTGACAGCAGTGCTTTAGGCTTCTAATTCTTTCACATCCTCATCAATACTTGTTATTTTCTTTTTGTTTTGTTTTGTCTTGGTAAATAAGAACCATTCTAGTAGGTGTGAAGTAATATCTGATTGTGGTTTTGACTTACATTTTCTTAATGACTCCTGAGGTTGAACACTTTTTTATGTGCTTATTGGCCATTTGTTTTTGTTTTTTGGAAAACTGTTTATTCAAGTTCTTTGTTCATTTTTAAAAATTGTGTTGTTTTGCTGCTGTTTTGTTGAGTGGTAAGACTTCTTTAAAAATCTTTTATCAGATATATGATTTTAATATATTTGCTACCATTCTGTGAGTTGTCTTTTTATTTACCTGATAGTGTCCTATGATGTGCAAACATTTTTAATTTTGATGAAATCAAAATTGTCAATTTTTCTTTTGTTGTTTGTGCTTCTAGGGTCATATTCAATAAATCTCATCCAAAGTCAGTGTAAGTAACATATTCTCCTATAAGAGTTTTTAACATTTTAGCTCTTAAAGTTATGTCTTTTTTGAACTGAATATTATAGCTTGATAGTAAGGTTTGAAGTCAGGAAGTGTGAGTCTTCCACATTTGTTCTCTTTTTTCAAGATTGATTTGGCTACTTGGGGTCGCTTGAGATTCCATATGAATTTTAGAGTGGATTTTCCTACATCTGAAAAAATACCATTGGATTTTGCATTAAACCTATTGATTTCTTTGGATACTATTGTCATCTTAACAGTATCAAGTCTACAAATCCACGAACATGGGATGATTTTCCATGTATTTGTCTTCTTTAATTTCTTTCAGCAATGTTTTATAGTTTTCAGCGTAGAGGCCTGTCACCTCCTTGATTAAATTAATTCCTAAGTAGTTTCTTCTTTCTGATGCTATTGCAAGTGGAATTTTTCCTTAAATTTTCTTTTCAGATTTTTTAATGTTAATGTGTTACTAATGTTTATGTGTTGATTTTATATCCTGAAATTTTGCTGAATTAGTTTGTTATATCAAATCATTCTTTTGTGTGTGGGATATGTAGGGCATATATATATATATATATATATATATATATATATATATAATCTGTGAACAGAGATTTTCTCTCTAGAATTTCCAGTACCGTGTTGAATAGAAATGGTGAAAGCTGGCATCCTTGCTTTTTGATCTTATGGGAAAACATTTCAATTTTTTTAACATTGAGTCTGATTTTTTTTAGCATTGAGTATATGGGTTTTCCATATAGAGCCTTTATTATGGTAGGAAAGTTTACTTTATCCCTAATTTATTCAGCTTTTTTATCAAGAAAGAGTGTTGAATTTTTGTCAAAAGGTTTTTATTTAATTCATCAGTTGAGATGATCATGACTTTCTTTCTTTTATCCTATTAATGTGGTGTTTTACATTTATTGGTTTCACATGTTGACCCATCCTTACATTTAAGGAATAAATCCAACTTGGTCATGTTGTGTTCTCCTTATAACATGATAAATTTGGTTTGCTAGTATTTAGCTGAGGATTTTTGTAAGGAAACTTGGTTAGTAATTTTCTTCTTTTTTGCCATGTCTTTGGCTTGGCATTAGTCTAATGCTGGTATTATAGAACGAGTTAGGAAGTTTTCCTTCCTTTTCAGTTTTTTGTAAGAATATGATGAAGAGTGGTGTTAATTCTTCTTTAAATGTTTGGTAGAATTTACCAGTGAAGCCATATGCTTCTGAGGTTTTCTTATTTGAGAGGTTTTTGAATATTGGTTAAGTCTTATTACTAGTTATAAGTCTATTCCAGTTTTCTATTTCTTCAAGATTCAGTTTTTGAATATTGTGTTTTTCTAGGAATTTTTTCATTTTATCTAGGCAATCCAATTTGTTGCTGTATAAATATTCTCTTCAATAACTATTATTATAGTCCTTTACATTTTGGTAGTAAAGTCCCTATTTTTACTTCTGATTTTAGTAATTTCAGTCTTCTTTCTTTTTCCTCTGTCAATCTAGCCAAATGTTTGGTAATTCTATTGATCTTCTCAAAGAACCAGCTCTGGCATCCTGGTTTCTCTAATGATTTTGTATTACCTGTTTTATTTATCTCTGCTCTAATCTTTATTATTTCCTTCTTTAAGGTTTAAAGTTAGATTATTTATTTGAGAAAAGTCTTTTTTAATGTAAACATTTACAGCTGTACATCTCCCTCTTAGTTTTGGTTTCACTGCCTTCCATAAGTTTAGTAGGTTGTGTTTCTTTCTTTTTCTTTTTTTCTTAAGGTACATTTTCTAATTTTCCTTGTGGTGTCTCCTTAGACACATTGGTTGCTTAAGAATATGTTGTTTAATTTCCACATGTTTGTAAATTTAAAATTTTTTCTTCTTTCATTGATTTCCAGCTTCATGCCATTGTGATCAGAAAAATACTTTGTATGATTTCATTTTTTAAAATGTATTACATCAGGTTTTGTTATATAAAATACTTTCTATCCTAGAGAATATTCCATGTGCACTTGAGAAAAACGTGTATTCTGTGTTCTTGGGTGGATTTTTCTGTATGTCAGTTAGGTTTAATTGGCTTATGGTGTTGCTCAAGTCCTGTATTGCCCTGTTGATTTTCTTTTTCATTATTCTATCCTTTCTTAAAAGTGTTGAAGTTTCCAAGAATTAATTGTAAAATTTTTTTCTCTCTCAAATTCTGTCAGTGTTTGCTTCACATATTTTTGGTCTCTGATGTTGATGCACATAGGTCCATAATTGTTAGATCTTCCTGATGAATCAACTTTTTAACAATATAAAATGTTCTTTTTTATCTCTTGTATTTGTTTTTAACTTAAAGTCTATTTTGTCTGATATTTGTGTAGTCACCCCAACTCTCTTTGGTTACTATTTTTATGGAACATCTGTTTCCATCCTTTCAGCTTCAACCTGTGTATATCCATAGATTTAAAGTGGGTGAGTTTTGTTGTAGATAGGCAGCAGCATACAGTTGGGTTCTATTTTCTTTTTTAAACATTCTTGCAATGAATGCTTTTTAATTGGATATTTTAATTCATTTATCTTTATATAAAGTCATTACTTATAAGGAAAGACTCCTACCATTTTGCTGTTTGTTTTCTGTATGTTTTATATCTTTATTATTCCTCACCTCCTACATCATTGCCTTCTTCTGTGTTTAGTTGATTTTCAGTACTGACATGTTTTGATTCCCTTCTCGTTTACTTTGGTGTTTATTCTGCTGATTTGTGGGTGTGATCATCATTGGGATTACCTCCAGTGTTGTAAAGTTATAACAGTATCTTAAATTGATATCACTTTAACTTCAGATGCACTGACTGTTCTCCTTTATAGCACTTCCCTTCCCCTTTATATTACTAATGTCACAAATTACATGTACATATTGTATACTTATTAACATTAATATGTAAATATTTTGTGCATTTTTTTCTTGTTTTATTCATATATAGTTTAGTTGATTTCCTTTAGTTCTTTCTCTGTGTTTCCCTTTAGTTCTTTGAGAATATTTACAACAGTTTCTTTTTTAAGCCTTTGTCTAGTAAGGACAGTTTCTGTCAATTTATATCTTTCCTTCGAATCAGCCATGCATTCCTATTCATTTGTACTCCTTGTGATTTTTTTTTTTTGAAAACTGGCCATTTGATTATTTTAATGTGATATATCTGGAAATTAGATTCTCCCCTTCTCCAGTGTTGCTGTTTTTTATTTATTGTTGAAGCTATTTAGCTAAGACTTTTCCAAACTCTCTTTAAAAAGACTATTTCTTACTGGATGTGTTCACAGAAGTTTCTGGTCCTTTAGCTCATGTCCAACTAATTATCTGACAGAGATTTCCTTGAATTCTAGGAGCTGATGCAGAGAGACAAACCAACAAATATTGAAATCATTCACCTCTCCCAGTCTTTGCAGATTGGCTCTGTGCTGGGGAAGTCCTTTACCTGATTAGATAAGCTTGCTCTGAGCTTATGGAACAGTCTGAGGTGAAAGTTTTTTGGTGTTCTCAGCACGTTTTTCAGTGTATGTCTTATTTAGGCATGCATGTGGCTTTACAGGCACCCCCCCACACACACACATTGTTTCTTTTGAATGTCCTAATTTCCCAAGGAGTCTCACCCCAGCTTCCCCTTCAGGCCTCATATAGTATGTTGTATATCTCTGCCTATCCTTTCTTTCCCAGGTATCTGTAGATTTGCATTTCCCTTGGAGCTTTTATAACAAGAGTCCAGTGCTTTTCCAGCTTGTGCTTCAAGTTATGCAAAAGAGAGACAAGTCAGTCCTGCAAGAAGCCACCCAGACATACACAGAATAGAACATACATACACAGGATTTTGCAAATAAGATCAATTGTTTTCCCTCCTGTTAAAGGAGGAAGCTAGGAACCAGGTTGCTACTGCTCAAAACCAAGACTGCTACTCTGCCAGGAAGTGATGAGGCAGAAGTAAATACAAATGTCACAAACGTTTTCTATCATTTTAAAGTTTTTTTTTTTTTTTTTTTTTTACTTCACTGGGCTTTTGCTTGGTTGCCGTAATCCTCTTGTTTTCAAGAGTTTCCACGAAGTTGTTTCAGACAGCTTCTGGTTTTTTGATGTTTCTGCAAGGGTACAAGAACTTGGAGTTTCCTAGTTTTGCATTTTGCTCAAATTAGTATAAAGCACAAAACAAAATAGAAGATGAATAGGAGTAAAAAAAAGAAGAGAACAATGAGAGAAGGGAAGACTGGGAGGAGGAGTAGGAAGACTAACAAACACAAACTAGACTGTGCAAAATAAAAGGGTGGCTTTTTAGTTTATTTCCCATGATTTTATTCAAATTGGTGAATCCCAAATTTCTTAGAGTAATACTATTAAGCACCAATTATTGACAAAGTAAATGTAAGCTAAGTATGTTTAGTACCCCGTCTTATGTGAAAATCATTGCGATCCTTTTGCCACTTTTAAGTGGCACATTAAGTCAGAAGGAGTAAAGCAAACAGCTTTGATCTCTTGCCAAATCTTATTACTTGGCTAGTGGGGCCAATTTAGGAAATGTCAACACAAAGTCATAAACTAATTCAACCCACATTAACAAATTAATCAAGTACATAAAAATGCCTTATGAAAGAAGCTTGTGGTAATAAATGATGTTGAGAAACAATTTTCCCCTAAAAATGTGCCAGTCCTTTCATATTTCAAGCTACAAAGAAATTAAGAGCAAAAACTGATAATAAAAATTAACATTTATTGGGCTTCCCTGGTGGCACAGTGGATGAGAGTCTGCCTGCCGATGCAGGGGACACGGGTTCGTGCCCCGGTCCGGGAAGATCCCACATGCCACAGAGCGGCTGGGCCCGTGAGCCATGGCCGCTGAGCCTGCACATCCGGAGCCTGTGCTCCGCAATGGGAGAGGCCACAACAGTGAGAGGCCTGCGTACCGCAAAAAAAAAAAAAAAATTAACATTTATGCTCCCCATGTACAAATAAGAGTTCTGGTAGATGTGAAATCTTATGACTTGAAGATATTGATCCCATCTGTCAATTAAAATCAATTCACATTCTGACCTCTATGTTCTCTTATGCTGCTTTAAACCTTTTGGACCACAGTTTCATAATCCATTCCCGAATATCTTCTACCTCCTGCATTGCATTTGAGTTCTGAATTAGATTTTATATTTATGAAATATACTTGAGTTGAAAGGGGTCAGTCAGGATCCCTTATTATAGAAGAATTATGGGCTAGAGTCAATAAGTTATCCACCTCTCACATTTTGGGAGATTGCTCTTATATCAAACCTAAGAAAAAGGGCCTACAAACTGCATTTCATCACACTCCTAACATTCGCTCTTAAGAGCCATTAGATTAAGAGTCAATAAAGAAGGCCTCTGAAGATGGCATTAAGTAAGTCTATGGTAAATTGGTTAGTTATGGCTTTAGCTGTCTCCTGTTGCAGAAGTCAATAAAATTCCCCCTCTCATCTAACTCTGCATTTTTGTCTCTCTCTAAGGGGCTTTATGTGATGATGTAGTTTGATCAAGTGAATTCAGTATTAAATATAGCAAGTCTTGGGATTCCCTGGTGGCGCAGTGGTTGAGAGTCCGCCTACCGATGCAGGAGACACGGGTTTGTGCCCCGGTCCGGGAAGATCCCACATGCCGCGGAGTGGCTAGGCCCGTGAGCCATGGCCGCTGAGCCTGCGTGTCCGGAGCCTGTGCTCCACAACGGGAGAGGCCACAACAGTGAGAGGCCCGCGCACAGCGAAAAAAAAAAAAAAAAAAAAATATATATATATATATATATATATATATATATATATATAATTTTTCCCCCTGCTTGCTTTATGTTTATGTTGTTCTTCAGTATTCAGTTTTCTAAAGTGGAAGTTCAGATGAATGAGTTCAGATCTTTTTTATTGTCTAATTGAAACATTCAATACTACAAATTTCTCTCTAAGCAGTTTTTTCACTGCATCTCACGTTTTGCTGACTTGTATTTCCATTGTCATTAGTTAAAATATTTTAAAATTTCCTTTGAGACTTTTTCTTGGACCAATGTGTTATTTATTTAGAAGTGTTTAAACTCTAAATATTTTGAGATTTCCAGATGTCTTTCTGTTATTGATTTGTAGTTTAGTTCCACTGTGGTCTGAAAGCATACTTTATATAAATTTAATTCTTTTAAATGTGTTAAAATGTTGTTTAAACCCCGGAATGTGGTCTATTTTTCTGACCATTTTGTGTGAGTTTAAGATGAATGCATATCCTGCTGTTGTTGGATAAAGTATTGTATAAATGTCCATTAGATCTAGTTGATTTATGGTGCTGTTCAGTACAACTATATGCTTATTTTCTGCTTGCTAAATATGTCAGTTACAGAGATGTGATAAAATTTCCAATTATAAAAGTGAATTTATCTATTTCTCCTTGCAGTCCCATCAGGTTTTGCTCACATTTGTATGCTCTGTTGTTTGGTGTTTACATATTAAGGATTATTATGTCTTCCTGGAGAAATGACTCCTTTAGAATTATTTCATGCCTCACTTTATCTTTAATAATTTTCTTTGCTCTTGAGTTCAGCTTTCTGAAATTAGTATAGGTACTCCAGCTTTCTTTTGCTTAGTGTTCTGTTGCTATATATTTCTTTATCCCTCTACTTTAATCTGTCTGTCTTTGTATTTAGAGTGTTTTTTTTTTGCATATGGCATATAATTGAGTAGTGTGTTGCTTTTTTCCTTTGTTTTGATTTTATTTATTTTATTTTTTTAAAGTTCATTGTGATAGGAGAGACCTTCAACATGGCAGAAGAGTAAGACACAGAGATCACCTTCGTCCCCACAAATACATCAGAAATACATCTACATGTAGAACAACTCCTACAGAACACATACTGAATGCTGGCAGAAGACCTCAGACTTACCAAAAGGCAAGAAGCTCACCACATACCTGGGTAGGGAAAAAGAAAAGAAAACACAGAGACAAAAGAATAAGGATGGGACCTGCATCTCTGAGAGGGAGCTGTGAAGGAGGAAAGGTTTCCACACACTAGGAGCCCCTTCACTGGTGGAGACGGGGGGATGGCGGAGGGGAAGGTTTGGAGCCATGGAGGAGAGAGCAGCAACAGGGGTGAGGAGGGAGAAGAGGAGAGATTCCTGCCCAGAGGATCAGTGGTGAGCAGCATTCACCAGCCCAAGAGGCTTGTCTCCTCACCCACCGGGATGGGTTGGGGCTGGGTCCTGAGGCTCCGGCTTTGGTCGGATCCCGGGGAGAGGACTGTTTTTGGCTGCGTGAACACAGCCTGAAGGGGGCTAGTGCGCCACAGCTAGATGTCAGGGAGTCCAGGAAAAAGTCTGGAACTGCCTAAGAGGCAAGAGACCATTGTTTTGGGGTGCGCGAGGAGAGGGGATTCAGAGCACTGCCTAAATGAGCTCCAGAGATAGGCGCGAGCCACGGCTATCAGTGTGGATCAGGGAGGCAGGCATGAAACACTAACGCTGCTTCTGCAGCCACCAAGAATCTTGCGTGCAAGCACAGGTCACTGTTCACACCTCCCCTCCTGGGAGCCTGTGCAGCCTGCCACTGCCAGGGTCCCGTGATCCAGGGACAACTTCCCAGGGAGAACACATGGTGTGCGTCAGGCTGGACACCCTGTGCCAAACAACTAGCAAGACAGGAACACAACCCCACGTGTTAGTAGAGGGGTTGCCTAAAATTATAATAAGGTCACAGAAACTCTAAAACACACCAATGGCTACGGTCCTGCCCACCAGAAAGACAAGATCCAGCCTCATCCACCAGAACACAGGCACTAGTCCCCGCCACCAGGAAGCCTACACAACCTACTGAACCAACATTAGCCACTGAAGGCAGACACCAAAAACAACGGGAACTACAAACCTGCAGCCTGCAAAAAGGAGACCCCAAACACAGTAAGTGAAGCAAAATGAGAAGACAGAGAAACACACAGCAGATGAAGGAGCAAGATAAAAACCCACCAGACCTAACAAATGAAGAGGAAATAGGGAGTCTACCTGAAAAAGAATTCAGAGTAATGATAGTAAAGATATCCAAAATCTTGGAAGTAGAATGGAGAAAATACAAGAAACGTTTAACAAGGATCTAGAAGAACTCATGAGCACACAAACAATGATGAACAACACAATAAATGAAATTAAAAATTCTCTAGAAAGATTCAGTAGCAGAATAACTGGCAGAAGAATGGATAAGTGACCTGGAAGATAAAATAGTGGAAATAACTACTGCAGAGCAGAATAAAGAAAAAAGAATGAAAAGAATTGAGGACAGTTTCAGAGACCTCTGGGACAACATTAAATGCACCAACGTTTGAATTATAAGGGTCCCAGAAAATGAAGAGAAAAATAAAGGGACTGTGAAAATATTTGAAGAGATTATCATAGAAACTTTCTTAATATGGGAAAGGAAATAGTCAATCAAGTCCAGGAAGAGCAGAGAGTCCCATACAGGATAAACCCAAGGAGAAACACACCAAGACACATATTAATCAAACTATCAAAAATTAAAACAAAGAAAAAATATTAAAAGCAGCAAGGGAGAAACAACAAATAACATATCAGGGAATCCCCATAAGGTTAACAGCTGATCTTTCAGCAGAAACTCTGCAAGCCAGAAGTGAGTGGCAGGACTTATTTAAAGTGATGAAAGGGAAAAACCTACAGCCAAGATTAATCTGCCCAGCAAGGATCTCATTCAGATCCGACGGAGATATTAAAACTTGTACAGACAAGCAAAATCTAAGATAATTCTGCACCACCAAACCAGCTTTACAACAAATGCTAAAGGAACTTCTGTAGGCAGGAAACACAAGAGAAGGAAAAGACCTACAGTAACAAACCCAAAACTGTTAAGAAAATGGTAATAAGAACACACATATCGATAATTACCTTAAATGTAAATGGATTAAATTCTCCAACCAAAAGACATAGACTGACTGAATGGGTACAAAAACAAAACCCATATATATGCTGTGTACAAGGGACCCACTTCAGACCTAGGGACACATACAGGATGAAAGTGAGGGGATGGAAGCAACTCTCATATCAGACAAAATAGACTTTAAAATAAAGACTATTACAACAGACAAACAAGGACACTACATAATGATCAAGGGATCAATCTAAGTAGAAGATATAACAATTGAAAATATTTATGCAGCCAACATAGGAGCACCTCAGTACATAAGGCAAATGCTAACAGCCATAAAAGGGGAAATTGACAGTAACAGAATCATATTAGGGGACTTTAAACCCCATTTTCACCAAGGACAGATCATCCAAAATGAACATAAATAAGGAAACACAAGCTGTAAATAATACATTAAACAAGATGGACTTAATTGACATTTATAGGAAATTCCATCCAAAAAAAAAAGAATACACTTTCTTCTCAAGGGCTCATGGAACATTCTCCAGGATAGATCATATCGTGGGTCACAAATCTAGCCCTGGTAAATTTAAGAAAATTGAAATCCTATCAAGTATCTTCTTCTACAACAATGCTATGAGGCTGGATATCAATTATAGGAAAAAAACCTGTAAAAATACAAACACATGGAGGCAAAACAATACACTACTTAATAACCAAGAGTTCACTGAAGAAATCAAAGAGGAAATAAAAAAATACCTAAAAACAAATGACAATGAAAACATGCCAACCCAAAACCTATGGGATGCAGCAAAAGCAGTTCTAAGATGGAAGTTTATAGCAATACAATCCTACCTCAAGAAACAAGAAACATCTCAAATAAACAACCTAACCTTTCACCTAAAGCAATTAGAGACAGAACAAAAAACCTCCCAAATTACCAGAAGGAAGGAAATCACAAAAGGCAGATCGGAAACAAATGAAAAAGAAATGAAGGAAACAGTAGCAAAGATCAATAAAACTAAAGCTGGTTCTGTGAGAAGATGAACAAAATTGATAAACCATTAGCCAGACTCATCAAGAAAAAAGGGAGAAGACTCAAATCAATAGAATTAGAAATGAAAAAGGAGAAGTAACAACTGGCACTGAAGAAAAAAGAAAGGATCATGAGAGATTACTACAAGCAACTCTATGCCAATAAAATGGACAACCTGGAAGAAATGGACAAATTCTTAGAAATGCACAACCTTCGAAGACTGAACCAGGAAGAAATAGAAAATATGAACAGACCAATCACCAGCACTGAAATTGAAACTGTGATTAAAAATCTTCCAACAAACAAAAGCCCAGGACCAGATGGCTTCACAGGCGAATTCTGTCAAACACTGAGAGAAGAACAAACACCTATCCTTCTCAAACTCTTGTAAAATATAGCAGAGGGAGGAACACTCCCAAACCCATTCTGTGAGACAGTCATCATCCTGATACCAAAACCAGACAAAGATGTCACAAAGAAAACTACAGGCCAATATCAGTGATGAACATTGATGCAAAAATCCTCAACAAAATACTAGCAAACAGAGTTCAACAGCATATTAAAAGGATCATACACCATGAACAAGTGGGGTTTATCTCAGGAATGCAAGGATTCTTCAATATACACAAATCAATCAATGTAATACACCATAGTAACAAATTGAAGGATAAAAACCATATGATCATCTCAATTGATGCAGAAAAATATTTCAACAAAATTCAGCACCCATTAATGATAAAAACTCTCTAGAAAGTAGGCATAAAGGGGAATATCCTCAACATAATAAAGCCCATATATGACAAAGCCAGAGCCCCCATCATTCTCAATGGTGAAAAACTGAAACCATTTTCACTAAGATCAGGAACAACACATGGTTGCACAGTCACACCACTATTATTCAAAATAGTTTTGAAAGTTTTAGCCACAGCAATCAGAGAAGAAAAAGAAATGAAAGGAATACAAATCCGAAAAGAAGAAAAGCTGTCACTGTTTGCAGGTGACATGATACTATACATAGAGAATCCTAAGGATGCTAACAAAAAACTACTAGAGCTAATCAATGAATTTGGTAAAGTAGCAGGATACAAAATTAATGGTGAGAAATCTCTTGCATTCCTATACACTAATGATGCAAAGTCTGAAAGAGAAATTAAGGAAACACTCCCATTTACCACTGCACCAAAAAGAATAAAATACCTAGGACTAAAGCTGCCTAAGGAGACAAATGACCTGTATGCAGAAAATTATAAGACACTGATGAAAGAAATTAAAGGTGATACAAACAGAGGAGAGATATACCATGCTCCTGGATTGGAAGAATCAATATTGTGAAAATGACTCTACTACCCAAAGCAATCTACAGATTGAATGCAATCCCTATCAAACTACCAATGACATTTTTCACGGAAGTAGAACAAAAATTTCACAATTTGTATGGAAACACAAAGGACCCCAAATAGCCAAAGCATTGTTGAGAAGGAAATACGGAGCTGGAGGAATCAGGCTCCCTGACTTCAGACTATACCACAAAGCTACAGTAACCAAGACAGTATAGTACTGGCACAAAAACAAAAATATAGATCAATGGAACAGGATAGAAAGCCCAGAGATAAACCCATGCACATATGCTCACCATATTTTTGATAAAGGAGTCAAGAATATACAGTGGAAAAAAGACAGCCTCTTCAATAGGTGGTGCTGTGAAAACTGGACAGCTAAATATAAAAGAAGGAAATTAGAATACTCCCTAACACCATACACCAAAAAACCCTCAAAATGGATTAATGACCTAAATGTAAGGCCAGACACTATCAAACTCTTAGAGGAAAACCTAGGCAGAACACTCTGTGACATAAATCACAGCAAGATCCTTTTTCACCCACCTCCCAGAGAAATGGAAATAAAAACAAAAATAAACAAATGGGACTAGTGAAACTTGAAAACTTTTGCACAACAAAGGAAACCATAAACAAGACGAAAAGATAACCCTCAGAATGGGAGAAAATATTTGCAAATGAAGCAACTGGCAAAGGATTAATCTCCAAAATTTGCAAGTAGCTCATGCAGCTCAGTATCAAAAAAACAAACAATCCAATCCAAAAATGGGCAGAAGACCTAAATAGACATTTCTCCAAAGAAGATATACAGATTGCCAACAAACACATGAAAGGCCACTCAATATCATTAATCATTAGAGAAATGCAAATCAAAACTGCAATGAGATATCATCTCACACTAGTCAGAGTGGCCATCATCAAAAAATCTACAAACAATAAATGCTGGAGAGGGTGTGAAGAAAAGGGAACTCTATTGCACTGTTGGTGGGAATGTAAATTGAAACAGCCACTATGGAGAACAATATGGAGGTTCCTTCAAAAACTACAATAGAAGTACCTTATGCCCCATCAATCCCACTACTGGATATATACCCTGAGAAAACAATAATTCAAAAAGTGTCATGTACCACAGTGTTCATTGCAGCTCTATTTACAATAGCCAGGACATGGAAGCAACCTAAGTGTCCATCGACAGAGAATGGAGAAAGAAGATGTGGCCCATATATACAATGGACTATTACTCCGCCATGAAAAGAAACAAAATTGAGTTATTTTGTAGTGAGGTGGATGGACCTAGAGACTGTCATACTGAGTGAAGTAAGTTAGAAAGAGAAAAACAAATACTGTATGCTAACACATATATATGGAATCTAAAAAAAAAAAAGGAAATGTTTATGAAGAACCTAGGGACAGGACAGGAGTAAAGATTCAGACGTAGAGAATGGACTTGAAGACACATGGAGGGGGAATGGTAAGCTGGAATGAAGTGAGAGATTGGCGTGGACCTGTATGTACAACTAATTGTAAAATAGATAGCTGGTAGGAAGCACCTGCGTAGCACAGGGAGATCAGCTCTGTGCTTTGTGACCACTTAGAAGGGTGGGATAGGGAGAGTGGGAGGGAGATATGCTGATATATGTATATGTATAGCTGATTCACTTTGTTATAAAGCAGAAACTAACACACCATTGTAAAGCGATTATACTCCAGTAAAGATGTTAAAAAATAAAAATAAAATAAATTTTAAAAAAGGTTCATTGTGATAGACTCTGACTTTTAATTGGTGTTTTTAGACCATTCACATTAATGTGATTATTGATATAATTGTATTAGTGGATGCCATATATGTAAATATTTTCTATTTTTTTTCTTTTTTCTATGTTACTTTTAAAAAACTTCCCATTTTTCTGTCCTATCTGATTTTAAATTACTATTTCATTTTTTCTCCTCTCAGTATATCAGTTGTATTTCTTTTAGAATTTTTTAGTGCCTTCTCTAGGGGTAGCAGGATACATTTACAGATGACTTTACTTCATTTTCAAATAACACAACTCTACCTTTAAATAACACTGTATCACTTCATGTGTAGTGCACATGCCTTATAAGAGGATACTCTCAATTCCTCTCTCCATCCCTTCTAACTTGGCTTGCATTCACTGTATACTTATCTATAAGCTATTTTAACCCAATACATTGTTGCTATTATTATTTTGAAAAACAGTTTTCTATTAGATCAGTTAAGGATATAAAATAATTTAGTTTACCTTCAGTTTTTCCTCTAACTCTTTGGTAGATCCATAGATCTTATCTATAAGATAAGATCACATTTCTTATCTATGTCCTTTTCCTTTTCTCTGAAAAAAAATTTGCCTTTTATCTTACAAGACAGGCAAATTCCCTCAATCTTTGTCTAAGAATGGCTTATTTCTTATTTACAACTGAAGGATAATTTTGCTGGTATAGAATTCTGCTGGCTATAGAATTCTGGTTTTTTTTCTTTCTTTCTTTCTTTCCATACTTTAAATATTTCACTCCACTCTTCTTGCTTGCATGAAGTTTCTATGGAAAAGTCAGTTGTATATTTTATCCCTGCTCCTCTAAACGTAAGGTGCTCTCTGGCTTATTTCTGTATTTTGTTTCTTTGTGATTTTTGCAGTTAAAAAATTGATATGCCTAGGTATAGATTCTTTAGTACTTATCCTAGTTGGTATTCTCTGAGCTTCTTAGATCTAGATTTGGTGTCTATTTTTAATTTTCAGAATCGATGTTGGAAGTTTTTAGTCATTGTCATTATATTTCTTCTGTTTCTCTCTTCTTTTCTGATATTACCATCATGTTATATGTTAAATCTTTCATAATTATCCCTAAACTCTTGGATATTATGTAATTTTTTAGTTCATTTTTCTATTTGCATTTTAGCTTATGAATTTTTGACTGATGTATTTTCAAACTCAGTTGTTCTTTCTTGACTGTGTTTGTGTACAGATGATCCCATCCATCAGTTACTCTTCATTTCTGTTAAAGTGATTTTTGACTTCCTTTTGCTAGTTTCTCAGAGTTTTAAATTTCTCTGTTCATATCATCTTTCTGTTCTTGTATATTGTCCACTTTTCATTTTAATTAGAAATCCTTAACATATTAATCATAGTTATTTTAAATCCCAGGTCTGTTACTTCCAAAATCTCCACTATATCTGAGATTAGCCCTAATGATTGTTTGACTCTTTACACTGTGCTTTTTCTTGCCTTTTAAAATGGCTTGCAATTTTTTACTGAAAACCAGACAAGTTGTATGAGGTGATAGGAGCTGAGGTAAAGAGGCTGTTTGTGTGAGTTTTTTTTAAGCTGGCTAGAAGTGGGGCTGTGCTTAATGGTGGCTGTAACTACAGATGCCAGAGGCTTCAATTTCCTCTAGAGGACTTGTTTTTATCTCAGTGTTTCCCTAACATCTCCTTCTTACATAACAGTCTGTCTCTTGAAGACCTCTCAGTTTTAAACTGCTGTTATTATACTGGAGGCATGTTGATATGGTGGTTAGATATTGAGGAGAGGAAGCATTCTATACTATTTTCATTAAATCTTCATCCTTTTAAGAGGCCACAGCCCCTGGGCTGTGAGCTTAAGAAAAATTTCTTAGCTTTTTTTTGTCCTCTTACTTGAGACAGGAAGGCTAGGGTGGACTGGAATTACCTAATTGTCTCCCCCCAACCCAGTTCAGTTAAGGCTCTGGTAGTTTTTGTTGGGAGCATGTCTGTGTTATGAGGAACAAAATGCTTTGGGAATTTTTCAAAATGGTTAGTTTCCCCCAGATGTATTTCAAAATCGTTACTTTTTCCTCCTGCTACTGAAATCACAAGGGAATTTTTCTCCCATCTTCAGCATGAGGACCTGTTATAATTCCTGTTGGTAAAATTCATGAAAATGTGGAGGATTCTCTAAAACTATGACTTCAGGAGTTTTGACTCTCAAGCTAGTCCACATTCAGCCCCCAGCAGTTCAGAAGCTTCTGCTCCTGGTAAGCTGTGACGCTGTATCCGTGCATCCTTCCTACTCTGGAGTGGCAGTTTTCTGTGATAAATTTAAGAAAAGTTATTGATTCAGTTTCTTAATCTCTTTTCTTGTTGTGACACTTCCAAGGTCTTTACCTGTTAGAATGGACACTGAAATATTGTCACTATTATTTTACTTCAGCAATTCTGATAGGTATGTACTAATATTTCACTGAACTTTTAATTTTCATTTACCTAATGGCTAATGATGTTGACCATCTTTTCAGAAGCTTATTTGCCTTGTGTATATCCTCTTAAATGAAATGTTTATGCCATTTGCCATTTTCTAATTGGATTTCTGTTTTGTTTGTTTACTATTGAGTTATGAGAGTTTTTATATACTCTAGATACTAAACCTTTTTGGGATACATGGTTTGCAAACACATTTTCCCAATCTATAGTTTTTCTTTTCAGTGTCTTCACATGGGCTTTTGCAGAGCAAAAGTTTTTAATTTTGATAAGGTGTAATTTTTCAATATGCTTTTATGGATTATGCTTTTGGTGTCAAGTTTTGCTTAGCCATACATCCCAGTGATTTTCTCCTATTTTCTTAACTTTTACACATTTTAAATAAAACTATAGTTTTGCATTTTATTTTTAAATTGATAATCTGCTCTGAATTAATCATTTATAAGGTGTGAGGTTTGGGTCGAAGTTCATGTTTTTGCCTATGGATTTCTAATTATGCCCCAGCACCATTTGTGGAAAAAAATTATCCTTCCACAATTGAATTTATTTTGTTCTTTTCTCAAAATGCAGTTGAGAATATTTGTGTGACTCTACTTCTGTGTCCTCTATTATGTTCTACTGATATATGTGTCTATCCTTATATTAATATCACATTGTCTTTATTTTTATTGGTATAAAATAGGTCTTAATATTGAGTATGAGTAGAGTGATTCTTTACACTTTATTCTTCTTTATTCACCTTTCAATATAAATTTTAGAATATGTTTGCTATGACTAAAAAAAAAATCCATACTGCAGTTTTGGTAAGAATTGTCTTAATCGTATGGGTCAACTTGGGGAATATTGGCACTTCTACTGTATTGAGTCTTTAAATCTATTAACAAGTTATGTGCCTCTGATTGTGTTTTCGTTGATTTCTTTTATCCACGTTTATATTTTTCAACACAGATTCTGTACATGTTTATATAGGCATATATCTAACTTTTTATTTCCTTTTGTTATTTCCTTTTTATTTCCACTGTGAGTGGTTTTGTGTTTTTAATTTTGGTTTTTACATGTTCATTGTAAGTATGTAGAAATGTGATTGATTCTTACATGTTGTGCATGTATCCAGTGAACTTTATCAGTTTTATGAGGCTGTGTGTGTGTATGTAGAGTACCTGGAATTTTCTATGCATATAGTCAATTGTAGTCTTTCATTTCCAAGCTGTATGTTTTTTATTTTCTTTTTCTTGCCTTGTTGAACTCAGTAGAACTGGTACTTTGGTCAGTAACACTGGTGAAAGTGGACATTCTCTCCTTTTCTCCAATCTTATAGAGAAAGAATTCAGTTTTCCACCCTTAAGTATGATGCTGAGTATGGAGTTTTGTGGGGTTTTTTTTTTGTTATTTTGGAGAGAATATGTTGTTTCTCAGTTTGAAGGAGTTCCCTCTTATAACTAGATTGGTGAGAGCTTTTTTGTTTGCTTGCTCATTTTTAAACAGGAATGAGTTTGGATTTTAGCAAAATTGACATGGATCTTCCATCTTCATTGATATGATGATATGATATTTCCTTCTTCACCTGTTTTTATGGTGGACTACATTCATTGATTTTTAAAATATTGAACCAGTCTTGCATGCTTGAAATAAATCTCCCTTGGTCGTGTGGTATAATTATTTTTATACATAGTTGGATTGGGTTTTCTGATATTTTGTTAATGACTTTTTGTCTAACTTCATGAGATATATTTGTCTATAGTTTTCTTTTTTATATGGTCTTAGTCTGCTTTATGTATCAGAATAATACTGTTACTATAGTCAGTTGGGAAATGTTCCCTCATCTATAATTATATAAATGGTACCTGGAGGTTAGAGTCTTTTGGGTATCATTGGATTAATATAAAAGTGTTACAAATTTGTGTTCCCTACTGAAGGTTCTGGGAGAGAATCAATTTCTTTGCCTTTTCCAGTTTCTAGAGGCCACCTACATTCCTTGGTTCATTTTTTCTTCCTCTATCTTTTATTAAAGCCAGCGACTAAAGGTCATTTTTTTTTTCTCATGTTCCCATTTATCCAGCTCAGTTCTTTCTCTTCTGCCTCCCTCTTCCACTTTAAGTAATCTCCTGATTACTTTGAGCATACCTATAAAATGCAGGATAATCTCCAAGCTGGCACTTTTTCTTTCGGCTATTACACAGTTCTCCAAAAATATGTGAGCCTTCTATGTTATTTCTCTTGGATTCACTCCATTAGATAAAAAGTTCCTCTGCTTAATCTCATCTAGATTTTTTTTTGGCTTCTGCTTAAATGGCTGAGAGGATCTATGAGTCATATGCTTAATTTTCTCAAAGAGCCTTTCGCATGAATAAATACTCTGACTTTTTAATCATTTTTAGGTATCAGCAAAGGGTTGTCTAGCCACGTCTTTGGCTTTTTCTTTAGAGCAGATTTCCTAACCATGAATCTCCTAATGTAATGTCTTTTGTGATCTGCTAGACTGAGAATATCCCAAATCACCAGTTTTTTATTTCACTTTGCTGAACAGTTCTTATCTGTATCTATCTCTTTCCTCTTACATTTTACTACAAGCAGCAAGAAGAAACCAGGCAGCAAGATTTTACTGGAAAATCTCAGCTGAATGTGCAGTTATACCTTTTACAATTCTGTATAGCTTTCTTCTACCGTGTAACAGGAATCATCTTTTCTTCAATTTCTAACAAAATTGTTCTTCATTTCCCTCTGAGCTCTCATGAATAATGCCTTAAAGGTACATATTTTTACAAATAATCTATTCATCACAATTTAGGTATTCTCTTAGGCAATATATGCTTTACCTACCAGTCTTCTCAATTTTTTTTTTTCTTGAGCCCTTATCAGCAGAGCCTTTAACATTCATGTTTTTACTAACATTTGTTCAGGTCAGTTGAAGCTTTTTCTATCATGTTCCTCAAAACTTTTCCAGCCTTTTCCCAGTGCCAAATTCCAAAGCCATTCCTACATCTTTGGCATTTATTATAGCATCACTCTGCTTCAGTTACAAAATATGTATTAGAGTTCTATTGATGCTGTAGCAAATTACCACAAATTTCATGGCTTAGAACAAGTTTATTATCTTACAGGTTTTTTTTTTCTTTTTTTTAAGTCAGAGGTCTGACACTGGCCTCACTAGGCTTAAATTAAGTTGCTCAAGGCTATGTTCCTCTTCAGAGGTTTTAGGGGGAAATCTGTTTCCTTTTTCTGATTGGTTTGCTTTTTCAGTTTCTAGAGGCCACCCACATTCCTTGGCTTTTGGCCCCTTCTCCATCTTCATTAGCACCTTCCTGCTGAGACTTCCTCATGCTGCCATCTGTCTGATTCTCTCTCTTCTGCCTCCCACTTCAGTTTTTAAAGACCATTGTGATTTCATTGGACCCACCTGGATAATTCAGGATACTCTCCCTAATTTAATATCAGTTGAGTAAGTAAAGATTAGCAACCTTACCTATATCTTCAACCTTGAGTAAGTACTCTTTGCCATGTAGACTAACATATTTACAGATTTCCAGGATTAGGATGTTGACCTCTTTGGGGCCATTAATATGCTTACCACAAATACTCAAGATCCAAATGATCATATATCTGGGACTTCCCTCATTGTCCAGTGGTTAGGACTCTGAGCTTCCACTGCAGGGAGCACAGGTTCGATCCCTGGTCAGGGAACTAAGATCCCACATGCTACGTGGCACGGCCAAGAAAAACAAAACAAAAAAAACAAATGATCATATATGCAAAGCTGCTAAATAGTTCTCAGCTTCCCAGAAGGTGCTCAGATTCTAGGAAGTTTAAGGCCATGTGGACTTAAGAGCTACAGATTGAAGTTGCCTGCAGTTTTCTCTACCACTCTCTCTAAGACCATACACATCTGCTGGGCAGGGACTCTGGTTTACCAGTCTGAAAAATGTGCCTGTTGTTTTACTAGGCTACAAACATTGATAACATATATTAACCCCAGACTCAACAACTGAACAAGTTCCTTCCAAAGGTTTTAGCTTCTTGTGTTTCTCTCCTTTGGCATTAAGTCAGCGTCAGCTAGATTAGTTTCATTTTAAACAATCAACTTAAAAACAAAATCTCTTTAAATTAAAGGGAGTTTGATGAACTATTTTCTCCCAACATCTTTAGAAAAGAGATGTGGACATCTATCTAGAGTTTTATGTAAACCTTAAGTTTACACAAATTAAATTCAATTAAAATTAAATGGTGCAGACCAAACAAAGTACATTTGCTGGTTGAATTTAGCCTGCAGGCCCTGCTCCATCTACCTTTGAAAACACTCAAAAGTTTTTAAAACTTTTGAGAGGACCGCAAGTGAGTCAACTTTCTTGTAAGCTGGTATGATTTTTGTAATATGTGATGAGTCTCACTCTCATGTTTTATTCTTAAATTCCAGTAGCTATAAAGATGAAAAATAAATAGATGCTGTTACCTGATGACTTTCTAAAATTTCAATTTTATTTTCAAATTAAGGAAGCTGGAAAAAATAGGTCTTTTTAAGGTACTTTTTACAGAGTTCCCATTTCCCAGCCATGCTGTCTTTTCTCAGGGCATCTCAAAATAGATAAAGTGATAAAGTATAAGGCAGGAGTTATGTAAATTACTAAACTTCCATTGTTTCTTCCTCAGTTCCTAGTACCTCCAAATGATCACATTCTATTATAACAACTATTGCAAACAACTTTTAACTCACTGACAAAAATGTTTTTACATACCAATAACTTGCCATTCTTTTTTTTTTTTTAAGTTTTTTTTTTATTACAAATTTAATCAGTTATACATATACATATGTTCCCATATCCCCTCCCTTTTGCGTCTCCCTCCCACCCTCCCTATCCCACCCCTCCAGGCGGTCACAAAGAACCGAGCTGATCTCCCTGTGCTATGCGGCTGCTTCCCACTAGCTATCTACCTTACGTTTGGTAGTGTATATATGTCCATGCCGCTCTTTCACTTTGTCACAGCTTACCCTTCCCCCTCCTCATATCCTCAAGTCCATGCTCTAGTAGGTCTGTGTCTTTATTCCTGTCTTACCCCTATGTTCTTGATGACATTTTTTTCTTAAATTCCATATATATGTGTCAGCATACAGTATTTGTCTTTCTCTTTCTGACTTACTTCACTGTGTATGACAGACTCTAGGTCCATCCACCTCATTACAAATAGCTCAATTTCATTTCTTTTTATGGCTGAGTAATATTCCATTGTATATATGTGCCACATCTTCTTTATCCACTCATCCGATGATGGACACTTAGGTTGTTTCCATCTCCGGGCTATTGTAAATAGGGCTGCTATGAACATTTTGGTACATGTCTCTTTTTGAATTATGGTTTTCTCAGGGTATATGCCCAGTAGTGGGATTGCTGGGTCATATGGTAGTTCTATTTGTAGTTTTTTAAGGAACCTCCATACCGTTCTCCATAGTGGCTGTACCAATTCACATTCCCACCAGCAGTGCAAGAGTGTTCCCTTTTTTCCACACCCTCTCCAGCATTTATTGTTTCTAGATTTTTTGATGATGGCCATTCTGACTGGTGTGAGATGATATCTCATTGTAGTTTTGATTTGCATTTCTCTAATGAGTAAAGATGTTGAGCATCCTTTCATGTGTTTGTTGGCTGTCTGTATATCTTCTGTGGAGAAATGTTTATTTAGGTCTTCTGCCCATTTTTGGATTGGGTTGTTTGTTTTTTTGCTATTGAGCTGCATGAGCTGCTTATAAATTTTGGAGATTAATCCTTTGTCAGTTGCTTCATTTGCAAATATTTTCTCCCATTCTGAGGGTTGTCTTTTCGTCTTGTTTATGGTTTCCTTTGCTGTGCAAAAGCTTTGAAGTTTCATTAGGTCCCATGTGTTTATTTTTGTCTTTATTTCCATTTCTCTAGGAGGTGGGTCAAAAAGGATCTTGCTGTGATTTATGTCATAGAGTGTTCTGCCTATGTTTTCCTCTAGGAGTTTGATAGTGTCTGGCCTTACATTTAGGTCTTTAATCCATTTTGAGCTTATTTTTGTGTATGGTGTTAGGGAGTGATCTAATCTCATACTTTTACATGTCCCTGTCCAGTTTTCCCAGCACCACTTATTGAAGAGACTGTCCTTTCTCCACTGTACATTCCTGCCTCCTTTATCAAAGATAAGGTGACTTGCCATTCTAGTAAGGGAATAGAAACCACACGTTACAGTAATGGATGAGAAACCTTGAACTAGTCAATGATCTTTTCTGAAACACACAGGTAATGATAGGCAATGGAATGGCATCAGATTGAATTTTCTCTTGTTCTGGAGATTATTAGAACAAGCTCAATAAAAAGATAGAGTCTTGTTACAGTTATCAAAATTTTGTGCTTTGATTTCCTTTGAATTTGATACTTTCCCGATAAAATTAGGGACAGTTATTACAAAGACATGCTCATAGATATATACTTTAGACAGATAATTCTCTGTTTAGTGTAGCTCTCTATACATTATCTTTTCACCACTCCAAACTAATTTCTCACTACTGAACTCAGAGGATCGTTCCAGCCAGGTCAATTCAGATCAACCCTTAGGCAGTGTATTAATTAAACATCTCATAAAATATGTTAATTTTAACCCTTTGTTGCAGAAATTGTCCACACCTAACCCCCAAATGTTCCCCCCATGGAGAGCACTCCTAGTTATGTGGGTACGGTACAACTCATAAATCTTGATCAACCAGAGTGCTAACTCCAACTCTGCCACTTACCAACCTCTGTCTATCTATAGCAGTGTACAGTGGAGATGAAAATTACGCCTCCCAGGATTATTGAAAGATTAAATCGATTAAGTGAGGGGCATCTGTACAGTGCCTGGCATGGTACCTGGCTTAGAGCAGTCCCTCAAAAAATGTTAGTTTATCCTGTCCTTCCCTCCACCTCTGAATCTGACTCCAGATTTACCTATTTCCAAATGTAATGCCTGACTAATATTTCTCTTTGATCATTGCCTTGTTTAATGTTGTCTTGCTGGATTACACACACATTCTAGTTATTGTTTTTAGTGTCCTCTGATATACACTCTGAGCAGGTTTTGTGTTTTATATCTCCTTATATCTCTACCATTGGACTAGAAAGTGACACATTTGATGGGTGTGAATTATTGAAGAGAATTAGCAAGACCAGGAAGCACACTCATTTTGACCTCATTTATATTCCTAATAACTATATGTTCACTATCACTAAGTAATAAATAAATAAATAAATAAGCTATGGATATCCTTTTTCACTCGGGAGAATAAAATTTAGTAGTATACCTTACTATTTACTTTCTACACCTGTATATTACAAGGGACATTCATAAGCTCTGAGCAAATGATTTCCTTAGGCTCAAAGGTCAAAACACTCCTGACTTGATGGCAATTGTTTATCTTTTCTGAGATTTCTGGATGTAAGAGTTTCCTTTTTCTTACTTTTGTAGACTGTCCAAATAACAATAACAATAGTTATGATTTCTGTTCAAGAGAAAACATAAGCTTGGCAGGAAATCTCCATTTCATCACATTTTTCCTTTGAAATACATGTTATTTTCTCAAGTTTAAAGGTGAGGGAACTGAGACCTCCAATAGTGAAATAAAATTTGCAAAGGTCAGGGGCTAGAAAATGAGAGAGGTAGGCTTTCCATCCAAACCTATTTAGATCCAGAACACATACCCTTCTCACTATCAAACTCAAGTTCTCTTCCTTGGATTCACCTTTTCCTTTTTTTTTTTTTAAGAAGATGTTGAGGGTAGGAGTTTAGAAATTTATTTATTTATTTTTGCTGTGTTGGGTCTTAGGTTCTGTATGAGGGCTTTCTCTAGTTGTGGCAAGCGGGGGCCAGTCTTCATTGCGTTGCAGGGGCCTCTCACTATCGCGGCCTCTCTTGTTGTGGAGCACAGGCTCCAGACGTGCAGGCTCAGTAGTTGTGGCTCACGGGCCTAGTTGCTCCGCAGCATGTGGGATCCTCCCAGACCAGGGCTCGAACCCGTGTCCCCTGCATTAGCAGGCAGATTCTCAACCACTGCGCCACCAGGGAAGCCCTCCTCTTGGTCTTAGGGCCCTTGTTTTTGTCTCCTTGTTTAAAAAAACCTTCTGCCTATATTGTTACTATCTGTCAGATAACTCACACTTAAATAAACTTATAGATTATTCCTTTCTAGGCTTGTCTTATGCTTTTGCTGCCTGTGTTTCAGCTCATGAAGCACAAGCTCATGGGAACAACCAGCAAAACAGATTTTAAGAGAGCAATGGCAATGAATGATTGTAACAGCTCAGATATATAGCCCCATTGCTAGGGAATTGCTGTGTGACTGCCAGTCACACACTGCAACAGATTTTAGTTAAATCGAGCTGTGACATGATTGGAACAAAAACCAAATGAAACATCTGCCAAAGCAGAAATTGTGTCAAACTCCTAAACAAGGAGGAATGCCTCTAATGGTATAACATCTGAACAATAGTAAAACTAGTGAAACTTCTATAAAATTTTACAAAATTGTCAATGGATCTTTTGGTGCCATTGGATAATACTTTTTCTACTCTTTTTCATTCTCATCTATGAATTGTTTTCCAAATATGCAAGAAAGGAGTAAGTTGAGGTATCAAAATGTGAGGTAGGGTTCAATTCCATTTAATTCAATGAGTGTGCAGTGTCATTCAAGAAGAAATGGAACCTACCTGCTAGGCATCTGGAATGCATCTAGATAGCATTATACTTCTAGATTAAAAAGGAGGCTCATCCATGTCTAAATGCTGATGATTTGCTGAGTTTTCCCATTTTACCTTAATGTTTGGGATTATATAGACAGATCACATGATAGCAAAGGTTAAATGGGCCTCACTTTGCATCACTGAACATCTCTATCTATGAACAGAGTGTATTTAGACTGGGTTGTATGCTAGGAAAGCAATATCACATGATAAGAAGTTCACAAGAAGGATTGATGGTGATGCTTATTACCCTTAGGCTAGCCTTACTCATGGTTGTACAAATGCCTTTCACATTTCTAGGTGTAAGATGCAGACACAGCAGTGTCTAGAGCGGAAAGAGGGCCTGTCTTCTTATGTCATCCTGAACTACTTGGCCATCTGAAACCAAGCACCAGTAAGGGGAATGGGATTACCCAGGTTGTGTTAGATTTACCATTCAAGGTTAGACTATGATATGGGGAATAAACCACCATGACTATCACAGGCACATGGGACTACACATCATCTGTGTCCTTGGAATCACCACTGTGACATGTAAGAAGTAGTAAAGGACAAAATCCTGAAAGTAACAGTTACAGTTGATGAAAACAACAAAAACAATAATAACAAATGCTCTGAGCAAAGGCATTGCTGTCTTCAGATCAATTGATTGATGTAGGTTTCCTAAGCAATCAATTAGGAAGTTAGAAATCGCTGTAGGTTTTTCTTTTACAAAAATATATTTGGTTTGTATTTTATCATCTGTTACTTTGAGCGAGGTAATTAATCACCTCTTCCTCGGTTTCTTTGTTTGAAAATGAGAACCTAACTAGTAATTGTTCTAACTATGTCCTAGTCATTTACAAGATTATATGATAGTCAGATGAGCCAGTATTTTGAATTCAGTGAGCGTCTATCAAGTTCTTCCTGTGTGCACTGAATATAGAAAAGCATAAATGAATAATATTTATACTTTCACATAGTATTATTATTTTAATTATATTAAATTTTTTTTGAACATCACAATCAGTTCAATTTTAGAGACCCAACTATAAAAATGAATATATGGACATATAGATTCTTTTTGCTACTCTTCTTCAATTTGTGTCTGGATTCATCTGAAAAAAAAAAATTTGGAGTCTTCCCAATATAATCTCTATAACCCCAAACATACAAAAAAACCCACCAGGAACAGAGAAAAAAAATTAAAGCAATCAAACAGGACCTTGAAATAAAATAAACTTAGTTTTCTCCCCTTTTGACTTTCTTTTACACTTGGGATTTCCCTTTGAACAGTTCTGCTTCCCCAACTAAAAATTTTCAGAATCAGAGGCCAATGTTTATGACTTTTTTTATGGACTCAAGAGGTTACACAGAGCGTATTAAGTCCTGAATTTTTTGGACAAATCACTGCTGCTGTTATTGTGAAGGTTTTCTTTTTTATGGGTAGAATTTAACAGCTCGTAAAATTCTCTCTCGGTTATGTTCATTTGGATTACAGACGTGTGCACTTTGTTGAGCAAGGCTAATGCTTGGAGACTCTATTCAAACTGAATGACTATTTACCCACAGAATTAGTGAACACACTTTACTTTTCTAATGCAACCTTATCTAAATGGCTTTAGGGTGTAAACATAATATGCCTATTGCTCTGTGTACTGCTATGTCATAATATGAAAATTGCAAAGGAAGAGAGGGAAACTGGCTCTAAGGAATGAGGTCTTTGCCTGTTGTGAATAAGTACTGCTGACCACTCTTTTAGGGTGTGGCTGGACACTGCCATGACAAGCCAGCAGTTCAGCATCTGTCTCCTTAGCATGCACACAGATATTGTTAATTCTCACCCAACTCAACACCACCTGATCCGACTCTCCACTCTCCCTAGGTTCCCATTACTGCCAAGAGTACTGACAATACACACATCTTCACGTGAAAACCTTGGGGTGAAATGAGTGCATAATTCCTTTGCCTATACAATTTTTATCACTAAAAGAAGTTCATCATTTGTTTCATTATATATCTCAAATGAGTTCTATCTTCTTCTACTCATTATCATTGAAATACCACCTCCTCACATACTCTCTACCCCCAATACCCCTTCTCCCTAATCTATTCTTCATAAGGGCAGATGAATCTTTAATCATTTATCATCATCTTCTACATAAGCATCATTTACATTGATCATCCACTCTATGCTAGTCATGATGTAGGGGCTTCACCTCTGAGGTTTCACTACCCCAGCCATGAATGACAGGCGTTATTACTCCATTTACCAGATTATTAAATAAAGGCTCAGAGAAGGATAGTAACTTCCCCAAGACCACACAACTGAAGGATGGCAGAGCAAAAATTAAAACCCAGATCAGTGTGATTCCAAAGTTCTATTCTTAGCCATGTTGAAGATGGTGCATTGAAATTGAAAAGAACATATGTCTTTTAGAGATGCTGTCGTGTTTCAATATAACCATGATATCTGTCTACCATTCAAAACTGACTCAAGTGTCTTTTCTTAACCATTCCCATAGGGGGATAATTTTTGTTTATATCAGTCACAGAAGATAAATTGAGAAGCCATAAATTGAGATGCTCTAAATTGGTCAATGTACTTTACTTATATACGAAGAATACATTGGTATATCTGCTGTATAATCTTTCACTATGTTAGTCCATCTGGCACATGGTATGAGCACAATAAATGTGAGCTAATTAAAATGATTATTGGTAAATTTCTTAACCAGGATTATGCAAGCTAATTTATTATGATTTATAGGTTGCAATTAAACTCTGGTGCTCCCTTTTACCTTCCACATTGATCAATATAAATATATAATCACTTGATAACATAAAATTGCTGAGAATTCTGCATAATTGGTGTGAAGTTGTTTTGTGCACAATTCAGAAAATCTTCTGTTGCTGGTTCATTTCCAAATTACAAATACAGAAACGTAAGAAAAGCAGTGTATGTTGGAATGATGAGGTTCTCAGCTGTTATTTTCCAAACTGAATTTATTTAGAATACAAGCAGGAGAAGATGTTCCATGAAGAAAGAAGTTTATGTTCAAAGAAGCTTTAGGAATCCTGTATAAAATGTTCCTATCTTGGAGATACACAATGAGCTTTAATATACTATGAGCCCTGAGAAATCTAACTAAGAAAATTCTTTTTATTTTTAACCATAGTTTCTAAAATATATTTGACCACAGAATATTTTGTAGTTTCTGTGGATATTATTTCATTTTATTCTCATATGCCTTTAACATCCTATAATACATATTTTAGGAAGTATTGTTCTATGCATTTCTTTACACATGAATGCCGTCTCCAAATGTGTGCCATCTGTGAATATTGAAACAGTAGAACAGAATGTATTTAGTTATCTCAAAATAAAAAAGAATTTACTTTATCTTGAAAGCTGTTCCCCATTTTTCAGATGTATTTTCATTATAATCTCCTTGGATCTTTATCAGTTGTATTTTAGCTGTAATATCTCTGGCTGAATTTTCATCCTAGCATCACAGGAATCTTGGTGTTTGGCTGCTTATTTCTATCAATCAGACTTTTTTCCTGTACAATGCCACTGTTCCAATTAAAAGCATGAAATGTCATTCAGTGCTGTTCGTTGTGTGTCTGCAGCTACTGTAATTTGAAAGCCTTCATCAACTTACCCTATCTTAGCTATGTAATCTTATTTTCCATTTGTCTCCAATAAATTTATTCCAAATTATGTTGCTGTGAAGTAATTAAATAGCACCACCAAATAACTATTTCTAGAATAAAAATATAATAGTCTTACAAAGGAAGATTCAAGACATTCATGTTTCTACTCATTAAGATATAACTCCATCTTAGGCTCAATTTATAAAGTAACACAACTCGCTGAGAGTTATACAATATTCTGTCTACATCCAGATGTGCAGAGAATATAGAATTTAGGATGGAACAGGGAGACGTATGCTACATGAAAGCAGAAGAAGAGAATAATCTTAAGTTCACATACAAAGGATATATGTTTCTCCTCCCAACCCAATAATTCTTTGGACCAACTCTCTCTAGCATGGTTGACTATATGTAGATTCTGGGATTAAAGAGTCCACCTTTTGTCTTCTTTAATAAAAGACATTATTGGACAAACAAAAGAGGAACAATAGAAACTAGAACATAAATCTTCATGGAATAACATTAGCAATTTTCCCTGGTTAAGGGTTTTTACTACTTCATTAATCCAAGGTAAGTTTAAATTCAGTATATGCTAATATGATCTAGTATCTAAAATGTATATAATTATATTTACAGTGCGCTTCAGTCATTCTTCTTTTTTTAAAATTTATTTATTTTTGGCTGTGTTGAGTCTTCATTGCTGTGCACAGGCTTTCTCTAGCTGCAGCGAGCAGGGGCTACTCTTCCTGGCGGTGCGTGGGCTTCTTATTGAAGTGGCTTCTCTTGTTGTGGGGCATGGGCTCTAGGTGTGCAGGCTTCAGTGGTTGTGGCACACGGGCTCAGTAGTTGTGTCTCATGGGCTCTAGAGCGCAGGCTCGGTAGTTGTGGCACACGGGCTTAGTTTCTCCGCGGCATGTGGGATCTTCCTGACCCAGGGCTCAAACCCGTGTCCCCTGCATTGGCAGATGGATTCTTAATCACTGTGCCACCAGGGAAGTCCCAGATTTGGTCATTCTTAATACACAGTTTTTTCATCTGTATTAGGGTTCTTCAGAGAAATAGAACCAATAAGATAATGTGTGTGCGCTCACGTGTGTGTGTATGTGTGTGTGTAGGCTGAAAAGCCCCAAGATCTTCAACTGGTAGACTAGAGACCAAGGAAAGCTATTGGTATAGTTCCAGTCTGAGTTTAAGGCCTGAGAACTAGGTGAACCAATGGTGTAAGTTCCAGTTGGAAAACCAGCAGATGTGAGACCTAAGAAGTGTCAATGCTTCAGACTGAGTCCAAAAGCCAGAAAAGACCAAGGTCCTGCTCAACCACTCAGGCAGAAGCTATTCCCTCTTCCTCAGCCTTTTTGTTCTGTTCAGATCTTCAGTTGATTGGATCAGGCCTACCCACATCAGGGGGGGCCATCTGCTTTAGTAAGTGTACTGATTTAAATGTTAATCTCTTGAGTACACACCCTCACAGACACACCCAGAATAACATTTGATCAAAGGTCTGGGCACCCTGTGGCCCAGGCAAGTTGACACATAAAGTTCCCCATCACTGCCCCATCTGGCACCCCAGTTTTTGTGGCTGCTGCCAGGGGACACCTCTATCCGCTAGCTCCGTCAGCCAGTGGGTCCCACAGAGCTGTAACGAATGGACAAAGGGTTCTTAAACAGCTGCTACCCCCAGAACATAGCAGGAAGCACAGACCCAGGAGCTCAGTCTTCTGGTGAAGGAGACCTATTAGCTAATCCTCAGGGCTGTGGCCCGAAGGGCAGCCATCCAGTTAAACATCTCTTTGAGACGGACTGTCATCCTTTCCAGAGATTTCAAAGGGTGTGCATCATCTTCACACTCTCTCTCTGCTTCACTCTAGAGCACAGGTGTCTCCTGCTGGGGAGCTTTGCACATCACATCACTTTTTAAAGTCCTGACTAGGGAAGGAAGAGTTCTGCTGGCCAGAGTGAGGGATACTAGGTAAACAGCATTTTTGGAAAATGCCAGTAGTCATTCTCTGATCCCAGGGATATGGAAATGGTGAATACAACGATGGGTAGAGGAAAGGCAGGGATTGCCCCTGCCTCCACTTCATATACCTGCCTCTCAGAACAGAGCGCACATACAGGGCTTGCTTAGCATATGCCTATAAAATAAATACTGTTAAGAGAATGAAAAAATGATCGTAAAATTAAATGAGTGAATATAGGAAATAGAAGTCATGACCATTGGTCACACATTTTTTTCTTTCTTCGTGAGAATATTCTAACTTCCTGTGTTTTGTGTTGAGCTTATGGATTGGACCCAGTGGCTTAATTTACCCTATGGGATGATGAATATTTATTTTTTCTAAATATTTTGAGTGTAAATTCAATGAGATTAAATGTAGACTTGTAACTTAACGCCATATTACTAATTTTCATGTCAAGGAATTCATTAGGGTCAAATTAGTGTAAATAAATTATTCATGAGCTGATGCAGATTTCAAGTTGCAATGTTAGTTATTATTCATATTACAAGTATGAATAATATTCACAGTTAGCCTTATTTAAAGAAATAAGGTTTATTTTTTTATTTTTATTTTTGTATTATTATTTTTTTGCGGTACGCGGGCCTCTCACCGCTGCGGCCTCTCCCGCTGTGGAGCACAGGCTCCGGACGCGCAGGCCCAGCCGCCATGGCCCACGGACCCAGCTGCTCCACGGCATGTGGGATCCTCCCGGACCGGGGCACGAACCCGTGTCTCCCGCACCGGCAGGCAGACTCCCAACCACTGCGCCACCAGGGAAGCCCAGGGTTATTTTTAGTTTCCTTCTTTTGAGTCTTGGTTTGATATAATGGTAATGAGTCATCTGACAGGCAAAAGGAGTGTTTGTCATGATATAATATTGAAGGCAATTTCCAAAAAGTACTCACTGATCCATTTTCTCCTCAAAGATCCGTGAAGACTTTCCTAGATGTCTGATTCATATCAATCTTTGCTCTCCCTGAAAGTTTGTTTCTTTTAAAATATCTGTGTCACTAATTTCATACTTCATATTTTTGTTGCTAGTTATATTAATTTTCTGTTTCATCTTGTTAAGGAATAAAACCATCTTTTATAAATCCCATTTACATTTACATGCATTCGGCAAGGAATGGTTTATATAACATTAATTATATTATCTAATAACACAAGGCACCAAGGTCTCGCCTAGACTCCACAGATACTGTGGTGAAAATAGGATTCTAACACTGAAATCATTAGCTTACAGTCTAGCACACTATAACTTCTCAAGTAATTTGTAGGTAATGGTAAATTGAAATTCTTAGTTGTTGCAAAACCTTTACACTAGTAAAACTAAATATTTGTATATGTTCCTTAGGGAAAAAAAAATACCCCCATGGGAAAAAACTAAATCACTTTTCCTACTAGAAGCTTTTCCTCAAAGTAGGTTCTTACCTCATTAGATCCAAAGTGACAGCTTGTCACATACTGCTCACCTAAGTCCTATCTAAGGAAGGAAATGTTAATATATGTGAGTGTATATGTGCAGTGCCAGGTACTTCTACTCTCTTAGCAGTGGGGGGGGCAAGGGTCCCAAAACCCTGGTGAGGAAAGATGACTTGTAGCCTTGATAGTGCTGGCATTGTGAAGGTGAAATTGTGGATAGTAAATTCAGAGTTTAGATGGGGACAGAAACATCTTTCTGAGTCAATAATATCTAAGTGGAGGAGTCTAGGTTTCTGTTGCTGGTCATCTGTCTCACTCAAGTCCACAGGGTGGGGATTTGGCAGTGCTGGAATCTGGAAAATTAGTTGGGCAACTAATGATAAGTAACATAAGATAAGCCCCAATGCTGGCATTGAAACAGTATGGTAGTTTGACCCTGAGGTAAGGAATAGCAAATGTAATGGCACAGTCAGTAAACTAGAGGCATCAGCTATTTCCAAACGGCAGCAAAGGTGTACTTTCATGTGCCTCTAATGAACACATTCCAATTTATTTGGGGTGTTCCAACTATCTTTTCTTATCTTTGCATGCAGTAGCACCCACTTATCTAAAAATGTAGGAGAGTCTTGAAAATTCTAGGCAGGGAATCACAAATCACAAGGGATTCCATAAATCCCACAGATAAGGAAAAAAAAAAAGAAATTGTGATCTCATATAGAAAGGTTATTTGAGAAACATATGTTCTAAAATCAACAAGTCAAATGAGGCTTAGGTAAATAAGATTGTATATTACAGACCTGTACTTAAGTGGAGTAGCAAGATTTACTTATGATTCTATTTTTGTAAATAAAAATATTTCAAAGTAACAGTCAAGAAATTTGTTCAGAAACCTGGACAGTGGGTACTGGATACAAAACTCAACTATCTGGAAAATAAAAGTCTGAGCTTTATGTGTGGGGTGGTAAGAGTGTTGGTAAATGTAAGATGTACTCTAATTAAGTGCATTGTGTTCCCTAAAACAAGTAAACAACAGAGCTACAGAGCCAAGGGCACTTCCAGTCTAGGGAATATACCTTGGGAAAACTGAAAATCAATAAGGCAGAGCCACCCCAAAATTTAGGGCTGCACTGCTTACAAGAACCTCAACTTGGGTACACCCTAATTAAGTTTCTTCGTGTTGTGTTTTAAACCTTATCAGAAGCAGTTTTAGAGAGCTGCATCTCATAATGTATTGAGATCTACTGATGAATCATCTTTAGTTTTATAAATTCTGTAAAATGTAAGTAAGCAGCAACCTGTGTTGGGTAATTTGAAAGCTAACAAGAAGCAAACCTGTTTAAATAGTTCTTTTTTTCTAGTGTCTGCACTTTTTTAAAAAAAATGTATTCCCCTATGCCTCTAATGATTTTTCAATTTCTGAGAATTAACCACACCAGCTAATACCCATCACCAGTTTTGAAAGGTTAATATTGAACACAACAGAAACTCAAGAGCAGAGATTACAAAGGAGAGAAAATAGACTAGATGAAAGAGTGGACGGCAAAGGAAATCTTCACAAAGGTTTAAATTGGTCTTGGGGCTGGCTCTTGTGCATTCTCTTTAGGTATAAGGCAGAATATGGAGCAGGGGAGTATATTCCTCTTGTCCCTTTGAATAACCTTGGCAGATTTCAAACTGGCAGTTCTGAGAGTCTAGCTCATGGATTTGACATGTAGTTATATTGTATTTAACTCTTTCGAGGTGCTGGTTTTTGAATTTTCTCCCTAAACCGATCTCTCTGTCATTTAATTAAAAAACAAAACAAAACAAAACTTCGTTTGCAAAGTAAGAAATGAACAAGTCCAGCTTTGGTACTTCTACTTTGCCTATTTAATGAAGTCTTATCTGAATTTGAATTTAAAATATTTTCTTTCTTCATCAGACTGATTTTCAAATATATTATTCTTCACTACCTTTAAAGATGACTAAAACTGTAATAACCTAATATTATAGGAAACTATATTTAGGCATTGGTTAGTGATGACTTTCAGAATGAGTTTAATTCAAAAACTCGAAAGCTAGTTTTTAGATGATTAATATTTTCCTTTTGTCCTTCCTAGGCTATTTACAATTAAAAAAAATATTTTCTTTTTGTCCTTGCTCCCACTGGCCAGAAGAAAATATTACTATATTGTTAATAAACCATAGTTAGTTTATAAATAAGTGAAGCACTACCTCTTCAAATTATAGTATGAAACTTTCACTTTCTACACAGTGTCCATGATTACTTAACATATAGTAGTAGAAATACAGTGATTTTGGAATTGAAAACAGCAGTTTAAATTCTAGATCCACCACATTTGTGTCCTTAGGCAACTTAGTTAATTTGAGGAACCACTACATGCAGCAGAGTTTTAGTTTCCTCATATATAAATGGGGACTATTATATCTACCTTTCAAGGTTACCATGAGAATTAAATAATTTTTCATGTAAGTGGTTTTATAGATAGAAACGTGAATTGCCCAATAAACATATCAACAGTTGTGCAACTTTATTAGTGATCAGGGAAACACAAATTAAATGCAAATTTTTAAAAGACTACCAGAGGTAGTAAAAAAAAAAAAAAAAGAATGCCCTATAGCTATATACATACAGCAAGAATATCAGTCTGGGTCAAATAAGGAGAGAGAATCAGAAAGTAATTTGAACAGAGAAAATTTAATATAAATAATTAATTATAACAAGACATTGGAGTAATAAGGTATTGTCTAGCTGGAAGTAGAAAGAACTCTAATGAAGAACACCCATGACCCCTTGGGCTGAGTAGAACAGCCAGGTTGGAAACACCTGTCAGGACTGAGATCCAGCCCTTGTTGGGGAGAGTATAGCCATGGCCCCTGAATGGCAGAAAAGTCACTGTGCTCCCATGTTGCAGAACTTTCCAGAAATCTGCCTTTTGGGACTTGATGGAGATTTGCCCTCCAGATTGCCAGGTAAAAGTGTTTTCAAGGAAGTTACTCACCAGAGGTAATCTACTAGGAAACCACTTGCAGGAGAGGTGCCAGGGAAAGCCATTGGCTTGTTGCTGTTGACCTCCATGAACTGCAGGAGGTGGGAACTGGAGAAGCCATGGCTGCTGCAGGACCAGGCTCTGGGGAATCTGCATGTGCTGCTGGGTCCTGTTCAGAGAGGTACACTGGAACCAGGAAGCAAGATCCTTTCTTCCCACAGTGTCTTTCTAGGAATGTATGGTGACAAAGCTTAACACTGTGCCAGCTGACTAAGACCAAATAGAAGAAAGGGTCCAGATTCATGTGTACAGAGCAAGCAAAAGGGGTAATTTTGGAACTGAGAGGAAATAAATCAATAATTATCAGTCTTGCAAACAGCTTTGAACAGAAACTATATAAGATATAGATGAATAACTATAGTCATTTTCATTTACATAAATGCATTCACATAAATTTAAATGCAAGATCCATACATATATGATAAAAATGTGAAGGAAAGCAGGCATAACATTCAGGTTTCTAACAGGAGATGAATGCATTTGAGGGCCGGTTTTAGAGGGATTCCAAGTAATTGGTAATGATGAGAAGTGATGAGAAGTAAACTGATATGCCTGGTAAAACCCCAAGGATTCAAAAATATATTGGCTTCAATAAGGTAGAAGTTAAAATTGAAGCACAATTCACAATACATTCTTGGGTGAAAGTAGTTTGAAAGTTTATCTATAAGAACTTTACATCCTCTTTTACTGTCCCATTGAAAGAACCCCCAAAGACAAGCACCTAAGTCCAAGGCAGAACATCAAATAGATATTTTCTGGAAATAGTCACCTGGATGTGCTGTGGCTTCAATGACACCAGTTACAGCAAACAACAGAATTGGGATGTGAAATGAACTGGGAGAGTTAATTGGAGTTTGCGTGTAGATTAGTATGAACACAGTGTTCACGGTCTGGCTTCCAGATTGTCTCTTCCTGGTGTCTTCTCCCTTCATCCTCCTTGTATAAGAGTTTCAGGCAACTCTTCCCTGGAAAAGCTAACATTCGGGAGAAAAGACCTCCTATGTTGACAGTCCTTCTAGATAAAAGGACAGCAACCAGACCAAGTGCACAAAACTGAGACCTACTTGTCAATAAATCCTAATTCAAGAACACTACATTTGCAACAAGTATCAGTTTTTAATGTCAACAACCAATAAAATATCAACAGGCATCGGTGAGAGAAAAATAAAGAGAAAGATAAATGAAAATGGAAAGTGATGGAATTGAGATGATGTTTGAAAAATAAATGTATCAGGCTCACAGATGTTATGATATTGCATCCATAAAACAAGAAAATATATAACACTCACAAAAAATTAAAGGATCTTAAGAAAAAGAAAAAAAATCCAAGTGTATTAATGACTTGTAGGAAATCAAAAACATGATAGCAAGATCACATATTTAAATACAGAAATGGACTGTAGGGTAAACAAAATATCTAAGGAAGTATAATAAAAATGACTATAAAAGGGAAAATATGAAGAAAGTAAATAAAAATCTTCAAGAATTAATCCAAAAGTTATATTATTCAACTAAAAAATCTTCCAGAATGAGGTATTGGAGAAAATAGATAATTGTTAACAGACTGTATTTTTCAAAGGTGATTGCAATATCTCTCTTCCCACAATATAACCTTAACACTGCTCCCACCCAGACGTGAGATCCGTATCTTTCCATATCATAAGGATCGCGATTTCCTTATAACTAATAGCATGTGGCGGAAGTGACAACATGTGATTTCTCAGATTAGGTCAGAAGAAGCAGTGCAGCCTCTTCTGGTCACTGAAAAACATTCAGTCTTGGACCCTTGAGTTCCAGTGTAAAAAACAAGAAATATGACTATTCTGAAGCTGAAACACTGTGAGGTCGTCTAGCCAAAGGGAAGACACCACCTGAAGCAACTCCATTTGGAAATCCTAGTCTGTAAGTCTTCCCACCCCAGTTGAGGCTGTACTGAGCAGGTTCTTCCCTTGCTCCTTTGCTTCAGGTTGTAATTGGTACAGACTCTGATCGTTGACAACAAAACTTCAGATTCTAATTCCCCCAGCTTCTTCCTTATTTATTTATCCATAAATTACAATATTACCTCACTGATAGCCATATTATTCATAGTGGTTCTAATCTAACCTAGACAGGTAAAATACCCCTTTTCAGATTAAGAGAATTCACTGGTTTCAAGAATATTCTTGGTTGTTAAAATAGTTATCATTAATTTGTGAGAAAATTTTCAAATTGTTTTCCTGTATCTAATAAGTTAATTGTATGCTTTTTTCTTTATTCTCATAATGTAATTAACTATACTGATTGACTTTAGAAAGTTAAACCTTTCTTGTATCATTGGTATAAACCTCACTTGTCATGATAGCCTATCCTTTTTATGTATCGATGTTTTTGGTTTGAAAAGATTTTAAAGTTTTGCATCTCTATATAGAAAATTAATTAACCCATTATTTTCCTTTTTTCTACTTTTCAATTAGATTTTGGTATCTGTGCCAAGGTAACTTTATAAAATAAGATAATAATAATTATTATTCTCCTTTTTTCCATTCTCTGGAAAAAGTGTATTATAGGTGTTAATTTGATTCTAAATGCTTGAAAATTTTACCAATGAAAACATCTGTATTTATTTATTTTTTAACTATAGACTTTAATTACAAATTCAATATCTTTAAGAGATTTGGAACTATTCAAATTTTCTGTTTCTTCTGGAGTCAGTTTCAACCTGTTTTACTTTTCTAAGAATTTATCTATTTTATCTGCATTGCCCAATTTACTGATAGAATTATTCACAAAGACCATTTATCATCCATTTATACATACTTACAGGATTTTGAGTAAGATTGATAGTTTTTTTTATTCTTTTTTGTTTGTTTGTTTGTTTGTTTGTTTTGTGGTACGTGGGCCTCTCACTGCTGTGGCCTCTCCCGTTGTGAAGCACAGGCTCTGGATGCGCAGGCCCAGCAGCCATGGCTCACGGGCCCAGCCGCTCCGTGGCATGTGGGATCTTCCCGGACCGGGGCACGAACCCGTGTCCCCTGCATCGGCAGGCGGACTCTCAACCACTGCGCCACCAGGGAGGCCCTTTTTATTCTTAATATCAGCAATTTGTTTTCTTTCTCTCTCTCTCTCCCTTCCTCCCTCCCTTTCTCTCTGTTTCTCAACAAACCTCCTGAAAATTTATCAATTTTATAAAGCTTTTCAAATCAGTTTTTGATATTGTTGATCATTTTATTCTATATTTATCTTTATTTAATTAGTTTCTGCTTTCATCTGTATTATTTCCTTCCCTCTGCTTTTGTTGAGTTTAGTTTGCTCTTAGTTTTTTAACTTCTTTGAAGAGGTATTTAGATATATTGCTAAAACTTTGTTTATAATATATTTATTTGGGTTATGAAATTTTCTTTAATAACAGTTTTAGTTTCATCCCACAGTTTGACATATTTTATTTTCATTATCTTTGGATTCCTAATTTGTTCTTATTTACAGTGTGATATTCCCCTAATTCATGTCAAAATGCATTTCTTTAATGACAAATGAATCAAAGAATAATTTTTACTAAATAGTAAAATAGCCATGTTTGGAATGATAACATTATTAAATATTATTGTAATAAATAATAATAACATAATATTGCATACTATTTGCTTACACTGTTCTGTATATATTACACACATTAGTTTATGTAACCTCACATCATTTGTGTAAATTGATAAATATTAAACCTACAAAATAAATCTAAAGATGAATCAATCGGTTGATCTTATAATAGGCAAAAAGATTTTATATTTAAACCTGAATTTGGAGGTTCTAATTGGACTTGTGTTACATAACAGTTGGTATAATGTTGGAAAAAATAATTATGCAGAATTTAGACTTTTTTTCTTTAAGCAGACTTTCTCAGAAAGATGATTGGTGAAATTTTGTGTTACGTATCCATTGTTCTCTAGTCATGATTTTTCAGTTTCTACTTATTTTATTTAATCATTTTTTCCTTGCGTGCTTAGCATGTTGACGTGTCTGGTGTTTAATTGATAGAAATGTATTTATCTGTCTAAATAATGTACTCCCCCATCTCTTGAGAAACCATAAACTGAATTTTCAGAATTTGCCTTCCTTTGCTTCTCTGGGAAAATTTTGTTGCGTCCACTCACCCCAAATAGATTTGTGCGTTCAGAATCCCCATGGAGTTTAACAGTTCTTGCTTGGGGGTTTATTTGACAGTTTGCTTATTATGATCCTAGATCTGAAAATTCCTAATTGTACCTTGCCTGTCATCTTCATCCTCTAACTCTGTCTTCTTGAGGGTATTTGACTGAATGAATAATAGCTATATAAATTACAGAATCATATTATTAAAAGTTGTCACGTTTCTCAATAATCCTTAGTGCAAAATTTTGCTAAAAGTTGGGTTGGGGATTAAAATTTAAGTTCTTTGCTCCAGTGTGTTGTCATCCTCTCCTCCAATCTCTTCTTATTTAATTTACATTTTGAGGTTTTCCCTCCTCTGGCCTATCAAGATTTGGGTAGGAAGTTGAGATGAGAATGGTTGGTAGATGAGCATTTATGCAGGCAGGCCCTGGATGAAAGTAGCCACCCAGATACATGCATAGAAGGATAGCCTAGGCAGAGGTTTATGGCACCCCAGCTGTTAGTGAGGATGCCCCAGTGTTCCCTGAATGAATTGCTGTCTTTTCCTCCGTGGGCTAGGAGGAAAAAGGTGGAGGAAGATTGATACAGAGTAAAGAATAGATCTGGAGTTAAGAATGGATTTGAACACTCTCCTCCTCCAACTTCAAGCAGGCATGTTGTGTGTGCGGCAACTCTGTAGCTAGTACAGATTTCTGTCTTAGCCCCAAAGCATGTTTCACACTCATTTGCTTAAATGCTCATTTCTCCAATGGAACCTGACTTTCAGAGCGACATTATTTTTTTCTTACCTTATTAAGTTTTAAGATCATTCCATGAAAACTATATCAAATGTATACATATAGTATATATCCAAATAACTCCTCTTTTACAAATTATGTGTTTTTTTGTTTTTGTTTTTTTATAAAAGGTAGGTCATGTTTGCCTTGCTTTCTTATGTGTTTATGGTTTGTCAAAGTATTAATTAACAATCATAAGAACCTTTAGTTCCCAAGTTCATTTTATTGGTCCTCTTTAAGACTACCGTTGGTTCATACAATAAATAATTAGCAAATATCAACTTTGTGTCAGACCCTGTTGTAGAGGCCATACAAACAGAATAGTCGTGGGAAAGGACGACCCTGCCCTCATAAAGGTACATTTTAGAAGGAGAAAGACAATACATAAGTAATCAAAAATTAAAGGAATAAGTAACTGCAGAAATTAATAAGTGCTTAGAAGAAAAATAGAGTGGGATAAGGGAAGAGTGAGTGATGGGAGAATAGTATTTTAGATAAGATAGTCAGTGAACACCTATTTAAGAAGGTATACATTTGAATGGAGACCTCATTGGTGTGAAGTTTCAGGCCATAAAAAGATCTGGGGTGAACAGATTCAGAGTCATGCCTTCAAATACAGAGAAGACTGTCTGCTTAATTAAGGGGTATATCTATGCCATTTATGGTGTTTTTGGCTATAGGAAGGCATCCACCTAAAAGCCCCTTGTAAAGTTAAGATATTTTGCCTCAAACACATAATCTAGAGTGGTTCAGTATTTGGCTTGTCTAACCAGGAATACCATCATGAACTGAAGGAATTTGTGGTTTATAGTTTGCCATTTTTGGATGGGTGATTGTTTCTCCCTCAGGATACCAGCGTGGTGGCAGAATCTCCAAGTGACACATAGAGGAACAACAGATCTAGCAAAGATGAGAGACATTCTTTCCATGCCTTCCATTTTATTAGCAAGGGAAAGCCTTCTCAGACTTGTAGCTGCAGACGTTTTAGATCCCACAGACCAAAACTAGAACCCATAACTATTGGGTTGGCCAAAAATTTCGTTTGGGTTTTTGCGGGGGAAAAACCCGAATGAAATTTTTGGCCAGCCCAAATATTTTCTAGATGGAGAGGAGGTAGCTTTGATAAATGTCTCATATTTTCAACTCATTTAGTAGAAAGTGAACTCTATAAGCAGCCAAGAAGTCTTTGTGAGTATGTGTGTGTCTGTGTGTGTGTGTATGTGTAACGACTGAGTAGCCAGCAAAAATGTCTGTCACGATAAAATACATGTATTCAATACTAATGCTGTAGAAAACCTTAGCCACAATCTATAATTCACGTTAGAAATCCATCAGTCCTCATTCTACTGCTGAGAAAGTAAGACATAGATTGAATAAATGCCTTGCTTAAGATCACCAAGGACATAGAATAACAAGGACTCTTAGCATGAATGTATTTCCATTAAACCCTTTTGCTTCAAGAGTTAAATAAAGTGAATCTATACTTAGGAGAAAATCCCCCCAGATGGCAAGAAAACACTAATTTACATGTTTTGTTTTTACAGGTCCTAGGACTTTTTGCATTGTCAGCAATAATTTCTAAAGTTCATTGTACATAATAAATAAATGCTTAATGATAAATTAATGATAAAAATATATATGAGTATTATTTTCCATTCCCAACAGCATTTTGAAAATAGCTTTTTAGCATATAATAGTTGAATGAATAATGCTAATACTAATGTCTTTTGGAGGTTCAGAGTGAAACTTTGGTACCGTAGACTCAAGGGGGAGTGATCAAAAAATTCACACACCAACTTCAAGGAGCTGTGTTTTGGTTGCATGCTACCTCATTTTATGATGAAAATTTATACATTTAGACTGATATTCATATGTTTCAAATATCTGATGTCTAGGATCATATTGATCTAGAATTACTCAAATCATAAAACCATTAATGGAAAAACATAAATAAGAATCCATTACCAATCATTTTAGTATAGGATGAGTAGTAAGATAATAGTTTTTGCATAAGCATCAGATACTCTGTTGTCCCTGGAAGCTGTTTGCTGGTGTAGTATTTCTAGTATGAGGAAGAATATATTAGTTTCTGGAAAGCAGTAAGCTGTTAATAAATCACTTTCATACATAGAGTAAAGATGATGTCTGAGCATTTCAGGATAGAGTTTTAGGTAAATGTTTAATCTATTTTTAATGTGGATCACAAATGTAATGCATTGTTAGTTTTTAAAAATATATATTTTTTCCTCCTACAAAAGCCTTTTCTCTATAATTACTTTTAGCTACACTTCAAAATGGAAAAACTCTCTCAGACTGATCTTGGTAAGTCCCTGGTTTAACAGAACAAGCAGAAGAGAACAGGCAAAATTTATTGTTATTTCTTCGTTCCATCATTTCAACATTATTTCTTCCTTTATTCTTTTGTCATTCATCCAAGTGTACTGCACAATTTGGTCCTGGTGTTTAGAGATTAAAGGTATCACTTATTAAAATGATAAAAACTTCATGCCTGCAACTCTCTCAAACATATCGATAGATCATTATGCTTCCATGAGAGTCTGATGACAGAAAGCATGGGATTCAGTCAGTAGCAGGAGACAGGAAACAGCTCAGGGAGGTAGAAATTAAGGGAAGCTCCCTAAATGAAGTTATATCTCACCTATATCTTAGCACCCCAGTAAAATTTATTATTAACTGAGACATAGAAAAGAAGCAGGAAAGAGTCCTAGCAAAAAGAAGAGTACAGACAGTCTCTGACTTACAGTGGTTCAACTTATGATTTTTCAACTTTGCAATGTTGTAAAAATCATATTCATTCAGTAGAAACCATACTTTGAATTTTGATTTTGAATTTTGATCTTTTCCCAAGCTAGATATGCAGTGTGATACTCTCTAGTGATGCTGGGCAGTGGCTGTGACCTGTAGCTACCAGTCAACCACTTGATCACAAGGGTAAATAATCAATACACTTACAGCCATTCTGTACCCAAACAACCATTCTGTTTTTTACTTTCAGTAGTCAATAAATTACATGAGATATTCAACACAATTATATAATAGACTTCATGTTATATGATATTGCCCAACTGTAGGCTAATGCAAGTGTTCTGAGCATTTTTAAGGTAGGCTAGGCTAAGCTGTGATATTCAGTAGGTTAGATGGATTAAATGCATTTTTGACTTAAGATATTTTTAACTTATGATGGGTTTATCAGAAAATAACTCTATCACAATTTGAGAAAGATCAGTAGGTGTAAAATCGTATCTTGTGTTTGGGAAAACGTAAGCAAGCCCACCAGCCAATCCAATGTGACTTACTCACCTGTCGACAAATGGGGCCTTTCAACCAACATTTTGCAAAGTTTGAGAATATTGCCCTAAACAATCTATTATAAATACTAGTCCATGCTAAAGGATTCAAAAAGACCACCTGAGAGAGAGAGAGACTGGCATGAAAAACAGAAAGGGAGAGTGTGTCAGAAATTCTATCCGACTGAGGGCAGGGCATATGGCATCTTTAGAGAGATGCTTGCTAGAGCCTGAGCAGGGCTTAAACAGAAGATGTACATGGGCATATGGTCATCAATCAAAACCAAACAAATCATATGATAATTTGTCTTTTTTTGTCTGGTTTACTTCACTTAGTATGATCATCTCTAGGTCCCTCCCATGTTGCCTCAAATGGCATTATTTCATTCTCCTTTATGGCTGAGTAATATCCCATTGTATATATGTACCACATGTTTTTTATCCATTCATCTGTCAGTGGACAGTTAGGTTGCTTCCATGTCTTGGCTATTGTAAACAGTGCTGCTGTGAACATTGATGTGCATGATACAAATGAACTTATTTATGAAACAGACCCACAAACATAGAAAACAAACTTGTGGTTACAAAAGGGGAAGTGGGGGGAAGGTTAAATTAGGAGTTTTAGATTAACATATACACGCTATTATATATAAAGTAGGCAACCAACAAGGACCTACTATATAGCACAGGGAGCTCTACTCAATATTTTGTGATAACTGATAAGGGAAAAGAATCTGAAAAAGAATACATATATATGTTTTATATATATATATAACTGAATCACTTTGCTGCACACCTGAAACTGACGCAACATTGTAAATCAACTATACCCCAATAAACAAAAAACAAACAAGGCGCAGAAAACTTGCTCTGAGTAATTAGAAGCAAGTCTGTGAGAGGGAGTGGGAGGTGCCAGTGGCAATAGTTTCCATTTTCTCTTTGTGAAGCGCTGCTTCTTTAAAAGTTTGAGAATAGTTTTTCAAAGACCATGTTGTTGGTAATACTGACAGAGAACTAGCTAGCTGACATACATTCCTGGATGTTAATGTACCTAACATGGTACCCTGCTCTAGAACAAACACTGCAAAAGTACGTTGCTTTCTATGTGGTGTCATAAAGTAATTTTGAAAATTCTGCTCCTCCCAGTATCCATCAATATCTTTTTGGTAAAGATATTTGTGAGCTCTGTTATGCTGCAGATGTCACCCGAGGAGGACAATATATGAAGGTGTTTTTCCTGTTAGGACCTTAGGATAATTCTTCTTTTAACTCCCCTCTCGCCTTCCTCCCCCTCCTTCTTCTTTGTCAAATGATCTTAGCAGTACGGTGGTAAGTGTTCCAACGGGATAGAGTGAAATTAGGACGTTTTATTCAGAATACTATGCCACCAGGAACCTTTCTCTGCCAGTGAGTGGTAAATTCCAGAAGGTGCAGGTTTGAGTGGCAAAGTAAAGTAGGGAATTCCAGGTGCAAAATAAATGGTGCAAAATAAAGGCATAAAGACATGATGACGGTATGAAAACAGAGAACAAACAGAAATATATACATGTGTGTATATATATATATATATATACTTCTGATTACAAAATATTTGTCAGAAAATACAGTAGTAAAGAAAAAAATAATGTAGGTATACGCACTTAAATACAAAATCATGCTAACAACAATCCCAAATATAACCTTTTGTTCCAAACCCTTTCAGGCTTTCTTCTCTGTGTGTATTTTCATTGAACTCGCAGTATGCATCAATTCTGTCTAGCTTTTTTTTTTTTAATAAAGTGCTTTGATTAAAAAAAGTTTATATTATTTATTTATTTATTATCTATTTATTTATTTTTGGCTGTGTTGGGTCTTTGTTGCTGCGAGGGCTTTCTCTAGTTGTGGCAAGCGGGGTCTACTCTTCATTGCGCTGCACGGGCTTCTTATCGCGGTGGCTTCTCCTTGTTGTGGAGCACGGTCTCTAGGTGCGTGGGTTTCAGTAATTGTAGCACGTGGGCTCAGTATTTGTGGCACACGGGCTCCAGAGCACAGGCTCAGTAGTTGTGGCACAGGGGCTTAGCTGCTCCACAGCATGTGGGATCTTCCCAGACCAGGGCTCGAACCTGTGTCCCCTGCATTGGCAGGCGGATTCTTAACCACTGTGCCACCAGGGAAGCACTCAACACAGTTCCTTGAAGAGTGTTACATGTTTGCTCTGAGTAGCACTTCCCTTGGGCCAAGCCTGTACTTTACATAAATTGCTCATTTGTCCCTCCCAGCAACCATAGGAGGTAAGTTCTGTGATTGCCCCACTTTCAGAAATGATGAAACTGAGGAGTAGGGAAATTAAACTGACTTCAACAATTTGGGGTTACGTAAACTTACCTAATGCCACACCACAGATTTCAGTGGTCAGTTTCCATGTTGGAGTTCTTAACCTCTGCACCATTCTGGGAGATTGCAGCAAATAATAGACCTTGACACTGTGCCGAACCTCCCTTTCTTTCTAATGTTCTTAACATTTGGGGGGGTTGCAGCAGGCCAGTGTTCTCCAGGCAGCTCCTCTGCTTTGGATGCAGACTTGTGAGACTGTCTATCTAGGTGCCACCCAGGGTTTCTTTGGTCACCAGTCCAGGAGGAAGCTACATGGTAATGGAGTGGGTATCAATGCGTTGTTATGTGGTCATGGATTCCATGCCCCTATGAGGGGAAGTGTGGAAGTCAATCAGTGGACCCAGAATGGGGAAAGACTTCCCTCATTGCATGCTCTTTGTTAGAGTGTAAGGACTGAGAGCTTTTATTGGACTATTGTACAGTGAACCCCTCTGGAGCTTCCAGGTTGTTTATGGTTTGTTAGACATTAAATACGCCTTAGGTATTTGACCTGATATTAAAGCTCAGAGGACCTTTGTCCGATTCACACATCATCATGCTAATTTCACAGCAGAAGAAACTGAGGCCCTTGGAGAGAGACATGCCCAAATTTAGGCAGAAAGCAAATTTAGGTGTAAAGCAAAATTAGGTAGAGAGCAAAAAGAGTCATGATTTAAAGTGAGTGAGTCTTTGTTCTTTCAATTCTGCTACTCTGCCTTCCACTCTGTGTGAGAGCTGCCTTGCACTGGCCACCAGCATGGATATATAGCCACAAACTATTTGAAGTCTGCTGTCAATAAACTTAAACTATAGAGGTAAGCAAAACTGGATCCATGAAAATGCAAACATCTGTACAAGAATCCTCCAGCAGTCTAAGTGCTATGTGTATCATACAAAGAGAAGATCCAGAACGGGGAGAGTCATAGAGTTAATGAGGATTTATCCTCTAGCTGAAAAATCCACTGGTTGAACTAATAGCTAAACCATTTCATCAGCAAAATCATTTTAGCAAATTAGAAATTGGGCTCAACATCTCTGTTACCGAGGGCATGTTCATGTGCCTGATGCGCAGTGAGGCCAAACAGTACTGAAACGTTGGAGTCTGGAGAGAGAGAGATGTATTGCAGGGCCATGCAAGGAGATGGGTAGCTCGTGCCCTCCAAATCCCCTAACTCCTCGAAGGGTTTCAGCAAAGCTCTTTCAAAGGCCAGGTGAGGGAGGGGCGTGGTTAGTTGTTGCAAACTTCTTGGTTTCGGAATCCTTTGTTCTTGCAGCTGTCCACGCAGGTCAGGTCACGATGTTCCTGTCAACCTCCAATAAGACAAATGTTATTCTCTGTCCTGCAATTTTTTATTTGTATATGAATGGACTCTTAAAGGTCAGAGCCTTAAGAATGGGCTATCCTTTGTATTTCAGGCTCTAGACAACATTATTTTACAAAAGGTTTAGAGCCAGCATGACTAAGCACACGCAACAGAGCTCAAGGGTTAAAGTAAAAGGAACAGATCTAATATGGAGTCAGATTTGCTCTTCCCTATTACATATCTCTGGTTCTCGAAGGGTGACTGCAAGACCAGCTGCAAGGGCATCCATCACCCAGGAACATGTTAGAAGTGGGGTTACTCAGACCCCACCCACACCTGCTGAATTAGACCCTCTGGGGTGAGGCTCGGCCTCTGTGTTGAACAAGGCACCCAGGTAGTTCTGGTGAACACTCAAGTTTGAAAACCACTGGTCTATTGCAGGGGTCTGCAAACGTTTTACCTATAAAAGGCAAGATACTAAATAATTTTTTCTTTGAAAGCCATATAGTCTCTAATGCAGCTTCTCAACTCTGCTGTTGTAGCATGAAAATAGCTGTGGTTGGTACAGAAATGAATGGTCATGATTATATTCCAATAAAACTCTTCAGGGACACCAAAATTTGACTTTCTAATAATTTTTATGTGTCACAAAATGCTGTTTCTTTTAGCTTTTTATACCTATTAAAAACATATAAGAAACATTCTTAACCTTTGGGCAAAGACAGGTGGCAGGTTGGGCTTGGCTCATGGTTTGCCAACTCCTGCTGTAGTGTCTAGAAACAGCGTGGCCTTTGATTCCAGAGAGATTTTTATTCAGTACCTCAGGTCTGCCATGGGCTAGCTCTGGACTTTGGGGTCTCAAGCCCGCAGTGAACCTCAGTTTCACCATCTGTAAAATGGAGTTAATAATGTTTTCTCTAGGTTTTTTGTGAGTCAGCAAATGTAAAATAACTAGTATACAAATAAGTCTCATTATAAGTTAGTCCCCTCCAGTCTTCTCACAATCATACCTTTTCCAAGTAAATTCCAAGTAAAACTTCTAAACCCTCCCTTCTACAAAGATAAGTGAGTTCTTATTAGAACAGTAGTTACTCTTGGACACTTTTCTCCCAAATGAGGGATCTTTGAAACAATACACTGACAGAAAGAGCGCTCTACCTTCCCTCAGAAGACTGCTGTCTGTTCCAAAGCTTACAGGCCCGGATAGCCTCATCAGACACAGGCTTTAGATTACAGCTTCTTTAGCAGAGACAAAGAAAAGATGGTCCCAATTAAGAAACAAGAGGAATGAAACATTCCCCTCCCCCCCATTTCTTTTCAAACCAGGACAACTAAGCAAACTGGGTCGCAAGCAAGCGAGGTTTGCATTAAGACAGAAACAGCCATGGGAAATTTTTCACATCTGAGAATAGAGTTGGGGGTGAGTAGATCACCTGTGCTAAAGGTAAAAAACCCAGCAGAGCATGTGGCCATAAAAAATGGTCCAGGGCTTCCCTGGTGGTACAGTGGTTGAGAGTCCGCCTGCCGATGCAGGGGACATGGGTTCGTGCCCCAGTCCGGGAAGATCCGATCCCACATGCCGTGGAGCGGCTGGGCCCGTGAGTCATGGCCACCGAGCCTGCGCGTCCAGAGCCTGTGCTCCACAACGGGAGAGGCCACACCAGTGAGAGGCCAGGGTACCGCAAAAAAAAAAAAAAAAAAAAAAAAGGGTCCAATGTCTCTGGATTTTTGATTGATTACTTGTTCAGCAAAGAGAATATCTTGAGTGTTTTTCTTGTTTCAAATTTTTATTGAAATATTGTTGATTTACAATGTTGTGTTAGTTTCCAGGGTACAGCAAAAAGATTCAGTTATACGTATATGTAATATGTATTATATAATATATATGTATTCGTTTTTTACATTCTCTTGCATTATAGGTTATTACAAGATATTGAGTATAGTTCCCTGTGCTGTACAGTAGGTCATTGTTGGTTATATATTTCATATATAGTAGTGTGTATATTTTTATCCCCAGCTCCTAATTTATCCCTCCCCCTGCCTTTCCCCTTTGTAACCCTAAGTCTGTTCTGTATGTCTGAGAGTCTATTTCTGTTTTGTAAATAAGTTCATTTGTATCATTTTATTTGATTCCACATAGAAGTGATATCATAGGATATTTGTCTTTGGCTTACTTCGCTTAGTATGGTAATCACTAGGTCCATCCATGTTGCTGCAAATAACATTATTTCATTCTTTTTATGGCTAAGTAGTATTCCATTGTATATGTGTACCACATCTTCTTTACCCGTTCATCTGTTGATGGATATTTAGGTTGTTTCCAAGTCTTGGCTATTGTACATAGTTCTGCTATGCACATAGGGGTGAATATATCTTTTCAAATTATAGTTTTGTACAGATATATGCCCAGTAGTGGGATTGCAGGATCACATGACAGCTCTATTTTTATTTTTTTGAGGAAGCTCCATACTGTTCTTCATAGTGGCTCTACCAATTTACGTTCCCACCAACAGTGTAGGAGGGTTCCCTTTTCTCCACACCCTCTCTAGCATTTTTTATTTGTAGACTTTTTGATGATGGCCATTCTTACCTGTGTTAGGTGTTTATTAGGATAGGTCTACACCTTGACAAAACTGTGAATGTAGTGAAAAGTGTCTTCAATATTCTGATCTATGCTGTGTGTATGTATACATGTCTTTTAAGCCATCTTTATTACATCCAGAGTCAGCAAAAATAAGTCCTTTGGAAAAAGTGTTATTTATTCATTTTACAGTTTGATATGCATTTAAAGCACCACTCCTTTTCTAAGGGAGGTTTTGCAAATGATGTACTGGGCTAAGAGCAGAGGCTAATACCACATGGCACTTATTTGCTGTGTGACCTTATACAAGCAACTTAATGATTAGACACTTACCTCATTTTTAAAAGTAATAAGACTAAGATTCAGAGGGGTGAAGTGAAATTGTACTAGAAAGTCCCACAAAGATACTCAAGAAGAGGTGCTGTCAGCCCCCAGGGATCCCAGAGCGCACTGAGCACTTTTCTTCCAACTCCACATTGATGGCTTGAAATCAGCCCCATGCACACACTAAAAACCAGGGCTTGTTTTTATTGTTTTTAATTTGGGGGAAATAGTTCTGAAACATTAGCACACCACTGCACTCAGTTCAAATCCCTGCCCCTGTCACTCTCTATATGCTGCTCCTCAACTATATAAAGAAAGCTTTTCTCCCTGATATTTCAGACTTTAGTCAGAAGTTATAGGGAAGATATATTTTTTTGAATTTCATTTTATTTATTTTCTTATACAGCAGGTTCTTATTAGTTATCCATTTTATACATATTAGTGTATATTTGTCAATCCCAATCTCTCAATTCATCACACCACCACCCCCCACCTCCAGTTTCCCCCCTGATGTCCATATGATTGTTCTCTACATCTGTGTCTGAATTTCTGCCCTGCAAACCGGTTCATCTGTACCATTTTTCTAGGTTCCACATATATGCGTTAATATACAATATTTGTTTTTCTCCTTCTGACTTACTTCACTCTGTATGACAGTCTGTAGATCCATCCACATCTCTAGAAATGACCCAGTTTTGTTCCTTTTTATGGCTGAGTAATATCCCATTGTATATATGTACCATTAAGGTTGCTTCCATGACCTAGCTCTTGTAAATAGTGCTGCAGTGAACATTGGGGTGCATATGTCTTTTTGAATTATGGTTTTCCCTGGGTATATGCCCAGTAGTGGGATTGCTGGGTCATATGGTAATTCTATTTTTAGTTTTTTAAGGAGCTCCATACTGTTCTCCATAGTGGCCATATCAATTTACATTCGCACCAGCACTACAAAGGGTTCCCTTTTCTCCACACGCTCTCCAGCATTTGTCCTTGTAGCTTTTCTAATGATGCCCATTCTAACTGCTGTGAGGTGATACCTCGTTGTAGCTTTGATTTGCATTTATCTAATAATTAGTGATGTTGAGCATCCTTTCATGTGCTTCTTGGCCGTCTGTATATCTTCTTTGGAGAAATGTCTATTTAGGTCTTCCACCCATTTGTGGATTGGGTTTTTTTGTTTTTTTGATATTGAGCTGCATGAGCTATTTATATATTTTGGAGATTAATCCTTTGTTGTTTCATTTGCAAATATTATCTCCCATTCTGAGGGTTGTCTTTTTGTCTTGTTTGTAGTTTCCTTTGCTGTACAAAAGCTTTAAAGTTTCATTAGGTCCCATTTGTTTATTTTTGTTTTTATTTCCATTACTCTAGGAGGTGGATCAAAAAAGACCTTGCTGTGATTTATGTCAAAGAGTGTTCTTCCTATGTTTTCCTCAAAGAGTTTTACAGCATCTGGTCTTACATTTAGGTCTCTAATCCATTTTGAGTTTATTTTTGTGTATGGTTTTAGGGAGTGTTCTATTTCATTGTTTAAAATGTAGCTGTGCAGTTTTCCCAGCACCACTTATTGAAGAGGCTGTCTTTTCTCCATTGTATATCCTTGCCTCCTTTGTCATACATTAGTTGACCATAGGTGCGTGGGTTTATCTCTGGGCTTTCTATCCTGTTCCATTGATCTATATTTCTGTTTTTGTGTCTGTACCATACTGTCTTGATTACTGTAGCTTTGTAGTACACTCTCAAGTCAGGAAGTCTGATTCCTCCAGCTCCGTTTTTTTCCCTCAAGACCGCTTTGACTATTCGGGGTCTGTTATGTCTCCATACAAATTTTAAGATTTTTTGTTCTAGTTCTGTAAAAAATGCCATTGGTAATTTGATAGGGATTGCATTGAATCTGTAGATTGCTTTGGGTATTATAGTCATTTTCACAATATTGATTCTTCTAATCCAAGAACATGGTATATCTCTCCATCTGTTGGCATCATCTTTAATTTCTTTCATCAGTGTCTTATAGTTTTCTGCATACAGGTCTTTTGTCTCCTTAGGTAGCTTTATTCCTAGGTATTTTATTCTTTTTGTTGTAGTGGTACATGGGAGTGTTTCCTTAATTTCCCTTTCAGATTTTTCATCATCAGTGTATAGGAATGCAAGAGATTTCTGTGCATTAATTTTGTATCCTGCAACTTTACCAAATTCATTGATTAGCTCTAGTAGTTTTCTGGTGGCATCTTTAGGATTCTCTGTGTAGAGTATCATGTAATCTGCAAACAGTGACAGTTTTACTTCTTCTTTTCCAGTTTGGATTCCTTTTATTTCTTTTTCTTCTCTGATTTCTGTGGCTTGGAATTCCAAAACTGTGTTGAATAATAGGGGTGAGAATGGACATCCTTGTCTTGTTCCCAGTCTTAGAGGAAATGCTTTCAGTTTTTCACCATTGAGAATGATATTTTGTGTGTTTGTCGCATATGGCCTTAATTATATTGAGGTAGGTTCCCTCTATTCCCACTTTCTGGATAGTTTTTATCATAAATGGGTGTTGAATTTTGTCAAAAGCTTTTTCTGTATCTATTGAGATGATCATATGTTTTTTCTTCCTGAATTTGTTAATATGTATATCACATTGATTGATTTGCATATATTGAAGAATCCTTGCATCCCTGGTATAAACCCTGCTTGATCATGGTGTATGATCCTTTTAATGTGCTGTTGGATTCTGTTTGCTAGTATTTTGTTGAGGATTTTTTTTTTTTTTTTTTTTTTTGCGGTACGTGGGCCTCTCACTGTTGTGGCCTCTCCCGTTGTGGAGCACAGGCTCCGGACACACAGGCTCAGTGGCCATGGCTCACGGGCCCAGCCACTCTGTGGCACGTGGGATCCTCCTGGACCAGGGCACGAACCTGTGTCCCCTGCATCAGCAGGCGGACTCTCAACCACTGCGCCCCCAGGGAAGCCCTTGTTGAGGATTTTTGCATCTATATTCATGAGTGATAGTGGTCTGTAATTTTCTTTTTTTGTAGTATCTTTTTCTGGTTTTGGTATCAGGGTGATGGTGGCCTCATAGAATGAGTTTGGGAGTGTTTCTTCCTCTGCAATTTTTTGGAAGACTTTGAGAAGGATGGGTGTTAGCTCTTCTCTGAATGTTTGATAGAAGTCACCTGTGAAGCTATCTGGTCCTGGACTCTTGTTTGTTGGAAGATTTTGTAATCACAGTTTCAATTTCATTACTTATGATTGGTCTTTTCATATTTTCTGTCTCCTCTTGGTTCAGACTTGGAAGGTTATACCTTTCTAAGAATTTGTCCATTTTAATGGCATAGGGTTGCTTGTAATAGTCTCTTAGGATGCTTTGTATTTCTGAAGTGTCTCTTGTAACTTCTCCTTTTTCATTTCGAATTTTATTGATTTGAGTCCTCTCCCTCTTTTTCTTGATGAGTCTGGCTAATGGTTTATCAATTTTGTTTATCTTGTCAAAGAACCAGCTTTTAGTCTTATTGATCTTTGCTATTGTTTTCTTTGTTTTTATTTCATTTATTTCTGCTCTGATATTTATGATATTTTTCCTTCTAGTAACTTTGGGTTTTGTTTTTTCTTCTTTTTCTAGTTCCTTTAGGTGTAAGTTTAGATTATTTATTTGAGATTTTTGTTGTTTCTTGAGGTAGGATTGTATTGCTATAAACTTCGCTCTTAGAACTGCTTTTGATGCATCCCATAGGTTTTGGATCATCATGTTTTCATTTTAATTTGTCTCTAGGTATTTTTTGATTTCCTCTTTGATTTCTTCAGTGATCTCTTGGTTATTTCGTAATGTATTGTTTAGCCTCATGTGTTTGTGTTTTTTATGTTTTTTTTCCCTGTAATTGATTTCTAATCAGAAAAGATGCTTGATATGATTTCAATTTTCTTAAAATTGAAATTTCTCAGATTTCTTCAAATCTGAGCCTTGATTTGTGACCCAAGATGTGATCTATCCTGGAGAATGTTCCATGCGCACTTGAGAAGAAAGTGTAATCTGCTGTTTTTGGATGGAATGTCCTATAGATATCAATTAATTTTGTCTGGTCTATTGTGTCATTTAAAGCTTGTATTTCCTTATTAATTATCTGTTTGGATGATCTGTCCATTGGTGTAAGTGAGGTGTTAATGTCCCCCACTATTACTGTGTTAATGCCAATTTTCTCTTTTATAACTGTTAGCAGTTACCTTATGTATTGAGGTACTCCTATGTTGGGTGCTTATATATTTATAAGTGTTATATCTTCTTCTTGGATTGATTCCTTGATCATTATGTAGTGTCCTTCCTTGTTTCTTGTACCATTCTTTATTTTAAAGTCTATTGTATCTGATATGAGTATTTCTACTCCAACTTTCTTTTGATTTCTATTTGCATGGAATATCTTTTTCCATCCCCTCACTTTCAGTCTTCATGTGTCCGTAGGTCTGAAGTGGGTCTCTTGTAGACAGCATATATATGTGTCTTGCTTTTGTATCCATTCAGCAAGCATGAGTCTTTTGGTTGGAACATTTAATCCATTCATGTTTAAGGTTATTATCAATATGTATGTTCCTATTACCATTTTCTTAATTGTTTTGGGTTTGTTTTTGTAGATCCTTTTCTTCTCTTGTGTTTCCCACTTAGAGAAGTTCATTTAACATTTGTTGTAGAGCTGGTTTGGTGGTGCTGAATTCTCTTAGCTTTTGCTTGTCTGTAAAGCTTTTGATTTTTCCATCGAATCTGAATGAGATCTTTACTGGGTAGATTAATCTTGGTTATAGGTTTTTCCCTTTCATCACTTTAAATATGTTATGCCACTCCCTTCTGGCTTGTAGAGTTTCTGCCAAGAAACCAGATGTTAACCTTATGGGAGTTCCCTTGTATGTTTTTTGTTGTTTTTCCCTTGCTGCTTTCAATAATTTTTCTTTGTCTCTAATTTTTGCCAATTTGATTTCTGTGTGTCTTGGCATGTTTCTCCTTGGGTTTATCCTGTATGGTACTCTCTGCGCTTCCTGGACTTGGGTGGCTCTTTCCTTTCCCATGTTAGGGAAGTTTTCAACTATAATCTCTTCAAATATTTTCTGTGGTCCTTTCTCTCTCTCTTCTCCTTCTGGGACCCCTATAATGCGAATGTTGTTGTGTTTAATGTTGTCCCAGAGGTCTTTTAGGCTGTCTTTATTTCTTTTCATTCTTTTTTCTTTATTTTGTTCTGCAGTAGTGAATTCCACCATTCTGTCTTCCAGGTCACCTATCCGTTCTTCTGCCTCAGTTATTCTGCTATTGATTCCTTCTAGTGTATTTTTCATTTCAATTATTGTATTGTTCATCTCTGCTTGTTTGTTCTTTAATTCTTCTAGGTCTTTGTTAAACATTTCTTGCATCTTCTTGATCTTTGCCTCCATTCTTTTTCTGAGGTCCCGGATCATCTTCACTATCATTATTCTGAATTCTTTTTCTGGAAGGTTGCCTATTTCCAGTTCATTTAATTGTTTTTGTGGGTTTTATGTTTTCCTTCATCTGGTACATAGCCCTCTGCCTTTTCATCTTGTCTATCTTTCTGTGAATGTGGTTTTTGTTCCACAGGCTGCAGGATTGTAGTTCTTCTTGCTTCTGCTGTCTGCCCTCTGGTGGGTGAGGCTATCTCTATAGGGAAGATATTTTTGAGGAAAAGATGACAGCACAGATATTATGACACCTCTTTTCACTTGTGAACTCCATTTAATAATAAAGCTCAATATCTTCAGGAAGGAGGTATCAATGATCAAACTAAATCTGAGACAAATTTAACAAAGACTGCTTATTTATAATCTTACAGCACATGATTCCTAAGACTTCTTTGAGCAGAGGCTCCATGGTGTAAGGAAGGAGAGAGATTTATGGAATAAAAGGAGGAAAAAAACCTAAGACATTCTCTGATTGGCAAGGGTTCTACTAAGGAGATTTTTGCAATTGGGGGGAAACTTTCTAATTGTTTTTCAGGCACATTTGGCAGTCCTTGGTTGGCTGGAATGGGGCAAGTGAGAAGTTTGGGGACATTTCAAAGGATAAAGATTATTCACTAGAGGACATTTTCATATGGGGTGCTTTTGCATGGTCAACTCATCATAATGGTCCTTAATGGGGGGGGGGGCGTTGCTGCCACAGCAGGAATTTCTCAGAAAACAACATTGTGTCATGAATGTCAGAGACAGTATAATGGTAGATGCATGACATTATTGGGTAAAAATATCTGGCAAGCTGTTTTTGGAATCATAGCAAAATCTTATGAATTGAAGGTAACCAGACAGGACTGGTATTAAAGCATATTTTAATGAAAATCAAATGGTAGGATGATAGAAAACTGACTTTATAGTTTGAATTAAACACTGATGTACGTAAACATAATTACCATTAATTTTTTTAACTTTTTGTTTTATATTGGAGTATAGTTGATTAACAATGGTGTGTTAGTTTCAGGTGTACAACAAAGTGATTCACTTATACATATACATGTATCTATTGTTTTTCAAATTCTTTTCCCATTTAGGTTGTTACGTAATATTGAGCAGAGTTCCCTGTGCTATAGAGTAGGCCCCTGTTGGTTATCCGTTTTAAATATAGCAGTGTGTACATGTCAATCCCAAACTCCCTAACTATCCCTCCCCCCAACGCTTCACACCATAATTCTCATTAATTTATAAATTCCAGTTACTAACCCTGTGCAGAAGCCCTCAAATACCTTCATTTTATACATAAATCCTTAAGTATTAAGTAGTTCTTTAATGTCACTTTGTCAAATTTTTACAGCATACAGAGCGCTTGAGAACACATTTCCTGAACTGCTGGTCCCTGGTTCTGCAATACCTTTAGTGATAGGAAGCTCACTACTTTGATAAACAAGGTAGTTTTGATATTGGAGAATCCTTCTTTTGGTTGCGTCAGTATCTTCTCCTGCTTCACTTCCATCCATTCCCAATGAATTCACCTCGAGTACCACTAAGCTTCTTCCACATTCTCAGCTTTCCATACAGGTAGGCAGACAGCTATTGATTTTCTCCAGGTCTTCTGTTTGCGAAGTATTCTCAGCTTTTCCAGTTCTCAATTAAGAAACTTCTCAGAATTGTGTCACCTGGAACAGAACACTAGAATGTTAACATTTCTCTAAAGTTATAGGACACAATATTATAGAGTGGACTGAGCAGCCCATGAAATAGTATGAAGCATAAACGCTATGATGAACTAAAATTGTTAATATTAACTGTTAGGACAGTAGAAAGGCCACTCTAAATTGATACTTATTTTCCAATACTTTCACAGTAAAACTGTCATGAATCCCAGTATCAGAGACATGTCTCTGTCACAAATTTGTTCCCTTTCACTTCATTCTCTGATCACATTATTAAAAATTATATGGCCAGAATATCACTACTTTAGCTTCATATCCTCTCAAATGATGTCTTCAAGAGCATCTGACAGTTAATTTATTCTTATATTTTTTCCTAGATGCTACAACTTGGATGAACCTAGAGGACGTTATGCCTAGTAAAATAAGCCAGTCATAAAAGGACAAATACCATATACTTCCCCTTAAATAAGGTGCCTATAGAAATCAAATTCATAGAGATAGAAAGTGAAAGGTTTATTGCAACAGGTTCGGGGAGAAGGGAATGGGGAGTTAGTTAGCACTTAATGGGCACAAAGCTTTAACCTTGGAAGATGAAATATTTCTGGAGCTGCATGGTGGTGATGGTTACCCAACAATGTAAATGTACTTAATGTAACTGAACTGTGCAGTTAAAAATGGTTAAGATGGACAATTTTTTTTATGCATGTTGCCACAATGAAAAAAAAGAATGTATCAAAAATACTGCTTCAAACAGAAGGCAGCTTCTTGCAAATTATCTGGACACTTAGGTTCCCCACTGCTGCTCCTTCTGACTGTCCTCTGTGGATGCAGAGAGCCCATATCCTCAGCTTCTTCAGTGGCAACTTTGTGTTCTCTTTTCTTTGTCTTTTCCTTAATTTCATGGTAGCTTCATGGTAGCATTAATCTCCTTCTGGGTAAATGATTAAATGCTTGCAGGCCAGGTTTAAAAATCAAATCAGAAATGTTCTTTTTACTTTGAAGCCACATGCTAATTTTGAAGAAAAATAGTACTATCTTTTTTGTGAGTCACCCTTTTATTCACCTTGGTATAATTTTTTTCCTTCATAAATATCATCGGGTACTTTATTTAAAGAATATAATCCAGAGAGCAAAAAACAAACAAACCTCCAGAATTCAAATTGTAAGCAAACTCAATCCTGTCATTTTAGAGAAATAATAATTGAAATTTTATAATGTGTTTGCTTAAAAGAAAAAAGTGCTTTTAATTTGCAGGTACATTTTGTATATATTTAAATGATAGAAATTTATCATATGGGGAACGCTGTGTACAGAATTATAAATACAAATCAAGCTCTGCTTCTCCCCCCAAGATTTATAATTGTATTTGTTTTCATTTGTAATATATATTAAATATAATACCACCCAATAAAATACTAAACATAAATTGCTTCCCAATTTGCTAATTCTACATAAAGGTTTTTTTTTTGGCCGTGTTGGGTCTTCATTGCTGCACAGGCTTTCTCTAGTTGTGGCAAGCGGGGGCTACTCTTAGTTGCGGTGCACGGGTTTCTCATTGCAGTGGCTTCTCTTGTTGCTGAACACAGGTTCTAGGTGTGCAGGCTTCAGTATTTGCAGCACATGGGTTCAGTGGTTGTGGCATGCTGGCTCTAGAGCACAGGCTTAGTAGTTGTGGCACACGGGCTTAGTTGTTCCACAGCATGTGGGATCTTCCCGGACTAGGGCTCAAACCCATGTCCCCTGCATTGGCAGGTGGATTCTTAACCCCTGCACCACCAGGGAAGTCCTACATAAAGGTTTGACTCAGCAAATGAAAACAATCTCTTCTTCTGCCAATAGGAAATGATTCGATTAAATAAAATGCACAAGTCAGCATGCAAATTGTAAAATTAACTATGTATCTTGGTAAGATTTTAGAAATTACTTAGTGTAATATATTCACTTTATAATGTACTTTGTTTATTGTTTTCTGTCTGTTTCTTATAAATATTTTATCACTTTGTTCATTAATTACAGTTTGCTTAGTGATTTCTAAACACATGAATTAATTAATTCTCTGTGAACGGAAACATTGTGCCTATTATTAAAGATTGCTGAGACATTCTCTATCTTGTGATAGCATCTACTTAAAAAAAAATCCGTACCAAAAAATAAAGATAGTTAACTCCACATTTACTGTCCCATATGTGACCTGGTTTGAATACAGCATTCCTCACCAAGTTCTGTGGTCTACTAGGTGATGCTTTTGAAAGTCAGCATTTTAGCTCAAGGGATTGGCAAACGTTTAGTGTCAAGGGGGAGACAGTAAATATTTTTGGCTTTGTTGGCCAGATCATCTTTGTCACAAGTAATCAATTCTGTCATTATTGCATGTAAGCTGCCGCAGACAGTGTGTATGTAGATCAATAAGTGTGGCTGTGACCCAATGAAACTTTATTTCTGGATATTGAATTTTGAATTTCATATAATTTTTATATATCATGAAATATTCTTTTGACTTGTTTCAACTGTTCAATAAACCACTTCAGTCAAAAAATATACTAGACTTAATGATGGTGACTAGAGTAGTGATAACAGTGATAATTTTTGGTAGGACAGGATCATGGCCTCATTAATCAGCTAGGATCTTCTTTATGATTAAGAGCATTGTTCTTGCAAGAATTCAGAACATAAAAGGCATAAACATTTTCCATGATATTCATTGATTTGTATTATAACATTAATATGCATGTCCATAAGGCATCCTGTGGTCAAGAAAAGAAGATAAGAGGTCTTTACATTCTTTGGTGCTCCTATTTTCTGTATGGAAGAAATATAACATCTGTCTTACAAATTATATATATATATATATATATGTAATTTTGAATCTTGCATTTGTGAGGCAGGTATTTGTATCTATATTTGTGAGAAATAGATATATAGATCGAGAGAGAGAGAGAGAAAGAGAGTGAGAGAGAGAGAAATTAAATGTGAGAGTGAGTGTCTGGCACATGAACACCTCATGAGATACCGTTAGTGAATGCTAGTCATAGTGTAACTAATGATCATTAAGATTTTACTCATAGTCACCTTCTCCTCTACTTCACATCCTACCTTGATAAATAGTAAAAAAAAAAAAACCAAACATATGGTCTTTTTCTCTGTATGGACATTAGGTAGGGAGCCCTAAGGAGACAGTCCCAACTTGGAAACCATCCTGCAAAATCATTATACTGGAGAATACAAAGATTGTCCAGCCAGGTTTCTCTTTGGAGGGTTTCAAAGCCACCTGTAGGACCACCTTCCTAACCAAAGGAAGAGTTCAGCAATAGACATTTCTTAGAAGAGCATAATTCAGGGACAGGGTGTGGTAGAGCAGATGCGGAAGGAAGAGTGCTGGACCATTGTGAAGACAATATAGGTCCATAGCTCAGATTGATTCTGGCTTATTTTCTACATACAGTTTTTGAACCCAAGACTCATGGGACAGAATAGTGATTTCTCTTATACCTCTGTAAGATTAAGGAGAGAACATAAGTTAGAACTCTTTCATAGGCTATTTACTGAAATGTAGTAAAAATGACAATGAGTGATATATTCAATTTTTTAAGTCATTGAAACCACGGAGAAGATAAGGTGATCTGAAAAGAAGTGGGAGCTAGATTTGTAGATATCATGTTCCAGGGGCCATCAGAAGCATCTGGACAACTTCAGAATTTTTGGTCTCTGCTGCACATGTCATCACCAGCAGGAAGTCTCAGTATCTTGTTAGAGCAGTCTAGGTAGAAAATGGCAGCCACCACTGGGTAGCCCGTCAGACCACTCCATGAAGAAATAGTCTCCTTCCAGAACTATTTAAACAATTTCAGAAATCTGTGATTCTCTTAGTTGTGAGTTAGGCAGGTTTTATGGGGGGCCAGATTATTGACATCAATAAAATACGTAAACCTGAATTTTAGACGTATGGCATTGTGGATGTTTAAGCCAGTATATTACAGAAGATAAAATTAAAATCTGGAGAAATAATGTGATGTTTCCCACTATTGCAAAAATAGTTAGACTCAAAGCTGGAGTAACAAATCAGAGTGAGTTTTTGTGCATTCTTCTTCCCATTTCCGACACATTGGTTACTAAGATATTTTCTTTTCTTTCGTGTATTCTAATTTAATTTTAGTAGTGATTTATCTTTCTTCTCAGTTCTGTTTTGGTAATGAGGACATGTGGTCTATCTCTGTGTGTCTCTCTGTGTCTGTCTCTCTCTATATATACATACATATACCCATATACCCATATACATATATCCATATAGCAAAAGAATATAAAATTGAACAATAGTCGATATTAAAAGAGTAGATAGAATGAGTTATGGTTTTTTTTTTCTTTCTAAGTATTAAGGAAAATATTTTCTTTTAATTTGGGCCACTTAAAGGAGGATTTGCAAAGAGATCATTCATATGAAATCTGCTAAGATTTTTCTTTGCCACTTAAGATAAAACTGAAGGCCATAAAGTTATATTACGTAAGAAAGGGTACTTCCCATGACAAATAACAATATGCCGTAGAATATGTTTTAAAATGTTATTTTTGTTTTGTTTTGTACTACCTATATTTTTTCTGAGAAGAAGAAAAAAACTGTGGGCTGGTAAATGTGTTCATGTTTATTTTCAAGCCTTTGCATGACCCAACAGAGAAGATTATGATAATATGGCTTATGAGAGGAAAGAATTAATAATCTTGCTAAATTGCAAAATGCCTCATTCAAATTGAAGTGTATCAGTTTTGTTGTAGACCACCCAAGAGAAAAGGGCCAGCCTTAGATTATCTCACTGGTAACTTCTACAGACAGATTTAGAAGGACTCCAGCTTACACTGTGGTATCAGATCTTCCAAAGTATTTTTATAAAACTTTAGGCATTATTTGACCTGCAGTGGAGACCCCAGAACAATCTCCCAAAGTGTCATCTCCTTAGACTCAGCTTAGAGGAATGGTGCTTTAAAATATTTTAGTTAATTCATTGTAGGAATAAACAGTGTTCAAGGATAAACAGTAAAACAATGGATATTCTTATAAAGAGAATTTGTGAAAAGACAGTATCACCCTACAAAAGCACTTTGAAAATATTTTTCATGCAGTGAAACACATCAAAGCATTATTATTTTGAACTTCTACATTGTGATAATAGAAATTTCAAATAAAATCTAAAGAAATTCTAAGTGTTGCTGAACCAAAAGGGGCTCTTAAATCCGTCCTCTTTGTATCTCAGTGAGCACAATTAAATGAAAATTGTGGGATTACCTCATTCTTTGAAAAATCAGAGGAAAATGACATCTCCTTAAAAAGATAGAAACGATTTTCTTCAAAAAAGTATTAGGTCATAATAGCCAAAATGTACAGAATACTATTGAAAATCACCCACAAGACCAAGAACCAAGAGAATCAAAACTTTAATGAGGAAAAATCAACTGAGGCCAAGACTAAAATTAATCAGATGTTGGAATTATCTGATAAGGAACTGAAAGCAGTCATAGTAAAAGAGTTTCAAAATTAATTACAAAGTATGTATGAGCAAATGAAAAAAATGCAAAATATCTGTAAACAAAAACCCAGAAGTTACAAAAAAAAAAAAAAGAGAATCAGGTGGAAATTACAGAACTAACAAAATAATGTCAATTCATAAAAAAAAATCACTGGATGGGCTCAATAGTAGATTGCGTAGAACAGAGGATGTAAACAGTAAGCTTGGGGAAAGAACAATAGAATTCATACAATCAGAAAAACCAAGTGAAAATACACTAAGAAAAAGCCATTATTTAGATCATCAGGATGTCAGAATTAGAACAGAATGAAAGTGGGGCTGAAAGGTTATTTGAAGAAGTAATAGTTGAAATTTTCCCAAATTTGACAACACACAAATTTATAGATCCAAGATTTCAAATGAAACCCAAACAGGACAAACCACACAGCATCCCTGCCGGGACATGTCATCATTAAATTATTGAAAACTGGGACTTCCCTGGTGGTCCAGTGGTAAAGAATCTGCCTTCAAATGCAGGGGATGCGGGTTCAATCCCTGGTTGGGTCCTGGTTGGGGAACTAAGATCCCACATGCCACGGGGGCAACTAAGCCCGTGTGCCACAACTACTGAGCTCGTGCACCTCAACTAGAGAGGCTGCGTGCTGCAAACTACAAAGCCCACATGCCCTGGAGCCCGTGTACCACAACTAGAGAGAAGGTGGTGTGCCTCAATGAAAGATCCTCTGTGCTGCACCCAAGACCTGATGCAACAAAAAAATAATTAATTAATTAATCTTTAAAAAATAAATTCTTGAAAACTAAAAATAAAAAAACCCTGAAAACTGTCAGAGAGAAATGGTGCATCATTAATAAAGGAATCCCAATTCAAATCATTCCTCTTCTTAATCTAGGAAGCCAGAAGAAATTAACACAATATTTTTCAAGTGCTGAAGGAAAAGTGCTATCATCCATGTATTCTATGTTCACTGAAATATGCTTGAGAAATGAAGAGGAAACTGAAGCATTAAGACAGATATGACCTATCCTGGAGAAAGTTCAATGTTCACTTGACAAGAATGTGTATTACATTGCTCTTGGATGGCATATTCTGTAAATGTCTAAGTTCATATCATTTAAAGTTCATATCATTTAAAGTACAATGTTTACTTATTGAGTTTCCTGTCTGGATGATTTTCCCATTGATGAAAGTGGGGTACTGGAGTCTCCTACTATTTTTATTTATTTCTATAGGTTTGTTAATATTTCCTCTACATATTTAGGTGTTCCTATATTAGGTGTATAAATATTTACAAATGTTACATGCTCCTGTTGTACCATTTTTGTCTCTTATTACAGTCCTTGTCTTGAAGTCTGTCTTGTCTGATATAAGTATAGCTATCCCAGCTTTCTTATGGTTTCTGTTTGCATGGAATATCTTATTCCATCTCTTTACTTTCAGTCTGTGTGTGTTCTTAAAGCTGAAGTGAGTCTCTTGTAGGCAGCATCATATTTTTTTTGTGTTTCGAGGGTTTTTTAAAAATTCTTTCAGTCACTCTGTGATTTTTTTATTGGAAAATGTATTTTATTTACATGTAAAGTGATTATTTATAGAATAGGTATAAACTTACTGTCATTTTGTTAAGAGTTTTCTGAAAGTTTTGTAATTCCTTTTTCCTTTCTTCTTCTTTTGAGCTCTTCCTTTGTGGTTTGGTGACTTTCTTTAAGTGGTATACTTACACTCCTTTCTCATTATCTTTTCTGCATCTATCCTTAGTTTTTGCTTTGTGGTTACCATTAGGCTTACATGAAATATCTTAGAGTTATAACAGTCTATTTTTTTTTTTTTTCTTTTTGCGGTATGCGGGCCTCTCACTGTTGTGGCCTCTCCCGTTGCGGAGCACAGGCTCCGGATGCGCAGGCCCAGCGGCCATGGCTCACGGGCCCAGCCGCTCCGCGGCATATGGGATCCTCCCAGACCGGGGCACGAACCCGTATCCCCTGCATCGGCAGGCGGACTCTTAACCACTGCGCCACCAGGGAGGCCCATAACAGTCTATTTTAAGCTGATAACAACTTAAGTATGAATGTGTTCTGAAATTCTACAGTTTTTACTAGTTTTCTCCCTCCTCCATATTTTATAATTTTTATTTTCACAATTACGTCTTTTCACTTAGAATATCCATTAACAAGGCACTGTAATTATAGTTATTTGCATGGCTTTTGTTTTAACCTTCATACTAGATTTAGTAGTGATTAACCCAACACCATTGCAACATTGGATTACTTACCAGTGATATTTATAATTTCATATGTTTTGTTTCTTATATGAAAGTATAAGGGTTCTCTTAGAGTCCTTTCATTTCAGCTGAAAGAAGTCCATTTAACATTTCTTGTAAGGCCGGTTTACTGGTGATGAACTCCTCAGTTTTCGCTTGTCTGGAAACCTCTATATTTCTCCTTCAATTCAGAAGAACAACTTTGCTAGATAGAATGTTTTTTGTAGGTAATTTTCTTTTCTTTCAGCTCCTTGAATATATCATGTCCTTTTGGCCTGCAAAATTGCTGCTGAAAAGTGTGTTGATAGTCTTATAGGGGGTCTCCTTGTACATAGCACATGATTTTTCTCTTGTTGCTTTCAAGTTTCTCTCTTTGTCTGTAATTTTTGACAATTCAATGATAACATGTCTTGGTGTGAGTGTCTTTGGATTCATCTCATTTGGAAATTTTCTGGGCTGCCTGGACCTGAATGTCTGTTTTCCTCCCCAAGTTGTGGCATTCTTCAGCCATTATATCTTCAAATAAACTTTTTGCCCCTTTCTTTCTCTCTTCTCATTCTGGGGCCCATATAATATGTGGAAAGAGTTGACCCTTGAACAACATGGGCTTGAGCTGGGAGGGTCCACTTATATAGGGGGATCTTTTCAACAGTAAATCTTACAGTACTCTACAGTCTGTGATTGGTTGAATCCCCGGACATGGTACCGCAAATAACAAGGAAGTGCAGTTGTAAAGGGCTGACTATACATTATATGCAGTTTTGACTGCACAGAGAGTTGGCACACGTAATCCCCACGTTGTTCAGGGGTCAACTGTACCAGTATACTTAAGTTGGCCTATAAGTACCTTAAGCTAGCTTCATTCTTCATTCTTTTATTCTTTTTGCTACTCTGGATGTACTTCATCTTCCTATTTTTGGGTTTGCTGATCCTCTTTTCTACTTTATCTAGACCACTGTTGAAACTCTGTTGTATTTTTCATTTGAGTAACTGCATTCATTAATGTGATATAATGTTTTGTGTTGTGATTTCTGTTTGATACTTTCTTATATTTTTATCTCTCTGCTGAAATTCTTTGTTCACACATTATTCTCATGACCTCGGTAACTTGGAGTCTTTATGACCATTATTTTCAACTTTTCATCAGGTAAACTTCTAATGTCTGATTCACTAAGGTCTTTTTCTAGGGTTTTACATTGTTCTTTTGCTTGGAACACATTCCTCTTTTTTTCCTTATTTGCTTGACTTTCTGTGTTGGTTTCTATACAGTAGATAAAATAGCTACATAAGCCAATCTTGGAGGTGTAGCCTCATGGAGATGATCCTTAGTGTTCAACCCTGCCCTAGCTCTTTGTTGTTTCTCAAACCTTAGTGAATGCCCAAGCGACCTTCTTTTTTCTTAGTGGTTCTCAGGAGTTGAGGGTGTCCCAAGACCTGTCGGTGTCCCAAAGGGGAGGATCTCAGTCAGCACCCAGATCTAGGCTGATTGCAAGCCAGACCCTCAAGCAGCAGTTTTGTTTTTGTTTTTGTTTTTTACAAATTTATTCATTTTATTTATTTTTGGCTGTGTTGGGTCTTTGTTGCTGCATGCGGGCTTTCTCTAGTTGTGGAGAGGGGGGACTACTCTTTGTTTTGGTGCATGTGCTTCTCATTGTGGTGGCTTCTCTTGTTGTGGAGCACAGGCTTTACATGCCCGGGCTTCAGTAGTTGTGGCACGCGGACTCAGTAGTTGTGGCACATGGGCTTAGTTGCTCTGCGGCACGTGGGATATTCCCGGATCAGGGGTCCAACCTGTGTCCCTTGCATTGGCAGGCGGATTCTTAACCACTGCGCCACCAGGGAAGTCTGAAGCAGTAGTTTTTAAAGTATGTAAATATACCTCTTTCAGGGGAAGACTGAGAGATGGGCATTTCAGTTTGCTCCTGCACTGAGCACTGGGGGGACTGCCAGTTAAGAACTATTTCTTTGTTTGCTTACCAACGCCCCTGCCACCTGGTTGAATATTTGAACATAAGCCCTGTTGGCCACCAGAGCCAGGCTATAAAGGGATGTGTCTTCTGGGTTGTAGCCACAAAAGCCATGGCACCAGATGTGTGCACAAGCTCCTTTCATAACATCAGTGACCTGGGGCAAGGCAGAGGAAGCGTGTTAAGATGGCACCTACCAGTCTCCCAGGTCTTTGGAAAGAATTGCAGTTGGCCCATAGATGTTAAAGTAAAAGCTTGCCCCTTTCAAGTTAAGCAAATAGGCCTATTTCTTGGAAAAACTGGATATTTTGGTATGCTGCCTTTGCACTGTACAGTGGATGGATAGCCACAGTGAGTCCAGGCAAGCCTGCTAAGAACTGTTTCATAGTTTGTTATAGCCTAGTGAGTCTCATGATGCAAGCCCCATTGGCTTTCAGAGCTAAATGTTCTGGGATCTTGTCTCTCAGGTGGAAGTCTTATAAGTTGGGTTGCCAGTCATGGGGTCCAAACCCTTTACTTTTACAGTAGAGGCTGGGAATTGTGAGTCCCCTCCCAGTTGTTTGTCACTGTGCTGGGAGTGGGGTTTATGGTGAGATTGTGTCTAGGCTCTCCTATCCATTTTTTTTTTTTTTTTTGCGGTACGCAGGACTCTCGCTGTTGTGGCCTCTCCCGTTGCGGAGCACAGGCTCCGTACGTGCAGGCTCAGCGGCCACGGCTCATGGGACCAGCCGCTCCGCGGCATGTGGGATCTTCCTGGACCCGGGCATGAACCTGCGTCCCCTGCATCGGCAGGTGGACTCTCAACCCCTGCGCCACCAAGGAAGCCCCTCTCCTACCCATTTTGATGTGGATTTTTTTTGTCATTCACCTGATGTAGAGGAGCCATTCTACTAGTTTGGGTTGCTTTCAAAAGGAATTATTCCATACGTAGCTATAGATTCAATTTATCCATGGGAAAAGGAAAGTTCAGGAATCTACTATGTTGCCATCTTGAACTGGAACTTGTTGTATGATTTCAGTCTTCTTAAATTTGCTAAGACATTTTTATGGCCCTTGTATGATCTATTGTGGAGAAAGTTTCATGTGGACTTGAGAAGAATGTGTATGCTGCTGTTGGATGGGATGATTTATATATGTCTGTTATGTCTATTTTGTCTAAAATAGGATTCATGTCCAATCTTCCCTTATTGATTTTCTCTCTTGATAATTTATCTTTTGCTGAAACTGGGGTATTGAAGTCCCCTACTATTATTGTATTGTAGTCTATTCCTCACTTCAGGACTCTTAGTATTTGCTTAATATATTTAGGTACTATGATATTAGGAGCATATATATTTACAATTGTTTTATCTTGTTGATTTGTCAATTATTTATCATTATATACTAACCTCCTCTGTCTTTGTTACCATTTTTGGTATAAAGTCTGTTCTGTGTAATATGTTATATTCTGATAGAAAGTGTATTTTGTCTTTCTTTTGGTTTTTACTTTCATGGAATATCTTTTTCTATCCCTTCACTTTGAGTCTACTTGTGTCCTTTAAGCTAGGTTAATCTCCTGTAGACAGCACATAGTTGGTTCTTATTTTTTTAATCCATTCAGCCATTCTGTACTTTATGAATGAAGAATTCAATGCAGTTACATTTAGAGTAATTCTTGATATCATAAGAATTACTAATGACATCTTTTTAATATCTTCTGACTGTTTTACAATTCCATTTTTCCTTTTGCCTGTCTTATTGCCTACATTTGTGAATTTGTGGTTTTCCATGGTGGTATGCTGTAATTGCCTTCTCTTTATTTGTGTGGTTACCATGAGGCTTACATAAAATCTCTTATAGATAAAACAGACCACTTTAAACTGATAACAATTTAACTTTGATCATGTATAAAACTCTACCTTTTTATTCTTCCCTTTATGATTGTGATGCCATAATTTATCTTCTTTTATATTATGCATTCATTACCAAATTATAGTAGCAATAGTTATTTTTAATAATCTTTTTTTTCAACCTTTATACTGAAGTTAATTTAACACCCCATCATATTACAGGATTAGTATTTTCTAAGTGTGATGTATATTTACTTTTACCTGTATGTTGTGTATTTTCATATGTTTTCATGTTACTAATTAGCATGTTTTTATTTCAGTTTGAAGAACTTCTTTCTGTAGTGTTTAAAGGCAAGTCCAGGGGTTATGAACTCCCTCAGCTTTTGTTTGTCTGGGAGAGTTTTTATTTCTCCTTTATTTCTGAAGGGTAACTTTGCAGGATAGGGTATTCTTGGCTGGATTTGTTTCCTTTCATCACTTGGAATATATCATCCCACTCTTCTGGCCTAGAAGGTTTCTGCTAGGAATCCTGCCGATAACTTAATGGATTTTCCTCTGTAGGTTACAGTCTTTTTTCCTTGCTGCTTTTAGGGTTATTCCTTTGTCTTTGATTTTCACATCTTTTTAAATAATATGTCTTGGAGAAGATCTTTTTGAACTGAAATAATGGGGTGGTCTTTTAGCCCTGTGAACTTGGAGTCCAAGTTTCTTCGCAGGTTTGGAAAGTTTTCAGCTATTACTTCTTTAAATAAACGTTGTGTGCCCTTCTTTCTCTCTTCTTCTTGTGGAAATCCAGTGATTCTGAGAGTTACTCTTTTGATGTTTCTCATAGATTATGTTGGCTTTCTTCTTTCTTTTCATTATTTTTAATTCGTTCTTCTCTGACTGGGTTATTTCCATTTTTTATCATCTAGATCATTGTCTTTATCTTCTGTTTGATCTACTTTGATATTGATGCTTTCTTTGCAATGTCATTGAATTCTTCAGTTTCAGAATTTCTGTTTAGTTCTTTTTAATGATTTATATCTCTGCTAACTTTCTCCTTTTGTTCATGTACTGTTTTTCTGATTTTGATGAATCATATTTTCTATTTTCTTGTAACTCTTTGAGTTTCCTCAAAACAGCTATTTTGAATTCTTTATCAGTTAAGTCACAAAATTGCCCATTTTTGAGCTTGGTTACTGGATAATTATTGTTATCTTTTGGTGATGGCATGTTTCCTTTATTCTCCATGTTTCTTGCAGTTTTCTGTCGTCGTTTTTGCATTTGAAGTAGCAGTTGCCTTCTCCAATCTTTACTAGCTGCTTTCAGGTAGGAAATATTTTTGTTGGTGCTGCTTATATCTGGAGCTTACTCTGCCCTTTTGTGGATACACCTGCTCCATGCTTCTTTCTCCTTCTTGTGGCAGAATCCTTAAGCTTGTAAATCTTCTCTTGATTACCAGCCACCAGCTGCTGGAAAACCTCTGTTTTGTTTTCCTGATGGTGGAGCTAGGGCTTATTTTTGTGGTTCCTCTCTTTCCTGCAGATTCTGGTCTATTCTCTGAGAGCATTCTGTATCTACCGGAGCTGGTTCTTGCTCCAGCCCTGGGGAGTGCACATAAAAAGCCAGCTACAGAGTGGGAGTTGGTGTGGGCTTAGCACCTGAGGTATTGGGGCTGCCTGAGGGCCAGGTGGAGGGATCTTCAGGTGAGGTTTTCCTAGCAACTCTGGGTAGTTTTCCTGCTGGAGTCCTTAACACAGTCAACAGGAGCCATGTCCTTTTTGTGCTTTCTGATATTCTTATTTGCTTCTTTCCTGATCTCCTGCCTTCCCCCCGTGACCCACAGTGGAAGGCTCCCTTCAGTACTCTGAGTGCTTTGGCAGAGAAATGTTTCTTTAGCTCTGTCCTTCAAAGCCAGAGAAGGCTGGCACCCACTCACTGGTCTCCTTTTCTCTGATGAGAGAAGTCATTGCTGGCTAGTTCAGCCCTGTGCCCTATCACATTGGGGCAGGGATGGTGCTGGCAGAGTTCTCTGCCAAAGGCTCTCTTGACTGCTCATGTCTGCCCAAGTCAGCACTCTGCAGATATTCCCTGATTGTGGCTGAGAGTGGCTGAGGCTGGCTTACAGGCTTCTGCTGGTTCCATAGCCTGTACCCAGGTTTGGCTACCTATTCCCCAGTGGTGGGTGAGTCCCTTCACGTATGCAGCTGGATTCTACAATTTCCACAGAGGCACTTTTGTTCACGCACAGATACCAAATTTTAAATTTTAAATATTAAAATGGGGGGCAAAAAGTAGGGGTGTCTTGTGCTGACATTACATCTCTCCAGAGACCCATTTTAAAGGCAGAAAACAAAAACAAAATTCAAAACATTGAAAACATTCAATAACTCTCCATTCTGAGCAACTGAATATACAAATAGACAATAGATAGACCATTTATAAAAATAGAACTCCAACCCACAGCCTGTGGCAACCAGCCCAGGAAACCAACCCGTTAGCTACGGTAACCAACCCAGGATGCCAGCCTGCAATCTCTAAGTCATTCGTGTGAGGAGTCAGAAAAAAAACAGTCTCTAGTAACAATCAAAGAATTAAAACAATAACTCCTGTAAAGTTGGCTCAAAATGGCCAGAATTTGATTAATAGTTCACAGCTTCCTTAATTTTTGTCTCCACTTTCAACTGAGGACCAAATAGAAAAAGCCAAATAAATATGCACCCCTGACCAATCACATCATCACCTAGGATGCCTCCTTTCTGCTTAGTTTTCCTCCCACTTCCCCATGGCAACAGCCTCCAATCAGAGCATGCTTGAAGTCTTCCCGTCTTTCCTCTGTAGCGCTTCCTCACTCTTCTGACTTCTCCTGGGTCTCTGCCAAAACACAAGCCATGGCGGCTGACTTCTTTGCTACAACACCTCTGAATAAATAACTTTTGCTTGTTCTCATTTGGTTGGTCTTTGCTTATTTTCACAATTCCTTTCTTTAAGATAAAAGGACAATGTGAAAAATATGCAGGAAAGACAATTTTTTTACATGTATACCCATCTCTATATAAAAGATAAAAGAAAAAAGAACTTAGGTGTTGTTGAGAATCCCTGGTGGTCCAGTGGTTAGGTCTCTGTGCTTTCACTGCTGAGGGTCCGGGTTCAATCCCTGGTTGGGGAACTGAGATCCTGCAGGCCACACGGTATGGCAAAAATTAAACAAAACAAAAGACAAAAACAGGTGCCTTAAAAAAAAAAAAAGAAGAACTTATGTGTTGTCTAGTACTGTTGATAAATTAACTCTAAGTTATCTGGTCATTTTCAGGACTCAAAGTGGTTGCATTGCTAAATAGGGACAACATCTTATGTGTCCAGGGATGTGAAGGACGTGGTTGGTATCATGAGAGTGGGACTGTCTGTGCAGCAGTGCGTACTAATGCTCTCATTCCATGCTCTCTGTGTTACTCATTCATTGCCACTTATCCTTGCACACATTTATTAAAAATTATGTATTAAGTATTCTCTATGGATGTGATGGAGGTGTGCTAACAATTGGGATAGTAGGATAATGGAAACATGATTTAACTTCTTAGATATATAGCTCCAGCTCTGAGAGAGGGAAGAATACTAAATTGAAAGTAAATAGGCTAGAATTTCAGTCCTACTACTAAATTAGCTTTTTTTTTTTTTTTTTTTGCGGTAAGCAGGCCTCTCACTGTTGTGGCCTCTCCCATTGCGGAGCACAGGCTCCAGACACGCAGGCTCAGAGGCCATGGCTCATGGGCCCAGCCGCTCCGTGGCATGTGGGATCCTCCTGGACCAGGGCACGAACCTGCGTCCCCTGCATCGGCAGGCAGACTCCCAACCACTGCGCCACCAGGGAAGCCCTAAATTAGCTTTTTGAACTTAAATAATTGTACTTGCTCTTTGTGTGCAAATTTCTCCCAAACAATCCCAATTATAAGTCTTGGAAGGCTTCTCATATATAACCAAAGTCTTAGCCCACGTTCAGCTTTGACCCAGAGTTCAAAGGAATCTGTGATCATGCTGCATTTGGTTGTGGTAATAATTTCTGAAAAGTCAGGAACACTGAAATGCAAGACAGTTTAAAGACTGAAAGAGATGACAGGCTTTGCTGTATGACAAAATGAGAGGAGCTAGTTACAAATACGTGGTTTGGGTGACTCAGATAAGCTGTCATCAAGGCAAACAAGCCCTTACAGACCAGAGTGGAATGCAGCCCTTTGATAGGAAGGCGTGTTATCAATGCTTCAGTGAAGGAAACTTGTAGATCTGAGATACTTACTTTTTAGAATGAATTAAAAAAGAGTGGTATGAAAAATCTACATCCCCTTCTTAGAAACAAATTGAGCTTACTTGCAATAAGTAGCAGCCTTCTAATTGTAGCTCTGGTGTTAAATAACTTCCTGACCTTGAAAGAATTGAGTGACCTTTACAGAGCTTATGTGAGTTATTGTTTGATATACTGGAAAGATCAGAGACGGAGAAGTTAAACATCATTTGTTCAGTCCATGACTGGACATTAAATGTCACCTTATTTAAAGTCTCTGCACTTCAGCTTTGTCATTTGCAAAGGAAAGGCAATGTCCTCAAGCGTCAGTGAGGAGTGGTTATGGTGTCAGTGAACCACAGGCATGACATGCAGCTCACACAAGTCTGCAGGGAAGAGTGGATGCGATGGTTATCATTTAAATGATGACATAGGGCTGAGATTGATAAGGTCACTTACCGGTCTAGGTTTTTTTATTCAATATATTTCATGGGGAATATTTTGGGTTTATGATATGGACAGAAGAAAGATGTATATTTTATACAGAAGATGATGAGTACCCAGCCAAAAAAAATAACAGTGAACCTACATCAACCTGATGGAGTTTTCCTGAATGTGTCAGGAGAAAAGTATTTAAATAAGAGTATCTGTATCTATAACTACATCTATAACTATGTCATGTGCTGTAAAGAATTACCAGCATCCCAGAGAAAACTAGAGTGAAAACTCTAGGCCATTCCCTCCAGTCTTCACACAGGTCTAGAACCTCCACAAAAGATTCAGATTCCTAGTCTCTTAAAATGGCTAAAAAACATATAGATTAACTGCCAGCCTTTAAACGTGTTCCCCTCTTTCTTTCTTTTTTAAATTAAAAATCAAAACCAATTTCTAACTAGCAGTTACTTAAGTTTTCAGTCTTCATGGAGTTTTTTAACAGTTTCTGCAGTAGGATTCTCCATTGATAAAGGCTCAGTTAGGTGGTGGGAATAAAGAAGAGATAGTTTCAGAAATTCTTTTAGGAAGATGCTGATGCATACCATATAAATTATATTATCTCCTACTATAAATGCCATTATTACAAAGAAACTTAATATGTAATTACCTCTGCTCCCACATACGGACTGTACTTGGCAGAACGGACTGAGAATGGTCGTTCAGTTTTGTCTCTACCTCTGCCTTGTTGAAGGGCAATCACTTGAATTTTCTGTGCCTCTGGAATTTTATCTTGAATCTGGAGAAAGCAACATCTCAGAGATTTCTCTGTGTGTGTGTGTGTGCTTGTGTGTGTGCACGTGCACACATTTTAGCCAAGCATTTTCCCTATTTAATGGAACTGCAAACTGAGTGGTAAAGTGACTTTCCAAAGTCAGAGCTTGTCGGTTCATTCAGTCAATAAATGAGCACCAGTTTCGTACCAGACCTTGTATGGGCTTGAGAGAAATGCAGTCCTGCCTTCAGGGAACACCTGGTATACTTGTGTTTTGAGGTCAAATCACTCACTGACAGAACACTATTTTGCGTCCATGCTATCAACATTCTCTTTTGAGCAAACACTGAAGCTCTTTAGAGATGGTTCACTTTATAGTCAGCTTTGTGTCCTCCTCTCTTTCAGTTTCTTGTCTGTCTGTCCACCTAAGTCTAGCATGTTCTTTTATTGATTGATTGAATTATAGTTGATTTACAGTGTTGTGTTACTTTCTGGTGTGCAGCAGTGATTCAGTTTTATATATATATATATATATATATATATATATATATATATATATATATATATATATATATATATATATATCTTTTCTTTTTCCATTCTTTTCCATTATCTTTTTCCATTACAGCAAGATATCGAATATACTTCCCTGTGCTGTACAGTAGGTCCTTGTTGTGTATAATATACACACACATAGTAGTGTGTATATATTAATCCCAGAGTCCTAATTTATCCCTCTCCCCATCCCCTTTGGGAACCCTAAGTTCGTTTTCTGTGTCTGTGAGTCTGTTTCTGTTTTGTAAATAAGTTCATTTGTAGCATGTTTTAGATTCCACATGTGTTCTTTGATGACGTAGCTCTATTGAAAATGACCCGTGGTGGTGGTGGTGGTGGTGTTGCTATAGCACCACTTACAGTGGGCATAGTAGGCCCTTTTGACACCACTTTACTTGTATTGACCCTTGGACTCCTCATAACAACCTGTGAAGTAGTTTCTGACATTAATCCCATTTTACTGATGAAAAACCCAAGGCCCAAGTGCACACAGGTAGTTAATGCTAGAGTTGGGATTCAAACCTCACTAGACTGACTTCAGAGCCCACACACCGGGGTTACCCAAAGTGGGATCCTCAAGTCAGAAGCTTAGAATCACCTGGGAGCCTGACACAAACGTAAATTCATGAGCCCCAATCCATCCTACTGAACAAGCAACATCGCTGGGGTTTGCTGCCCAGAAAAGGGAACTCCAACAAGCTCACCATGTGATTCTCCGCCGCAGAGTCACTGCCCTGAACCACCGCATAGCCCTGCCCATCAGTGACTGATTCAGCTTAGAATCCAGCTGCCTGTGATTCTGTCCTTAACTTACAAGCAGCATGATCACCATCTTTAAACAAGACCCATGGGCTAGGTCTCCTCCACCTCAAAACCATCAAGGGGAAGGGTTCTAAACTAACAGGGGTGCTCAAACTCAAAAAGATTTGTAATGGTTAATTGAGAGGATATATTTAATCTAGTTGCTTTATGTCTTATAGATAGTAAAAAAATACAATTATGTGCTTACAATATTATTATAGATTGTCAATATGCAGTGGTTATTACTTGCAATTTAGCTTAAGGGAGTATAGCTTGAAAAACCTCCTCTCCTTCACTATTCTGAAACTTTGTTCTAGGGTCTCCTCTTCATATTTTGTCCCAAAAGCCTCAGTAATATTTGTTCTCGTGTGACATTTAAATATATACTGCCTTAGATTTGTTTTTGTGCATGCTCCTTTCTTGTACTAGATTGTAACTCTTTTGAGATCTCTCTGAGAATTAAGAGAGTATTTTCCAGTTGCTTGCAGGAGTGGATATGAACGATAAATAAGAAAATAAAGTGATTAAAATATGCCTTATAGGAGGCATTAAAGTGATGCTTACTTTTAAGAAATACTGCTTTATCTGTTTCCGTGATGATGGAATGAATGAATTAGGCAAAGGGAAAGTGACTGGAGGCCACTGAGTGATAGCAAAGTAGAAAGGTCTATGGACAGCTGAACTCCTTCTGTCTCATAAATGAACAGAGCCTATTAAATATGACACAGTCATTTTAAAATCCATTTATAAAACTCCTAAGAGGGTGAAGTCGCAGTACATCTATTTTCATTTTTAATATGGGGCATGTTTTCTCAACAGTGGTCTAATAACTCAATGTACGATGTTAGCAATTTTTATCCTGCGTGTAGTAGAAAACGTTACCATCGAGCCCCAAAGCGTCATGAAGTTCTTAGCTGAGTAGAAGAATCTCAGAGAATGCCTATGACAATAGTTTTTGCCTCTTGTTGTTACTTAACTGAGAATTATCAAAATGTTTAGTGTTGATTACTTCATATTATTTTAGGACCTTATCGTTAGGTAAGGTGTAAAATAATGCCCATAGTACTGAGGAAGTGCATTATATAATATGACTATTTGATATAAAAGTTACTAAATATTTAGTTAATTGGAACTAGAACTACTAAACAGCAAAATAACTTATAGGAACGAACCAGTCTAATCCTGTTACATTTTAGATGAGGCAACCCAGGTTAAAGAACTGATGTCACATAGTTAGTGAAGTCTAATCTTTTATTCACTGTTTTATCAGGCACCTACTGTATGCCACAAAGGTAGAATACAGAGAGGAATTAAATACTTTCTCTTAAAAAGAGATCAGAGTACTGCTATGATTTGGAGATATAAATTTTTGTTACACACATACCAATAGTTTGTTAAATAATAAGCAGTTATGTTGCTGTTGTTGATGAAAAATCTACTTATGAACTGAATCACATGCAAAATTAAAACCATCAATAAAATCAGAAATAAAATTTTCACAAAAAGGAGACCCCTTCATTTAGGGAACCTATTGTTTTCTTAAAGATGTAAAGGACATCTAAGGAAGTAGAACCAGTCTTTAGGACTTTAGCTATAGCAACAAGGTTACAGGGGTTGCCTAGGAACAGAGCTCATTCACAAGTCATGGATGAGTGGCTGGGACACATGATGGGTGGGGTGATTGATGGAGTGGTTCACTGGCTCACTGCTCCCCTGACAAAGCTGGATAAACTACCCCATTCCCATTTTGGCTAAGAGTTTGTAAGTCTGGCAGTCCTGCTCTTCCATCAGAGCCAGCAGTAGATGTGCCGGCATCATTTGATTTGATTTCATGCACAGGAGAGGGTGAATGTAAAATGAGAAAAGAACGAAGGACAATGCCTGAAAGTATGTCAACATATTAGGGGTGGAAGGGAAGGAACCTCAAATAAATATCAGTTTTCTGCTGAACAGTTTTCCTCTGTCACTCTTATACCTTGAAGTACTTAAGGAATTATAATCTGCATTGATATGCTAGTTTGCATTTTTTATTTGTATATCCTGGATTTATTTAATAAGAATTTAAGTTAATAAGAATCATATTTAGTGTGCTCTTCACTTGTAGCATAATTCTTCAAGTTCTCAATAAATGCTTGTTAATTGATTAATTTAAAACTTTTCCCTATAACATGAATGGTTAAAAAAAGTTTTCTTAAAAAGGTCAAGTTAGCTACAAAGATAGAATTTTATTTACTTGGAGGAATTATAGCCCACTGGAATGTCATAATGATTTTCAGAAAACTTACTTTACTTAAGCCTTCTCTAATTGACATATTTTCAATAAAATACACATAATCTTTAAAATTTACCCAATTATAAATCCCAGAATATGGTCAGAGGCAATGCTCAATCATCCCTATTAATTAGTGGAGTTTGTTGCTGACATTTTTATTTTTTTGAGGAAAATTAATCTGCCATGGTTTAACACATGCATCTAGAGATTTAACTACAATTTCAAAGTTCATTCGAGGATGGATTCAGTCTTTTATGGCTGAGAAGTTCTGTGAAAAGACACCTAATATACAAAGGTCACTAATTTCTAACACGGCCTACAAAAATCAACTAGTAACTTTGACCTCCAGTGACTCAAAATGGGCCAAATGGATATCAGGCAGAAAATAGGATAGTGGGCTCTTTTTAAGTCAACTTTTCTTTGTTCTATTAATTGGCAGTTTATCTCCAGAAGGAAAGATACAAAATTTTCACATTAGGGAGTTTGATTTTAGATTATTGGAGGCTCTAATACAGATTATGAACTAGCAGTGTTAAAACTATCTAGTATTTAAACTCTCTGTATGTTGATTTACTTACTTGTACAATTGGAATGAATAATCATATCTAACATTAGGAGCTTCTGCAAAGATTAGAGCTTGTGAATACTGAGTATTTATTATAGAGCTTGGAACATGGTAAGAATGTGGTAAATGATTGTATATCGGTTGTAATTTTATTTTCCCTATTTTTTTTCTTTATTAGACTAATTTATCGATTAGACATAGCTATGAACAGCAATGATTAGAGGCGTAAGGCATCAGTGGAGTCCATTCTTTGGACTTGTTGGAAGCACAAAAATAAACCATTCAGTCTAAGCAGTGATGGATTTGAGCTTACCAGCATGCTTTTTCTTTTTTAGATTTTGCAAAAATACAGTGGTCAGATACTTTATCCCACAGTGGTTAAGAGTTCAGCTTTTGGGCCAGACAGACATGGGCTTGGCCCAGCTTTACCATCGACTTGTGTGGTAGAGTATTATTTCCAAAAACATCACTCTAAAGTAAAACTGCTGAAATCTGAATAGATGGGTATACTGCTTCTGTATCCATAGCCTGGTTGTGTACTATTATTTTGAAGGAGGAAGTACTATTGGAGGAATCTGGATGAAGAATGGGATCTCTCTGTATTATTGTTACAGTTACATGAGAATCTGCAATTATTTTAAAAACTTCAGTTAAAAATGTCTAAAACACTACGCCTGGCCCCACATGTTCTTCTAGAAACGTACAATTCCCTACCAAGAGGCAGAGTCTATTTCCTCTCCCCTTGAGCCAGAGGGGCATTGCAACCACTTTGCTGAACAGAACGTGGCAAAAGAGACATTGCGTGATGTCCAAGGGTAGGTCATAAAGGGCAAGGCAGATGCCACCTTTCTAAGAAAAATTTTATTCGAGTATAATTGATTTACAATGTCATGTTAGTTTCAGGTGTACAGCAAGGTGATTCATTTATACATGTTCATATATCCATTCTTTATCAGATTCTTTTCCCATATAGGTTATTGCAGAGTATTGAGTAGAGTTCCCTGTGCTATACAGTAGGACCTTCTTGGTTATCTATTTTATATATAGTAGTGTGTATATGTTAATTAAAAACTCCTCATTTATCTCTCCCTGCCCTTTCCCCTTTGGTAACCATAAGTTCATTTTCTAAGTCTGTGAGTCTGTTTCTGCTCTGTAAATAAGTTCATTTGCATCATTTTTTTAGATTCCACATGTAAGTGATAGCGTATGATGTTTGTCCGACTTACTTCACTTAGTATAATGATCTCTAGGTCCCTCCATGTTGTTGCAGATGGCATTATTTCATTCTTTTTTATGGCTGAGTAATAGTCCACTGTATATATGTATCACATCCTCTTTATCTAAGCACAGATACCACCTTAATCTCCCTTAGCATTCTTGCCCTTGAGCCCAGTCACTCTGGTGTGAGAAAGCTCAAACAGCCCATGTGGAGGTTAACTGACATCTCCACTAACAGTCAGCCAGACACATGAGTGAGTGAGCTTCCGATGATTTTAGCTGAGCCTCTGACCCTGTGGGTCACAGAAAGGCCACCCCTACTATGCCCTGTGCAAATTCTTGACCCACAGAATGTGTGAATCTGTGAGCATAATAGATGCTTGTTTTACATTAGTGATTTTGGGGGCAATATATTACATAACCACAGTAACTCAAATGACTAGGCTAGCTAGATTTACTTCGCAAATTTATCTAAGAGCTTCACAGCTCATTATTCTTACGCAGAAACATCATAGAGACAATGTTAAATTCATAGTAGTATGAAGAATGAGTAAAAGAAAATACATAAAGTTTAGTGGTTGACACTTAGAAATCTTGAAGAAAGGGGTTATTCTATTTATACAATCGATAATAGTCTTTTCTTGTTTCCAGAACCCATTCATTGCATCACCAGTCAGTCACGAGGTTTGCAAGGCCCTCCTCTCAGGAACCCAGCACATCAGTGCTGCTAAATTCCAGCCCCATGAGTTTCCTAATACCTGATGTCTTCAATGAATTCCCATGAGCCCAGGCCCAGTCGGTTCCTCACTCTATCTTACCTAAGCTCCTGCGATCACCTTCTGCTCACCCACTTGCTCATCCATTTACTTTTATCAGCTGGCATGCTCTGAAGCCCGGCTTCTGTCTTGTCCTTCTTAAGTCATCACATGATCTCAGTATTTGATCCCAGTCATAGTTTAGGTTCCTGGCATTCCCCTCAGATTACCCCATGCAGGATGAAGATCAAACAACAGGGAGCAAATTTGCAACCTTCAGGTCAGATACGGTCAAAGGTTATTTCAAATATGCTTTGTAAAAATGGAGACCTTTAACAAGTCAAAGAGTTCAAATAAAAATTCAGATTTCTGGCTTATCTTTTGAAATACAGAAAAATGTAGTAATACCTAGCCGTATGCCTCGTGTCCTGATCCAGCTGGAGCTGAGGAGTCCTTCACAGGGGCTGTCACTCTCCAGTCCATATGTCTGGTCAGTCATGCAGGACATGCACGTACATGTATGCACACCCACTTCACTCCTTCCCTTATTTCCCTTACCCTGGAGAATAGGAGCTTATGACCACTTGTTCAAATGTGTTATCTGATATTCAGGTGTTGCTGTCATAGTCTGGCTAAAAACTATTCTTCATTAAAATATTTTATCATTTGAAAAAATTTTAGTTGGAGTATATTTGATTTACAATGTTGTGTTAGTGTCAGGTGTATGGCAAAGTGAATCTGTTGTACATATACATATATCCAGTTTTCTTAGATTCTTTTCCCATATAGGCCATTACAGATTATGGATTAGAGTTCCCTGTGCTATGCAGTAGGTCCTTATTAGTTATCTATTTTCTATATAGCACTGTGTATGTGTCAATCCCAATCTTCCAATTTATCCCTCCCCCACCCTTAACCCCTGTAACCGTAAGTTTATTTTCTACATCTGTAACTCTTTCTGTTTTGTAGATAAATTCATTTGTAACCTTTTTTAAGATTCCATATATAAACATTATCATATGATATTTGTCCTTCTTCTCTATCTGACTTACTTCACTCAGTATGACAATCTCTAGGTCCATCCATGTTGCTGCAAATGGCATTATTTTGTTCTTTTTTATGGCTGAGGAATATCCCATTGTATATATGTATCACATCTTCTTTTATCCATTCCTCTGTGGATGGATATTTAGGTTGCTTCCATGTCCTGGCTCTTGTAAATAGTGCTGCAGTGAACACTGGGGTGCATGTATGTATTTGAATTAGAGTTTTCTCTGGATATATGCCCAGGAGTGGGATTGCTGGATCATATGGTAGCACTCCTTTTAGCTTTTTAAGGTACCTCCATACTGTTATCCATAGTGGCTGTATGAATTTACATTCCCACCAACAGTGCAAGAGGGTTCCCTTTTCTCCACACCCTCTTGAGCATTTGTTGTTTGTAGATTTTGAAATTAGACCACACCCTAACACTGTACACAGAAATAAACTCAAAATGAATTACAGATCTAAATGTCAGGCCAGATACTATAAAACTCTTAGAGGAAAACATAGGCAGAACACTCTCTGACATAAATCGAAGCAAGATCTTTTTCAATCCACCTCCTAGAGTAATGAAAATAAAAACAAAAATAAACAAATGGTACCTAATTAAACTTAAAAGCTTTTGCACAGCAAAGGAAACCATAATCAAAATGAAAAGACAACCCTCAGAATGGGAGAAAAGATTTGCAAATGAAGCAACCAGCAAGGGATTAATCTCCAAAATAAACAAACAGCTCCTGCAGCTCAATATCTAAAATACAGTGCAATCCAAAAATGGGTGGAAGGCCTAAATAGACATTTCTCCAAAGAAGACATACAGATGGTTAAAAACCACATGAAAAGATGCTCAACATCACTAATTATCAGAGAAATGAAAACCAAAGCTACAATGAGATAATCACCTCACACTGGTCAGAATGGCCATCCTCAAAAAATCTACAAACAATAAAATATTTTAAACAGTAAAATATACATACATGCTAAAGAACACACACACATGACATACATGCATATTGTAAAGAATAAAACAATGAGAAGTAAATACTCCTGTGCATACCACCTCAAGAATAAGAATTTTGCCCCAACTTCTGAGGTCTCTTGTGCACCTGCCACTTTCAAATCTCCCTGCTTACTCCATAACATCATCTTATACTTTGTGTATAATCATCCCCCATGCTACAATGTAGATTTAGCTATTTTGAAGGGAATTACATTGTATATGTTATCCTGTTACTTCATTTATTTTTCTTTTACTCAACATTATGCTCATATGATTTATCTATATGTTAGTCAGTTCTTTTGCACTGCTGTATAGTATTATACAAGCCGTGAATTATTTATTTATTCCAATGTTGATGGCACTTTGAATAACCTCTCACTTTTATAAAATTATGAAGAATGTTGCTATGAAAATTTCTAAACATATCTCCTTATGTATGAATGCTAAGCACACAATGTTTTGAAATACTGGTCATAGAGTATGTGCATATTCATTTAACAAGGTATTACCAAACTATTTGTAAGATCAAATTTGACCATAATCTAGGGAAGTCCTTTGTGCCTAGATCTGTGGAAATTTTTTGCAAAAAGAAAACAAAACAAAAAAAGACTAAATTCTGTAGGTAACTATATCCATCCTCTGCCCACTTCAGCCTACCACGCTTAAGTTTGGTTGTCTCAGACTTATTTTCCTTTACTGACTCTTGTTCGAAGAATAAATATATCAGTAATTGGGTGTCTCAATAATCTGGCCCCAGGGTAGAAAAATTCCTGTTGCTTTCTAATTCAAGTCAGCTTCTTAGAACATACTCCTAGCTTCTGTGACTCTGGCATCTGCCATTCTCATCAGCGTCCTGGGTATCCCTGCATGGCTCTCAGACACCTAAGATACAGTACCAGCTACCATAAACCCCAGCTGTCACATGTCTGAAGGATTGGCTTTCTTATTTGTTTGTTCGTATATTTTGGGTGGTTCCGGGAGAAGCATCCTAACTTACGTGAGCTCAACTATTTCTCAACAGTGTGTTATATGGGTTTGGTTGTTGTGAAGCAAGGAATTTTCCTCAGAGTCTCTGGTCACTCATAATTGGATGCTTCCTGTTTAGAACTTTTTTATGTACATCCATGAGTAAGCTTTTATTATAATTTTTTTTCTTTCTCACACTGTTCTTTTCTGGTTTGGGTATCAAGTTTATAGTTGCTTATAACATGAGTTGAGTATTGTGTGTGTGTATGTGTGTGTGTGTGTGTGTGTGTTCTCCCTTTGAACTGTATTTTATTTTATTTTTTTTAGTTAATTTTTGTTGGAGTATAGTTGATTTACAATGTTGTGTTAGTTTAAGGTGTACAGCAAAGTGAATCAGTTATACATATACATATATCCACACTTTTAAAGATTCTATTCCCATATAGGTCATTACAGAGTACTGAGTAGATTTCCCTGTGCTATACAGTAAGTTCTTATTAGTTATCTTTTATATGCAGTAGTGTGGAGGATTATTTTTTTTAAAAGAACATGTAAAATTTGAATTATCTCTTTCTTGAATGTTTAGATTTTCTACTAATGAATATATACTACCTTTCATGTTCATATGATCTTTTAGGTTTTTTCTATTTCTTTTAAAACTATATTTATGAGGTTTTTTTTTCTTAGGAGTTTTTTTTCTCTTAAGATGTCCAGTGTATTAGCATAAACACCCATACATTAAATAAATAGTGAGCATTCTTTCTGCATCAGACACTGTTGTAGGTGCCTGAGCTGTATCAGTGAACACAGCATCTAAGATCCCTGTATTCATGACACATACATTCCAGTGCTCACTGGTACATTAACCATTCTCTCAATTTACCTCTAGTAAACTGGAAGGCACATGTCAGGGTGCAATTCCTGGTCCTGGACTAAGTGTGAGCTTAGTCACTGTGAAGCCTCCTTTTAGACTTATTGTTTGCAGTTCATCCTCTTCATTCACAAGAAGAGCCAAAGTTTGTTTTTTAATTTGTAAAATATGGAACACATTTATTTCATGAGATTACTATAAGCAATCATGAGATTGCTATAAACACATGATTTCATGAGGGCTTCAATAAATATTTGCTGTTATTCAATCAATCCTCAGACTCTTGCTTTTCCAGCTTCTTGCATTTCTGATTTCACATCTTCACTGTTTCTTTGGGACCCTGACATCTTACAGTGACCACCAGAAAAAAGGGAAGTCGGTCAGTGACATACTGAGAACAGAGTTCCAAAGGGTGGCAGAGAACAAAGGAGGGCTCAGAGACTGAATAAACTTATCCAGTTTGGAAGAAACAATTATAATCTGTGCTTTAAATGTATTAAAAATGTTGTGTGCCTTACTTTTAAGACAAACTTACAGTCAAATTTGGTTATTCAGCAGCTCCTAAAAATGTTTATGAAAAAGGAAAGTAAATTTTTGAGATTAAATATCTCAATACTGGTTTGCTTTGTAAAAGTAAAAATCACTTGAAAAAAATATTAATTTCTTTTCAACACTAAGGGCTTGAGAGAAAAACAAATCCATTTGTTTCTACCAAAATGAAGTAACCTTGAACTTATGTGAAAACAGACTCTTCAGGCTGTTTCTCAATTATCAATAAATAAGCACGGGCAGATGACCTAGGAAATGTTCTGATACTATCTCCAGTAAACCTTGTTTTATAAACACATTATGTATGTACATATTGATAAATAATGGGCCATATCCTTCCTACAACAGTTGCCAGCCCTTCCTCCATAGGTCTTAGAAAAGTGCAAATTCCTTTCAGCTGTGGCTCACTGGAGGTGTTTCTGCTCCTTCTCTAAGTACCTAAGGAAGTAAATTAATCAAGAAACATGATTCACAGTTGTCCAAATACCTTAAAAAAATGGGTCAGACAAATTCTTACTCGAAAGTCAATAGAAATTATTCAATATTGGACTGATCCTTTTGCTTACAAATAAGAGCCTGTTAACTCAATGTTGTTTGAAGCAGCCCATGAAGTGTATCCTTCTGTCAACGCCAAGTGCAAATCCCACTGGTGCAGCTCATCATTATGACATGCTTATCTCAGTTTCAGCATGAATCTCTGACCGTAGGGTCCAGGAAAAATAACTGGTGGTTATAGCATTAAACAGCAGTGGCAGAATGCTAACATATACTAAGAACTGATTATGCATCTCCAGTAGTAATTGGAATTTATTTAATTTTCCTCCCAATCCATACAAGGTATGGAAGCTAGTGTATAATTGAAGAAAACCCATTTACAGAAATGAATTAATTTATGTAACATCAAATAGCCAGTAAAGGGTAGTGCTAAGAGTTACCCTCAGCATTGTATGTTTTCAAAGTCCGTATTATTTGCACCTACCCTAAGATCCCCACTTTGGTTTCCTTACCATTTTTTTTTCTGATGCCTAATGAATACATTTTAGGAGTTCTAAGAGAAACATTTTATGGGTTATTTTGTTTATTTGGTTTGTTGGTTGATTTTTACATTGGAGACAATGAAGAAAATGTAAGAACATGGTAACTAAGATTCAAAATTAGGCACTGAAGAAAGGAACTTGGGTAGGTTTCAGAGGTAGGAGTTCTATCTCCACGTGTACCTGACTCTCCTTGCTGAAGGACCTTCCAAAAATGGCTTTCCTCTGCCCTGCCTCAGCTTCCATTGTCAGAGGGAACAAAGAGCTAATAATCTCTGCTCTACATTTGCCTCAGTGTTTAGGATTAAATAAATAAGATTAGAGTCCATGACCGAGACTCAACAAATGTGAAATCACCAGCAAGGTTAAATAATTAACCCAGCTGTTTGCTTCCTGCTTGTGTTTTTCCCCAGGGCCATTGATATTGAATCAAACATTCAGTTTTCTCAACCAATAATTTTATTTTGAATGCCAGACAAAACACAAAAGATCCTGCCCTCATGGAGCATACCATCCAGTCATCTCTAAGACATTATTTAAATAATCGCATGTTTAAGTGGAAAAATAACAGCAGAAATAAGTTCTATAAAGAAGGAAGTGTGACTGTGGGTGGGAATGTAAGTTGGTGCAGCTGCTGTGGAGAACAGTATGGAGGGCCCTCAAAAGACTGAAAATAGAGTTGTCATATGATCCTGCAATCCCACTTCTGGGCATATACCTGGACAAAAGTATAATTCAAAAAGATACATGCACCCCAATGTTCACTGCAGCACTATTTACAATATCCAGGACATGGAAGCAACCTAAATGCCCATCAACAGACAAATGGATAAAGAAGATGTGGTACATATATACAATGGAATATTACTCAGCCATAAAAAAGAATGAAATGATGCCATTTGCAGCAACATGGATGGACCTAGAGATGATCATACTAAATTGAAGTAAGTCAGAGAAAAAGAAATATCATATGATATCGCTTATATGTGGAATCTAAACTATGACACAGATGAACTTATCTACAAAACAGAAACAGACTCACAGACATAGAGAACAGAGTTGTGGTTGCCAAGGGGGAGGAGGGCAGGGGAGGGATGGACTTGGAGTCTATGACTAGCAGGTGCAAACTAGTATATATAGAATGGATAAACAACAAGGTCCTACTGTATAGCACAGGGAACTATATTCAATATCCTGTGATAAACCATAATGGAAAAGAATACGAAAAAGAATGTATACATACATATAACTGAATCACTTTGCTGTACATGAGAAATTAACACAACATTGTAAATCAACTATACTTCAATTAAAAAAAACAGAAGAAGGAAGTGTGATACCATGAGATCATATAATAGAGGGATCTGTTCTAGTCCGGGGGAAAAGAGTAAAACCTTTTAGAGGAAGTGAAGATTGAGCCAACATGTTCAGAATTAGTTTACTAAATGAAGGGAGGAGAGAGGAGTTCTCTGTGGAAGAAGTCATCTTATGTAGATGCCACACAAGAGAGAAGCAGGGTAAACTGGAGAATATTTTTTAAAAGGCCAGTAGAGCTCAAGTGTGTATGGATGGTGTGTGTGTGTGTGTGTGTGTGTGTGAGAGAGAGAGAGAGAGAGAGAGAGAGAGAGAGAGAGAGAGGGAGGGAGGGAGAGAGGGAGAGAGGGTGAAGAGAGGTGTTAGGGCAAGTGGAAGGTCAAGTATAGATAGAATCCAGATCATGTAGGGCCTTGTCTGCCTTTATAAATATTTGGCAGTTTTCATACAAGTGTTTTATGAGTGGTAAGGCCATATCATTTCCATTTCAAAACATCCCTCTGGCTTTAGTGTGGAGACCAAATTGAAGTTCAAGAACAAAATTGGATGGAGATTGACCATCAGGTAGGTTGATTATCTTTCTAACCAGAAGCTCTTTCATACAAAATATGCTGTTGTTATGGTAGTGCTGCAATTATAATAGAAAGGTTTGCTGTATTCTTAGCTATCTTTTCTTTTTGGATTCGATATCTGAAGAATAAGCTTGTTTTGCTTCACTCTGCTCATGGTATTTTTAAATGTCCCTTCAGAAAAGCAGAGTGATTGTTTTCTATCACTATATTGATCTGGAATAACCCTAAAAGGATTTTAGGGTTTCTGTTTCAGGCAGTTTACCTGTAATATTTTTCACCTCTGCCCTTGTGCACAATGGAAGTATTTGTAAAGTTCAATTGTCCCCATGTGTTTAATCCTGCGATCTTTAGGAAGGACACTGCAGGGTAGACAAGGGGATTCACTCAGATTTGCAATTCTACCTTCTCTCTCTTCTATTTCAATATGTTGTGGTGCCTAATAAAAAAAATGACTTCAAACATTTCCTTGTGCTTGTGTAAACATATTTGGTGCTTACAGTAGATTTCAGAGAAAATGCTCATTTTATTTATTTATTTTTAATTTTTAATTTATTTTTATTTTTTATCATTTTTTTATTTTATTGGAATATTGTTGATTAACAATGTTGTATTAGTTTCAGGTGTACAGCAAAGTGATTCAGTTGTACATGTACATGTATTCATTCTTTTTTAGATTCTTTTTTCATATAGGTTATCACAGAATATTGAGTAGAGTTCCCTGTGCTATACAGTAGGGCCTTGTTGGTTACCTATCTTATATAAAGTAGTGTGTGTGTGTGTGTCCATCCCAGGCTTCTGTCTTATCCTCCCCCCACCCTCTACGTTTCCCCTTTGGTAACCATAAGTTTGTTTTTGATATCTTTAAGTCCATTTCTGTTTTGTAAATAAGTTCATTTGTTTCTTGTCTTTTTTAAATTAGATTCCACATATGAGTGATATCATATGATATTTATCTTTCTCTCTCTGACTTACTTCACTTAGTATGATAATCTGTAGGTCCATCCATGTTGCTGCAAATGGCATTATTTCATTCATTTTTTTTGGCAAGTAATATTCCATTGTATTTATGTACTACAACTTCTTTGTCCATTCCTCTGTTGATAGATTTTTAGGTTAGTTCCATGTCTAGGCTATTGTAAATAGTGCTGCTATGAACTTTGGGGTGCAAGTATCCTTTTGGATTACGGTTTTCTCATGGTATATGCCCAGGAGTGGGATTGCTGGATCATATGGTAGTTCTACTAATATTTTTAGATTTTATGGAAACTCCATTTAGTTCCTCATAGTGGTGGCACCAATTTACATTCCCACAAACAACGTAGGAGGGTTCTCTTTTCTCCACACCCTCTCCAGCATTTATTGTTTGTAGACTTTTTGATGATGGACATTCTGACCAGTGTGAGGTGATACCTCATTGCAGTTTTAATTTGGATTTCTCTGATAATTAGTGAATTAGTGGTGTTGAGCATCTTTTCATGTGTTTTTCAGCCATCTGTATGTCTTCTTTGAAGAAATGTCTATTTATATCTTCTACCCATTTTTTGATTGGGTTGTGTGTTTTTTTGACAGAGCTGCATGAGCTATTTGTATATTTTGGAGATTAATCCCTTCCTGTTGCTTTGTTTGCAAGTATTTTCTCCCATTCTGTGGGCTGTCTTTTCATTTTATTCATGGTTTCCTTTGCTGTGCAGAGGTTTTGGACTGTAATTATGTCCCATTTGTTTATTTTTGTTTTTATTTTCATTACTTTAGGAGGTGGATCAAAAAAGATACTGCTGCAATTTATGTCAAAGAGTGTTCTGCCTTTGTTTTCCTCTAAGAGTTTTTAAATGTCTGGCCTTATATTTAGGTATTTGACCCATTTTCACTTTGTTTTTGTGTATGGGGTTAGGGAATATCCTAATTTCATTCTTTTACATGTAGCTGTCCAGTTTTCCCAGCACCACTTATTGAAGAGGCTGTCTTTTCTCCATTGTATACTCTTGCCTCCTTTATCAAAAATAAGGTGCCCGTATGTGTGTGGGTTTATCTCTGGGTTTTCTATCTTGTTCCATTGGTCTATATTTCTTTCAAATTTCAAAGCATGTTTCAACCATTTCAGGTGTTTCCCTTAGTGAACAGACAGCAGAAGTGAATGTGGTCTAAATGGGTTCAGAGAGACCAAGATACCCATTGGATTTCTAGCCCAGCTTCAGGAAGATTTTATTCATGTCTGACTCTCTTACCTCTCTGAGCTTTGTTTTCCATATTCTTCCCAGCACTGGTAAAATCTTCCATCTAGGCTGATTCTCTCATTTTTCTCCTAATGAGCTTTAATCTTTCATCCACACCCCTGAACCTGTGTTCCATCTGCTTTAGCTCAAATGGCATCTCCTTTAAAAAATCTCTCATGACCCCCCTCACCCTCAATATCACACTTCTCTCCTTTGGATTTCACTCTGTCTGGCCAGATTGTCATCATTATGACAGTAACACTTACTTTATATGAGTTTGTCCATCTCCATCTAAAAGATTTAAGCTCCCTGGAGCCAGGATTTCCCACTTACATGATTTTTCCCTGCTTCCTAATATTTTGCTCTTTGATACCTTGTCATCATTTAATATCAATTGCCTTTTGCTCTCTACTATACTTCACATCATTAAGGGTCCACCTCATAGCCTGCTTCCCAATTCATACTTCCCTGACCACAGCAGCCTAAAATTAATAGCTGTTCATCCACCATTTCTGATTTATGTTAATGTGTCACTAACTGCCCCAAAACTTACTGGTTGAAAACTGCCATTTTATTTTTGCTCACAATTTTATGGCCCAGGAATTTAGGAAGGGCTCTGCTGGGTGGTCCATCTGTGATCCACATGGAAGCGGCTGGGGCAGACAAGTCTGGAGCATCCACTTCATGAAGGGGTCCTTCCTTCACATGTGGATGCCCAGTGTTCCTTGTTCTCTTTCCCTCTCTTCAGTGGGGTCTCATCCTCCAGAACCTCTCCATCACAGCGTGACAGCCTCACAAAATAGGATTTCTTATGTGGAATTTAGTTTCCTCTGGAATGAATTCTCTGAAGACCTGGAAGGAAACTGCAAAGCATTTTCTGATCGAACTCTGAATTATGCAGTGTAACATCTTCCTTATTCCATGGGTCAAAACATGAGTCTTACATACCAACCATATTCAAGGGGAAAACTCAGAAGTGCGTGAACCAACAGCTATGTTTGCTGAGGATGAGGAGGTGCCTTGGGAGACTAGGGATCACATTTGCATTCTTTATTTGGCAGGAGACATGCATTTATAGACTCTCATTTCTAACTGCCCTGTCATTTGTGTATGTTTTGTGCTGTTCCATGGAGACCATATCCAGGTTCTATCAATGGAATTCAACCATTTGTATATGATTGACTGAGGCCTAGAAAATCTCGAATCACTGTTTTCTACCAGCCTGATAACCTTTAATTGAATAAGTCCACAGAAAATCGACATTCATTAGCCAGGTTAGGTTAATCAAATCTGGCGATCAATGGAGATGCATATTTTGCAGCTCAGTTGCTCACCAAATCCTACATGGATGGTAAACATTTTTAAGACTGAGATCTCACATTTGTAATTTTGATTTTGACAGTACCTAGCATAGCATGATGGATGTATTATAGTCATGTAACTTCCTAGTTGAGTGAACTGGTGAAGAAATAAATAAAATAAATATTCTACATCTTTTCTGAAGATGTACTCTTAAGAAATGGACTGATACCTGGAAAAAAATTTAAGTTTGACACATGGAAAATGATTGCAAACTCAGAGCTCAAAACACATTCAGTACTCACGTGAATGATAGACTGTGTCTATCATGGATAAAAAAACATGAGGTGACCTTTTGCTTCCTTTGAAATGCCAGTTTCTGTGTTTCCCTTTCATTCAGTGTCATTGATGCTAAGTACACAAGGCATGCTAAAAAATGAGAAAAATAAATCAAGCAGTCATTTGTCTGCCAGTTGCCAAAAACCTTGTTTGGTTGTTGACTTTTTTTAAACAAATTGACTAGTTCAAGAGTTGGCAACTTTTTCTTAAAAGGCCAGTTGATGGTAATATTTTAAGCTTTGAGGGCCATATTGTTTCTGCCACAACTACTCAGTTCTTTCATTATAGGGCAAAAACAGATATTGACAGTAAATATGTAAATGAATAACTGTGTCTGTGTCAAATAAAACTTTACTTACAAAAACAGTCTGCTATCTCATAGGCCATAGTTTGCTGATCTCTGGTCTAGTTCAATTGTTAAGAAAAAAATAGGCACACATAATGTTTAACTTGTGCTTATTTTGTTATCTGGAAAAAATAAGACAAACTTTTTTTATGCCTCTGAACAGATTAAAAAAAAAATACTGAAATGCCAGCCCAATAGAGCCCATGCTAGAGTTTCAGTCCTGGTAGATGAATAGTAAGAGATCCTACCAGAGATATACAGAGGTCAGAAAGTTGGCAAGTGCTTTGGGTCAAAATGAGGAAAATGCATTTAAAATACCAAGTCCAATAGTTAAAGCCAGAGTCAGAAGTCACCAAAATGTGTCAAGATAGGGATATGGCTAAATACATACCAGCTGGCCATGCTCAGCTGCCAGTTGTCCACCTTGTATCTTTATCTGTGGTCACAAATATGGTACAGGTTTTGGGAAGACGGATGCCAGGTAATGAGCAACTTTATTTTAGATGAGGAATTTGTATGTAATTTCTGTGTCCACCACCCTTTACTCGTTCATCTAGCAGAATACACCAAAGAAATATCCGAGGACACAATCTCTACTATTGAGACGCTTGAAGGCTAGTTAATAAAATATCCTATATCAACATGAAATAGACAAACACATACAATGCTAATTCAGATGATACAGAATGATGTTGTATACCAGTGTTTCCCAAATTTTCATGCAGATACAAACCACTGGGGATTGTGTACAATGCTGATTGTGATTCGATAGATCTAGAGTGAGGCTTGGGTTACCACATCTGTTTCAAGCTTCCATGTGATGATATTCTCTTTGTGCATGGACCCCATATGAATTAAGCAATAGTCTGTGCAATTTTAGGAGAGACCATCAGGGGCTGTGTGATCAAGGATTCCCGAATGAAGTGAGAATGGGGCTATGCCTGGAAGCAGAAATTCAAATTCAAATAACTTACAAAAGGCATGTGGTGTAAAGGGAGTGCTCTAAAACCTGGTATCATTGTTGAGCCATCAAGTGTAGTTATAGTTAGAACAAGGAACCAAACTGAAAGTAACGATCAGTCCTTGCAAAATGAGAGGTGCAGATTTCTCCATCGTTCCATTTCCTTGTATGGAGCAGCACTGGGCTAAATCAGGTGGATCATTGCAGATGGGGAGAATCATCTCACACCAAAGAGCACTAAGCTAGAAGCTTTTACCTTTTTTTGGACCCATGGACAGTGGTTAGTGAGAAGGGGAAAGGTTAGGAAAAGTACTACATCAAAGTAGAGAGAAGTGCTTCAGCTGAGGCCCCCACAGGGGCTTCCATGTGGAAGTGCCTGGGCTGGACATGCAGATAGGCACATTAGGATGGCCAACCTGGGAGGAGGGGAGCCATGACCATGACGTCCTACAGAAAACTACAATGCACAGTTTGGTGTACCAAGTCTAGTGTGGGGAGGGTAGCTTCCCCTCATGAGGCTTGCCTGGCAAAGCCTTGTAATTGCCCTGGTCAGGTTTGAAAAATCACAGATGGCATTCTGGCTGGAGCTGGACTCCTCACCTCTGCTATGCCTCCAATGATGGCCACTATTCATGATCAGCCTTTGTTTCCAGGAAGGAGTACAAATGTTGCCAGATCTTCAGTTTTTTCAAAGGAAGCCACAAATTTATATTTATACATGAAGTTCTCTGATTTTCACATGCTGGTGACTATTTTCTAAAATTATTATTCTTATTTTTTAACAGTTTGGACTCAAAACAAAACATGCTTTATTTTCCTGATCCAAGCTGAGAGCCAACAGTTATAACTTCTGCTTGAAAGGATGATAGAATTTGGCTGAAAGATAGGGTTATGGAGGAAACGTGGAGTGAGAACAACAACAATAAAAAAAAATGCCCATCCTGGGCTTCCCTGGTGGCGCAGTGGTTGAGAGTCCTCCTGACGATGCAGGGGGACACGGGTGCATGCCCCGGTCCGGGAAGATCCCACATGCTGCGGAGCGGCTGGGCCCGTGAGCCATGGCCGCTGAGCCTGCGCATCCGGAGCCTGTGCTCCGCAACGGGAGAGGCCACAACAGTGAGAGGCCTGCGTACCGCAAAAAAAAAAAAAGTCCATCCTTTGAGGTGAGCTTGATGTAGTGTGGGATCAGGCCAATTTTAAATTTATTTTACCTCTTGATGGACATTTAGGTTGTTTCCACATCTTGCCTATTGTGAATAGTACTGCAATGGACATAGGAGTGCTATTATCTCTTCAAAATCCTAATTTCAGTTCTCTTTCTATCTTGGAAAGGGGACTGCTGGATCATATGATAGTTCTAGTTTTAATTTTTTGAGGACCTGCCTCACTGTTTTCCATAGTGACTTCACTATTTTGCATTCCTACCAACAGTGTGCAGGGTTTCCAGTTTCTCCACATTCTTGCAAATACTTGTCTTTTATTTTTTTTTTGATAATAGCCTTCCTGGCAAGTGTAAGGTAATGTCTCCTTGTGGTTTTGATTTGCTGGTATATAGGTATAATTAAATACTATTCAGCCCATAAAATGGAAGGAAATCCTGCAATATGCAACAACATGGATAGACCTTGACGTTACGCTAAGTGAAATAAACCAGTCACAGGAAGACAAATACTGCATGATTCCATTCATATGAGGTATCTAAAATAGTGAAATCCATAGAATCAAAGAATGTAGTAGTGGTTTCCAGGGACTTGGGAGAAATGGGGGGTTACTAATCAATAGGCATAAAGTTTCAGTTAAGCAAGGTAAGTTCTAGACATCTGCTATACAGGTACCTTCGGTCAATAATAATGCACTGTGTACTTAAAAATATAAGAGGGTAAACCTCATGTTAACTGTTTTACCAAAATAACATTTTTTAAGGTCTTTAAAATTCATTTTATCTCCTAATTGGCTCCATGGACCTTCCCAAAACTCCCATGTTTTTAAGACCTAAGCTCTACATGTAGGAGATTGTAGGGCAAACAATTGCTAGGCTGTTTCTTGTTAAAATGCCACGGTTTTCAGGGTTATAGTTCATCACACTCAAGCACCCTAGGAAAGGATCGTCCACAACATGAACTCACAGACCCAAAGTAAAACTGTTTTTTCCCTGACATAATAAACATTTCTTTGTGCAGTTAAAGAATAAAGGGAGACATTTATTTTACTGGGCTATATTGACTGTGTGATGGGGTACCTGAAATTCCCAGGGTGGCTCACAATGACAGGGACTTGTTTGTGTGCCTTTAAATATGTACTCTTGTGAATGCCAAGCTGCAAAGATAAATCCTTCTGCAGAATAATAGGGAACTTTCTGCTTCGGAAATGAATGGACCTCTGGATAGCTATTTCCCAGGCTCCAAATCTAAGGGCAGTTTTTGTCTGCCCATCCCCTCCCCACACATAGAGATCTGCCAAGGCTTCTGCTGGAATGGTGTTCATACCTTTCTTTCCTTGGTGCGGGGGTGTCCCATTTTACTACCCAAGCCAGAGGTTCTGCACCACATTTGGTAATTATTGCATAACTTTCAAATTGGTCTCTCAGTGTCTTCAGATGATCTCTGCCTATTATCAAATATCATCTTTTCAAAACTTTAACTCCAATTCCACCTTCAGTATATTGAATAGACCAAATTAACAAAAATAAACAAAATAATTAAAAAGGGAAAAAAGAAATAAGTTGATATTCACAGCTGCCCTCCAGTACCACTTTATCTACATTTATTCCTGAGTTTTTTACTACCTACGTATTTCAGGCTTATATCGTCAAGAAATAAATCTTTTAACTTTATATCCCTAAACCCCTGGCCTTCTTCTTCTCGCTTCTGTGTTTGACCCTTATTCAGCATTTGCGTCACATTCATACCTTAACTCCATGGAAGCTTTTCCTTTTCTTCCTCAGCCCATAAACAAATGTTTGAATTGTTCAGATTCTTTTAATGTCTGAGGGGTTTTGTGTGTGAAGAAACAGTCATACTGTGTGCATTTGGTTTAATTACCTTACAAATCTATTTTTACAGGTAATATTCATTTTTATATTGAACTCTTAACAATATAACACTTATTCATATATTAAATTATCAGAATCCAAATATCTTGCACTGTACAAGTTATCAATCAAAATGAAAGATATTGAATTTCTTTGGACTTAAAAGTTGTTATAGACATATTTAACCAAATTTTTCTACGCAAATTAATTAAAATAAAATGTCCTACTACCTTTAAATAGACAAACAAAAATCATGAGATAATTGAAACCTCATTAATGCACTTATAGTTATATTAATTGTAAAATTTGCTAACTCCTGAGGTTTAAAATTTGTCTTTGTAATTGCCAATTTCATCATTATTACTATTCATTTTATTTCCAAGGTTAGAGTAATCGTAGAGGTCATTTATACCTTTTTAGAATTTCAATAATCTTCCTAGTATCAAAGGAAAAAAGAGTAAACTGTCAGATTAGCACAGGTTCTGGATCTGGGGGATGTGAATGCACTAATTCCTCTTTGCAGAGGCCTTGGTGCCCAGTAAAACATGGTTCAGAGTTGAACTATTGATCGTTTATAATTAAGTCTTTGTTATATAAAGTAAAATTTAGTAACACCTTTCATATAGAATTTAATTCTTGAAGCTTGGAATTTTTACCATAATTTAATTACTAACTCATCATGGTCATATGGTATATTGTGATATATGGACCTACTGGTTTATGGAATTGAAAATTCTAGAAAGCTTTATCAATATAAAGAGTAGGATCTCATTGATGTGTCATCTACTAGGATATGAGGGTTTAAATCTTCTTGGGCAATCATTTAAGAAACGACTGGGAAATTCATTTTAGAACTCACCATCAGACCTTCTTGGTACATCACCATCAATGGTGATCACTGGCCATATCCTTTTTCAACCTTCTTATTTTATATTATCATTGGCTCTAGTGGATCTTAGTCTTTACTGAGAAGAATTGACTCAATTACAACTTATTATGTTCATTACTTTCTAATTGCACACACGTACAGATGCACAACCCTAAAAGGAAAAGAAAAATGATCACCACTCTGATATTGATTATTGTTAAGTATGTGTGTTTTTATCCCTATAATGTTCAACCACTTTTTATATTATAATTACTTTTATATACTCCATATACTTTTGAATTTTTCATATTATCATAAATTCATGATATTTCATAAGTAACTACAGTTATTATTGTCAGTTATGATTATTAATGATGCACAGATTGTCACAGCCCATCCGTTAGAACCTCCTTGGTCCTTTCAGTGTTCTCCTGACACTCTTGAGTGTGTCCTTGAATTTTGGCAGTGATAGGATAGTCTATGCCCATCCAAAGATTTCAATCTACTCTCCAAAGATCCCTGCTTCTATCACCTATAGAGAGCCTTTGAGAATATTATAAAAAGGTGGTGTTTCTTCCTGGTAAACACAGCTTCCTACCTTCTTGGGGCTTGAATCAGCCATGTGCCCTTGTGTAGTACACACACTGCACACCTGTGCAGAGCAGCCTAGCCTGCTCCCTTGTAGTGGTCAGTATTAGAGACTAATAGTTAATTCTAGTTCATTCACTTGCATGTAACCATTGGGCACTAGTGCTACTTCAGATTTTGCACGGTGGTTAAAAGGATGGGTTTGTTGGAATCCCGGCTCTGCAGCCAGCTGTGTGACCTCAGGCTGCTCATAATCATGTCTACACTTTTGCTTCCTTAGGTCTAAAATGGGGATAATAATATTATCTACCTCAAAGAATTATGGCGAAAATTAGATAAGTCAACATACCTAAAGCTCTTAAAAGAGTGCTTGGTTCATAATGAGTCCTAGAAAAATGTTTTCTACACCCACTACTACTGCTTTCATTGACAGGACTGAAACAAAGGGGATTCTCATTCATGCCTTACATTTACATGGCTATTTTCATGTATCCTATCATGCAGCTGTGCTCTGTCCTTAAAACATAAAAGTTGTATGATAGTGATATCATAACTTTCTCCTGTGATGACCATTAGGACATGAAGGACAAAAGAGCATGCTCCTAAAAACAAAGGGGAATATAATTGGTTGCTGCTGAGAATGAAACTAAGAAATTAACACACCATGCATCCAATCAAAGAGGAGGAAGTTCACCTCAAAGAGGCGTGTGAGGAGTCTAAAACATGTATCACTTCACTTAAGTTACTCTAAATAATAAAAATGATGTAGATTGTTTTGGGGCACATAAGTATTTCATTATTTCTAACTGACCAATTAAAAACAGGATTACGATTTTTGAAAAACATGAACTATTTCAGACTGCTACAGGATGTCTTCCCTTCTGTACATCTGACACTGATCTTTTTTGGGAAAATCTTCATAATCCTATGCTTTTTATAATCTCTCCTAGCTTCTGTTTAGAGTATTTCCTAGGTGCCAGTATCTTTACTTAGGGTATCACATTTAATTCAGACAAGAACGATATGAGCTCCATATTTATTTCATTTTTCAAGGTGAGGTAGCTGACGATGATAGCAGTTCATCAAAAGTTCATCAAACTGAGTAACTTTAAAGTTCAGGTAAATGCAAAGGCTGGGATTAGAACTTGGCTCTGGTTAAATGACTAGCGTGCTGCTCCCTTTAAGTCAGCTCACATCTGAGGTAAATATTGCTGATGAATTAATGTTACAATTGCTTTGACTAACATGTTAGAATAGGAGAAGTTTAAACAAAAGTATTAATTTTCTAACTTTTAAAATATAGGACTCACCACTGATAATTAAGGTACATTATTTTTTAATCTTTCTATGCCTCTATTTCTTTTATGGTAAAATGAAGACAATAGTGGTATTACCTCATAGACTGTCAGGGAGATTAAAAAAGAAATATATGCAAAGTTCCTTTCAAATAGAAAGAACTCAATTAGGGTTAGCTGCTGTGATTATTACTACCATTATCTTGATCATACACTCCTCCTCATGTAGATGAAGGTGGGAAACTCTGGAGTGAACAATTTTCCTTGACAAGCCCAAAGCCCCTTGTGCCAACCCTGGGCTCAGCTATCTTGTGCTGCTTTGTCTACAATTTCAGTTTCCATTTTCTCGGAAACCCATGGCCTTCTCTCCAGAGTATATTTTAACACACTCTACTTCATTCATTGTAGATTTATTGAATGTTTTATTCTCTTTATTTTTCGTAGAACAATGAGTTGTATTCTGGAGAGAGTCACCAAGGGAGTGTTAAGTCCAGGAAGAAATGTCATGAGAGCATCAACCACAGTGACCAAAACCTGGTCTTGGTCTTGGAATTACAAAGATATTACAGTGAAATTGATGAGATAGGAAATACATATGCTGAAATAGAGGCTCTAGGATAGAAATTTATTTCAGTATGTAATAGAGGCTTGTAGGAGGGCATTCCCATTTCTACCTTGTTTAGGTATGGGGGTCTGGAAAGAATTCCTAGGAGGACAAATTTGTTTAATTCAAAAATTAAGCAGCTTTGTTTACATCACGTATACCTTATTTCTGGTGACAATCGTCTCTCGCCTTTACCAATAAATAAAAGTCCAACTTCTCTGCTGCTTGCATTGGTTGACTTGGTTGACTTGCTGTCAAAAACAATGTAAAATCCTCACTTTAAAAAATATCAAGAGAAATACCCAGGGACTTTTTTTTTTTTTTTTTGGCTGTGTTGAGTCTTCATTGCTGTGCGCGGGCTTTCTCTAGTTGCAGCGAGTGTGGGCTACTCTTCATTGTCGTGCACGGGCTTCTCATTGTGGTGGCTTCTCTTATTGTGGAGCATGGGCTCTAGGTGCACGGGCTTCAGTAGTTGTGGCACAGGGCCTCAGTCGTTGTGGCTCTCGGGCTGTAGAGCGCAGGCTCAGTAGATGTGGCTCGTGGGCTTAGTTGCTCCACAGCATGTGGGATCTTCTTGGACCAGGGCTCAAACCCATGTCCTCTGCAATGGCAGGTGGATTCTTAACCACTGCACCACCAGAGAAGTCCACCCTGGGACTTTTAAGAGATAGAAATACCTTTTATTATCACATTCTTCACTTGGCTATCCCCATGAGACAGTACTATCAAATAAAAAGAGTTCAGTCAGCAAATAGATTTTTAAAATATATTTTTTAATCATAAGGAGAGTTAACAGCTCTTTAGCTGTTTTGAACATGGCTTAATAAGTGAGTGGATTGCTTTCAGACTCTCAAAATATATAATTAAGCATTAAAGACTGTAGCATGAAGATTTAAATTATTCACAGAAGATCCTTGCAGTGGCTTACAAATGCATTACCTGTTCTATGATTCAGTTTTGCAGTACCAAACTTATTAATATTCCTATTAATACAACTTGTACTTGACACGGAAAAGAAAATATCTTCCTTTTTTGTATAACAAAGCTTCTTGCTGCAGCTCTGTTTGGCCAGTCCTCAAACATATGTCATCATATTGAATCCATAACCTTGCATCACATTCAAAGAAATCTCAGTTCACGCATGTGCTTTGGGAATAGCCAGGATAAGGGAGGAGATTGTTGTAATCTCCAATGCTGTGTTGATAACAAAACTAAGCCTGGTGTGTTTACCACATCACTCTAATCCTTGGTACTTCCTAAGTAGCAGCTACCTAAGGGCAGCTCCTTCTTGAGTTCTAAATGAAGACATAGAATTTAGACACAATATTTGCAGTGGAAAATAGTGTGTTCTTAATTATATAGGTCATTTCTAATTGGGAAGAAGAAATACATTACATTATATGTAAAACACCTCATTGAGTGCAAGTTTGCAATATGTTATTTTAAAGTAGGGTTTACCACCCAGGATCCTGAGTTGTGGAGAGCAGAGTTCTCTTGCCTCTCACTGAGTGAAGCCAAGGAAGGTGAAAAGGAAAGCTTACTTCTTTGTAGGCACCTATCCAGAAGCTTGGTCTAGATGGCTTCAATAACATTTGAATTTGCTTTTTGAGAGGTGGAAATAAATTTATTTGTTTTGCTGTACATTGTTCAAGATTTTTTTTTAAGTAGACCAGAGTGGGGAGAATGTTAGGTGTGGGCTTGGTTGTTCTAGTGGTACATTCTCATATGTTAAGATATTCACTCACCATTGGGGTGCCCACTAACTTCTCTTTTCCTTTAAAAGGGCCAATAAACCTCCAAAATTCCTGCCTCCTTAGAGAGACATGAAACGGTCACAGGTGCTAGACAACAATAAGATGATTATGTTCTGAAAATAATAATAATGTAAGGTTAGCATGCTATTTGGTATTTCATGTAAATAATCATATTTTGCTTTAAAATGTGAATGTGATGCCAATCTTAGGTTCCCACTGCTTCTAAGTCAAAGTCCCAAATCGTCACCACTTCATACAATGCCACCCATTTCTCTCTACACTTATCTTCACTCTAATATTTTATGCTTATCATATTTTTTTTATGCTCCAGCCATATTATTCTCCCTTCAGCTTCTTCTTTTTTTTTTTTTAACATTACAATTTCTTTATTTTAGGATTTTTCCTTTAATCAGGTGTAAATACATACAGAGTCCATTTGAGTCATTTATTCCTCAATATGAATGAGAGTGGCTTTGATTGAAGGAAGAAGATAAAGCATCATCGTTCTTTACCTATGTTCCAATCAGAAACGATGTTGGGACATAAAGTAAACCCAAATCAAGATAGTCAGTATAAAGAGAAGTTATTTGGAAGATTCATTAAAGACAAAACCTCACAATATTTGAGAAGCAAACAAAAATAGCACATAAAAAATAAACTTAAATTTGGGGGAATACTGTCAAATAACAAGAGGAAAGAAATTAAGGCATTCATAATTCCACCATTTAGAGATAATCCCTTTTAGCAGAAACATGTACATTCTAGACCTTTTTCCATATTTCTCTTTTTCTTTTCTAAATTTGTAAACTTTACTTTTTAGTGAAGTTTTAGGTTCACAGCAAAATGGAGTGGATAGTACAGAGAGTTCTGGACACCCTGCCCCAACCCATGCACAACTTGCCCCGCTATTGATATTTCTCACCAGCGTGGTACATTTTTTATCATCGATAAACCTACATTGACTCATCATAGTCACCCAAGGCCCATAGTTTACATTAGGTTCACTCTTGGTGTTGTATGTTCTGTGAGGTTGGACACATATCTAGTCCCCTGAGGTCACCATCATAGCATCACACAGAATAGTTTCACTGCCCTAAAGATCCCCTGTGCTCTGCGTGCTCATCCTTTCCTTCTAACACTGGCAACCACGGATTCTTTTCCTGTGCCCATATTTTTGCCTTTTCCAGAAGGTCATACAGTTGGAATCATATAGTATGTAGCCTTTTCAGATTGGCTTCTTTCACCCAGTGATATGCGTTTGTTTCCTCTGTGTCTTTTCGTGGCTTGATAGCTCATTTCTTTTTAACCCCATAATATTCCATTGTCTGGAGGAACCACAGTTTATTTATCCATTCACCTACTGAAGGACACCTTGGTTTCTTCCAAGTTTTGGCAGCTATGAATAAAAATGCTATAAACATCGTGTGCAGGCTACTGTGTGGAAAAGTTCTCAGTTCATTTGGAAAAATACCAAGGCACAATTTCTGGATCATATGGTAAGAATATATTTAGTTTTGTAATTGGGGAATACATTTTAAGTTCAACTGAGCCATATCGAGGTTTGAATTGCAAAGTTAGGTTTCTTGAGGGTTCGTGATGCCTCCTCTGTCTTATTTTTGACTTTTCTCTCCAGCCTGACTTCCTGTTCTGTTGCTCTGTTGTAATTTTGGCTGGTATGTGGTGCAGATCCAGCGCGAATCGACACATGACTTTCCTATTCAGTGTACATCATTCTCTGGTGGTCTCTATTCAAATTTAGGAAGGGAGCAGTCTGACTGGCTCAATCTAGGCTGTTTGATTGGATTGATTGGTTTCCTCCAGCGTGAGTGTTCAGTCAGCTGGGGCCAAAGGGCAAGGCCAAAGCTTTTAGACCTGCTGTTCAGGAGAGGCTTAGAACATAGTGAGGGTGGAGCAACTTTCAAATCAGGGAGTTTCAGCTGGGAGGTTGTGTTAGATCTATACCATTAGGTACTGCTGATCTCAGTTACCTGTTTCTCTGATCTAGTTATTAACAATAGTACTCCCTTGTAATTTCAAAACTGTGCTCATTTGTGGGCTTCCCTGGTGGCGCAGTGGTTGAGAGTCCACCTGCCGATGCAGGGGACACGGGTCCGTGCCCTGGTCCGGGAAGATCCCGCGCGCCGCGGAGCTGCTGGGCCCGTGAGCCATGGCCGCTGAGCCTGCGCGTCCGGAGCCTGTGCTCTGCAACGGGAGAGGCCACAACAGTGAGAGGCCCGTGTGCCGCAAAAAAAAAAAAAAAAAAAAAAACCACACCAAAAAAACTATGCTCATTTGAATGGCAAATTATATGTGGACCCTAAGTACAGCCTACTTAGAAGTTTTGACTGGGATTATATGGTTATCAGGTACATGGTAGGGAGGTATTCTAAAAATCTCCTCTCCTGGAGGCTTCTCTGTGTGTTTCGTGGAAAGTAAACTTCATGGTATAAGTAAAACAAGAAAAAGAAAAACAAAATAGGCCCCAAGTTATAGTCTACAGGAGTTTCATTACATTTGTTTCAGACTAAGTAAATATTAGCTCTTAAAAAAAAGAAAACATGGGGCTTCCCTGGTGGCGCAGTGGTTGAGAGTCCGCCTGCCGATGCAGGGGACACGGGTTCGTGCCCCTATCCCGGAGGATCCCACATGCCGCGGAGTGGCTGGGCCCGCGAGCCATGGCCGCGGAGCCTGTGTGTCTGGAGCCTGTGCTCCGCAACGGGAGAGGCCACAGCAGTGAGAGGCCCGCGTACAGCAAAAAAAAAAAAAAAAAAAGAAAACATGAAACATTTCAGAAATTTTCTGAAGTTGACCATCTTCTATGATTAACCTACTTTAGTTAAATGCAAATGAACATAAATGTCTTGCTGGTCCAATTTACCTGTTAATTAAAGAGCTCTTATTTTTTGCATCCCTCCAATATTTGAGTAAACCAGACATTTAATGACAATAGTTCTATCACATAAATTCAGTGGTTCTTCCTGAAAGGTAATTAACATGTAAATAGTTGGCTTTTGTACCCATTTAACCAAAGAGTGTTTTTTTTTCTTTTTTTAAAATTTTCTTCTCTAGCATGCTTCTCTTTTAACACCATTTTATGAATCTCAAGCAGTTCTAGCATTAAAATATATTTTTAGCTTTTTAGGATTACTTTAAATTTACTTTCGCTTTAGTTTTGTAATGCTAAGTAAAGAGAGGAAAAAAAGGAGTGGATTCTGTCCATTGGTGAAAGTGGGGTGTTAAAGTCCCCTACTATGATTGTGTTACTGTCGATTTCTCCTTTTATGGCTGTTAATATTTCCCTTATGTATTGAGGTGCTCCTATGTTGGGTGCATAAATATTTACAATTGTTATATCTTCTTCTTGGATTGATCCCTTGATCATTATGTAGTGTCCTTCTTTGTCTCTTCTAGTAGTCTTTATTTTAAAGTCTATTTTGTCTGATATGAGAATTGCTACTCCAGCTTTCTTTTGGTTTCCATTTGCATGGAATATCTTTTTCCATCCCCTTACTTTCAATCTGTATGTGTCTCTAGGTCTGAAGTGGGTCTCTTGTAGACAGCATATATATGGGTCTTGTTTTTGTATCCATTCAGCCAGTCTGTGTCTTTTGGTGGGAGCATTTAGTCCATTTACATTTAAGGTAATTATTGATATGTATGTTCCTATTCCCATTTTCTTAATTGTTTTGGGTTTGTTATTGTAGTTCTTTTCCTTCTGTTGTGTTTCTTGCCTAGAGAAGTTCCTTTAGCATTTGTTGTAAAGCTGGTTTGGTGGTGCTGAACTCTCTCAGCTTTTGCTTGTCTGTAAACGTTTTAATTTCTCCATCAAATCTGAATGAGATCCTTGCTGGGTAGAGTAATCTTGGTTGCAGGTTTTTCTCTTTCATCACTTTAATTATGTCCTGCCACTCCCTTCTGGCTTGTAGAGTTTCTGCTGAGAGATCAGCTGTTATCCTGATGGGGATTCCCTTGTGTGTTATTTGTTGTTTTTGCCTTGCTGCTTTTAATATGATTTCTTTGTGTTTAATTTTTGACAGTTTGATTAATATGTGTCTTGGTGTATTTCTCCTTGGATTTATTCTGTATGGGACTCTCTGTGCCTCCTGGACTTGATTAACTATTTCCTTTCCCATATTAGGGAAGTTTTCAACTATAATCTCTTCAAATATTTTCTCAGTCCCTTTCTTTTTCTCTTCTTCTTCTGGAACCCCTATAATTCGAATGTTGGTGCGTTTAATGTTGTCCCAGAGGTCTCTGAGACTGTCCTCTGTTCCTTTCATTCTTTTTTCTTTATTTTGCTGTGCAGCAGTTATTTCCACTATTTTATCTTCCACCTCACTTATCCGTTCTTCTGCCTCAGTTATTCTGCTATTGATCCCATCTAGAGTAATTTTTATTTCATTTATTGTGCTTTTAATCGATGCTTGATTCGTCTTTAGTTCTTCTAGGTCCTTGTTAACTGTTTCTTGCATTTTGTCTATTCTATTTCCAAGATTTTGGATCATCTTTACCATCATTATTCTGAATTCTTTTTCAGATAGACTGCCTATTACCTCTTCATTTGTTAGGCCTGGTGGGTTTTTATCTTGCTCCTTCTCCTGCTGTGTGTTTTTCTGTCTTCTCATTTTGCTTATGTTACTGTGTTTGGGGTCTCCTTTTTGCAGGCTGCAGGTTCGTAGTTCCCGTTGTTTTTGGTGTCTGTCCCCAGTGGCTAAGGTTGGTTTAGTGGGTTGTGTAGGCTTCTTGGTGGAGGGGACTACTGCCTGTGTTCTGGTGGATGAGGCTGGATCTTGTCTTTCTGGTGGGCAGGTCCACGTCTGGTGGTGTGTTTTGGGGTGTTTGCGGACTTTTTATGATTTGAGGCAGCCTCTCTGCTAATGGGTGGCGTTGTGTTCCTGTCTTGTTAGTTGTTTGGCATAGGGTGTCCAGCACTGTAGCTTGCTGGTCGTTGAGTGAAGCTGGGTGCTGGTGTTGAGATGGAGATCTCTGGAAGATTTTCGCCGTTTGATATTGTGTGGAGCTGGGAGGTCTCTTGTGGACCAGTGTCCTGAAGTTGGCTCTCCCACCTCAGAGGCACAGCACTGACTCCTGGCTCCTCAATTTGGGATGATTTGTTGTCTATTCATGTATTCCACAGATGCAGGGTACATCAAGTTGATTGTGGAGCTTTAATCCGCTGCTTCTGAGGCTGCTGGGAGAGGTTTCCCTTTCTCTTCTTTGTTCTCACAGCTCCTGGGTCTCAGCTTTGGATTTGGCCCCGCCTCTGCGTGTAGGTCGCCGGAGGGCGTCTGTTCTTCGCTCAGACAGGACAGGGTTAAAGGAGCAGCCTCTTCGGGGACTCTGGCTCACTCAGGCCGGGCGGGAGGGAGGGGCACGGAGTGCGGGGCGAGCCTGCAGCGGCAGAGGTCGGCGTGACGTTGCACCAGCCCGAGGCGCGCCGTGCGTTCTCCCAGGGAAGCCGCCCCTGGATCCCGGGACCCCGGCAGTGGCAGGCTGCACAGGCTCCCGGAAGGGCGGTGTGGACAGTGACCTGCGCTCGCACACAGGCTTCTTGGCGGCGGCAGCAGCAGCCCCAGCGTCCCACGCCCGTCTCTGGGCTCCGCGCTTTCAGCCGCGACTCGCGCCCGTCTCTGGAGCTCCTTTACGCGGCGCTCTTAATCCCCTCTCCTCGCGTACCAGGAAACCAAGAGGGAAGAAAAAGTCTCCTGCCTCTTCGGCAGCTCCAGAGTTTTCCCGGATTCCCTCCCGGCTAGCTGTGGCACATTAGCCCCCCTCAGGCTGAGTTCTCGCCGCCAGCGTCAGTCCTCTCCCTGCGCTCCGACCGAAGCCCGAGCCTCAGCTCCAGCGCCGCCCGCCCCGGCGGGGGAGCAGACAATCCTTTCGGGCTGGTGAGTGCCGCTCGGCACTGCTCCTCCGTGCGGGAATCTCTCCGCTTTGCCCCACCCAGGTATGTGGGGAGTTTCTTGCCTTTTGGGAGGTCTGGGGTCTTCTGCCAGCGTTCAGTAGGTGTTCTGTAGGAGTTGTTCCACGTGTAGCTGTATTTCTGGTGTATCCGTGGGGAGGAAGGTGATCTCCGCGTCTTACTCGGCCTTTCAGCTTCTTCAGTGTGATAAGCCATCACCCCTGCGGACCTCCACATATGCTGTTAACTCTGCATGGAAAATTACCCCCAAACACATCACACTTTTATTTGCACCTAACCATCTTCCATGTAGGTAATCAAATCTCACTTTCTCAAGGAAGCCTTCCATATATTCTTGAACAGTCTGGAAAGGAAAGCAGGGTCCTCATCAGTTAAGTTTGGGGGCTTAGATTTTACTCTTGGCCATTTGCGTCTCTGGGAGAAAGTTCAGTAGATGTATATATGACTGAATGACTGGGGGACTCATGTAGTTGTCAACAGCCCAGAAGTTGAGGTGAGATGGACCCAAATTCAAATCCAGACTTTGAAGTATTAGTAGTGTCCTATGGGAAATTCATGTAATCTCTCTTTAAAGCCTGTTCAGTGTTCCTGTTAAATGGATAAGGGTGATGGTGGTGATGATGATGATGATGGTGATGATGATGATGGTGATGACTGTGATGATGATGGTGATGATGAGACGGTGGTGATGATGATCGTGATGATGATGGTGATGGTGATGATGAGACGGTGATGATGATGATGATGATGATGATTTTATAAGAATAAATGAAGCTTAGATGAATACCAGTTAGGGATAAGACTAGAGGAAGATTGTTGTTGGAGGAAGGACAGCACAAATTGTTACTGCTCCTTTCTTTTCCCTGCCTAGCTGTTTAACTGGGCTAGCAATGTTGAAAGGGTAAGCGGTGCAATTTAGATTCCCTATTACCTCATTTGACAAAGCAGTGGTTCTAAAACTCAATGTGTATCAGAATCACCAGACTTTCTGGTTCAGTAACTTTAGCATTTCCAGGAATGCCATGATAACAAGAACCCCAGATACACAGACTGTACTTTGAGAAACAGTCAGTCCTGTGCTAGAGGAAAATATGCTCATAAATGAGGACTAGCACAGACTCATTCTCATTGTGGAATTAAAGCACTAGAAGGGTTGTCAGAGACCAGTGGTCACTTCACAGCTAAGAAAAATAAATCTAGTAGTGGAACAGCCCAGGGGTATGCTTAAGATTACATATCATGTTAGTATCAGAACCAGTCCTGGGACCTGGGTCTCCTGTCTCCTATCTATTTTACCAGTTTTCCTTATTGTCCCCAAACTTCATTTACTCCTACACCTGTTACTACTGCCTGTCTTACAAGAATGACACAGAACTCTTCTGGTGTTGTTACGGACGACACAGAACTCTTCTGGTGTTATTATGGACGTATTTAGAAGAACACTTTCCAGACATCTAAAGTTAGAAATGCATAAAAATGTAGATAGGAAGGGTCTTCATGCTGTGAACAAAGAAACACATTAAAATTCATGTATCCTGCCTTCCTGTCCCAGGAGGAGACAAGCCAGTATCCCAATAGTTTCTTTACATTGCAGGGGAGGAAAAACACTTACATGTCTTTCCATTGTCTAACTTGTGGGGGTTGTAGCATTGAGAAATCTTGGAAACTCTTGCTTAAGTCACTCTCAGTGTCTTTTGTAGCCATCCTGGGGCATTTTGAAAGCCACATTGAGTCACAGAGAGAATATTATTTAAGAAGAAATCCTCACGGTATTGTTACAAGGCTGTATTGCAGTATCCATGGCAGAGTCTGTATGAGCATCTGATTACATACTACAAAAGCCACAGTGTTTTCCTCTTTCCCTTGTGTGTTTTCAAAATATTTCTCCAGCCTCATACTACAAGCCAGTTGCCATCACTCACAGCCAAATTGGTCATACACTTGACCTTCACTGGGTTACGAGGCTGCCTAGCTATTTTCTGTATTTTCTTGTACATTCTAGATTACCTTGTAAAAATGAGGCCAATTTCTTACCACATAATCACATAATTTAATATTTCCACTAAGAGAGACTTCAATTCACTGCTTACCATGTATGAAGCTCTGGGCAATATGCTTTGTGTGCATTTTATTTAATTCTCACAAAACACTCTGAAGTAGATATTTGCCCCAGTTTGACAGGACATCACTGAGGCATCGAGAAGCTGATTGGTTAAATAATTGTTCAAGGTCCACAGCCAGTTGCTGCAGTTAATATGATTTGCCTTCTTTGCCTGATATTAACATGAATACAGCCATTCAGGAGAGAGGCATATTTTAAAGCTGACCCTTGCCAAAGTTGGAAAGTAAGCAGGGAATTTGGTAGATGAAACCCTTTAGTACTAGAGCATGATATTTATTCTTTAGAAATAATTGTGTAGCCCTGACTTGATTTATTTGATAAGAGTTGATGGCTCAGTAATGACTACCCACAGATCTAAGACAAGACTCTCAGGTCTGACTGAGAGAAAGAAAGAAAGAAAGAAAGAGAGGGAGAGAGAGAGAGCAAGAAAGGAAGGAAGGGAAGAAGGAAAGAAAGAAGGAAGGGAGGAAGGAAGGGGGAAGAAAGAGAGAAAGAAAGGGAAAACAGAAAACATGGTGGACGTAAATCATACATTTTGAAAAAGAATATTGAGTCACTTCTCTTCAACTTAGCTGCTTTTGAGTTGTGTTTTTATACGCAGAAAATAAACAAAAACCCTGCCTATGACTCCTTGAACTCGGTGCTAAGAACATTGCATTTCTTCTTCTCTTTGCCTGGAAGTTTTCTCTCCGCATAATGAAACACTTTCTTTTCCCCTTATTCCTCCCTGACATTTTGATGATTATGTTTCCTTTAAAAACAGTATTATTGGGAGTTTCCTGGGTAGAGAGAAAAAAAAAAGAGAAAAGAAAAAAACCACAATATTATTGCGTAGTGCTGTATAGAAGATATTCATTGAAAATTATAATATCAGTAGTCAGGAATCTTATTGTTGAGATATTAATATTGATAACTATCCAATGCCTTGTTCAAGCAATATGATAAAGTAGACAACTTATTTCAAAAATGATTATATACTGTTGTTTGAGTTCAATGCTAGCTATTTATACAAAGAAATTACACTCATGCTCTAGGATAGTATTTTACCTGAATTATTTTGTAGTCCTGTTGATTCAGCTGTTGCATCAACAGTGTTTCAGTTTTAATATTAAAATTGAATTATACACTCCAAAACCTCTGACAGTATAAAAGTTTTCTTGCTTATCAAAGCACCAGATATGAGTATCTTCAAAGGTTTATTTCTATTATGTATATAATCCTGTTTACATGTTGAAGTTTCAAATTATAGATGTAGTGGAGGCATTTTTATTACTCTGCGCTTTGAGAATTCTGAATATTGTAATACACCCTATTAGAATTGATGTACTGTATCATTACATATTATAGATAAACTCATATACCAGTAATGTGAGAGGGGTTATAAAATTGAAATAGAATAACAGTTTTTTTCTGGTTTCTCTGGTGCTTTATGCACTTCATTTATTAAAAAAACATAAAATTTTCAGTGAAATATTTACTAGGACTTTGAAAGTCTCTAAAGACGTAAATTGAATTGTGCAGTATCTCGAGTTTTCTATAAACCACCTTGGTTCAAAATACAGCAGTCCAGCAATTTTTTTTTTAATTGAGTACATATGTCTTTGGAGGCTGATCTACTTCAATCCAGCATTAGAGAACATTTCCATTTTTTCATTGAATACTTAGAATTTTATGAATAGTTTACTGATAAAATATTACTATATACGTGGTAGCTTTATAATTATTTTATATGAAAGTTGATAATACTTTTACATACTTGGCTAGAACAGAGCAGATGAATTTATGTTTCTTAAAAAGCTAGCCTTTATAAAATTAAGAAGTTCCACAAAATTTTCCATTAGTAGTGTCTCCTTTGTTTCATTATCTTTGTGCTCCTGTGGCTGTGGTCTGAATATTTGTGTCCCCCCAAAATTTATATATGAAGTCCTATCTCCTAAAGATGATGGGATTAGGGTCTTTGGAAAGTAATTAGGTTTCAAAAGTAGATTCCTCACAAATGGGATTAGTGTGTTTATAAAAGAAGCTCCACAGGAATCTTTGACCTCTCCTGCCAGAGTGAGGGCATAGTAAGATGGTGGCAGTTTTGAGTAAGGAAGAGAGTCCTCACCAGAAAATGTGACGATGCTGGCTTGATCTTGGACCTTGCAGCCTCCAGAACGGTGAACAATAACTTGTTATTGTTTATAAGCTACCCAGTCTGAGGTTTGTTGTTATAGCAGTCCAAAAATCTTGTGCTGCAGGATGCATGATGCATTATGAAATAGAGTACTTAAAGCTTAAAATATGTCATGGCTCCCAGAAAACATAATTTAAAGGAGGAACCAGAAGAACAGCAGTGTGCAATCCAGTGGGAAAATATTGCGTATTCAGTCATATGGTTTTTGGGTCCCATTTGGAAAATGACTGATCAGCACTTGGAGGTCTTGTCAACCCTTTATGCTCATTCCTCAGGTTTGGTCATCTATACCCCTAAGGTAAAAGTCTGGTCCTGGCAGCTAATGCTTTTGGTACCATCAGTATAAATCTGATACATATTAGTTTGGTTTTATGTGTTAAAAAAATGTGATGCACACATTTAAAACTTGAAAAATATCTACATTTCAACATAAATGTTTCCTGTTTCCTTCTCTAGTCCCATATCCCATTGTAATCACTATAGCCGTATACAGTCATACCTCAGAGATGGTGTGGGTTCAGTTCCAGACCATGGTGATAAAGTAAATATTGCAATAAAGCAAGGATTTTTTGGTTTCTCAGTGCACATAAAAGTTACGCTTACACTATACTGTAGTCTATTAAGTGAGTAATAGCATTATGTCTACAGAAAACAATGAACATACACATAGCTTAGTTTAAAAAATGCTAACCATTATCTGAGCCTTCAGCAAGTTGTAATCTTTTTGCTGGTAGATGCTGAAGGCTGCTGACTGATCAGGGTGATGGTTGCTGAAGGTTGGGGTAGCCATGGCAATTTCATAAAATTGGACAACAATGAAGTTTTCTGCATTGCTTGACTCTTCCTTTCAGGAGTGATTTATCTGCATCATGCAATGCTGTTTGATAGCATTTTACCCACAGTGGAACTTCTTTCAAAATCAGAGTCAATACTCTCAAACCCTGCCACTGCTAATCCAACTAAGTTGATGTAATATTCTAAATCCTTTGCTGTCATTTCAACAGTTTTCATATTGTCTTCACCAGGAGTAGGTTCCATCTCAAGAAACCACTTTCTTTGCTCATTCATAACAAGCAACTCTTCATCCTCATATGTTAACCTTTCATCATGACATTGCAGCAGTTCAGTCACATCTTTAGGCTCCACTTCAAATTCTAGTTCTCTTGCTATTTCCACACCTGCAGTTACTTCATCTACTGAAGTCTTCAACCCCTCCAAGTCACCCATGAGAGTGGGAATCGTGTTCTTCCAAACTCCTGTTAATATTGATATGTTGACCTCTTCCCCTGAATCATGAACGTCCTTAATGACATCTAGAATGGTGAATCCTTTCCAGAAAGTTTTCCATCTACTTTGCCCAGATCCATCAGAGGAATCACTATCTATGGCAACTGTAGCCTTATGAAGTGTATTTTTTTTTTTTTTTTTTTTTTTTGCTGTACGCGGGCCTCTCACTGCTGTGGCCTCACCTGTCATGGAGCACAGGCTCCGGACGCGCAGGCTCAGCGGCCATGGCTCACGGGCCCAGCCACTCCGCGGCATGTGGGATCTTCCCGGACCGGGACACGAAGCCGTGTCCTCTGCATCGGCAGGCGGACTCTCAACAACTGCGCCACCAGGGAAGCCATGAAGTGTATTTTTTAAGTAAAAAGACTTGAAAGTCAAAATTACTTCTTGACCCATGGACTGCAGAATGAGTGTTGGGTTAGCAGGCTTGAAAACAACACTCATTTCATTGTCCATCTCCATCAGAGCTCTTGTATGCCCAGGTGCATTGTCAATGAGCAGTCATATTTTAAAAGAAATCTTTTTTTCCAAGCAGTAAATCTCAACATCAGGCTTAAAATATTCAGTAAGCCATGTTGTAAACAGATGCTCTGTCATCCAAGCTTTGTTATTCCATCTGTGGTAAAGTAGACGTAGCATAACTCTTAAGTGCCCTAGGATTTTTGAAATGTTCAATGAGCATTGGCTTCAGCTTAAAGTCACCAGCTGAATCAGCCCCTGATGGAAGAAGTTTTCACATATGGAGGTATGAAGAAGTCATTCTGGCTTACACAAGATATAACTTAAACTTTATGCTAACTAGAATAGACTGTTTTGTGGCCTATTAAACATATATTGTACATCTGCTTTAACCATTAAGGAAAATAATGCGCTTTAAGTCAAAATGGAGTAACTGTGGTTCAGGCATTCTAACTGGAGCCAAGAGGCCATTGTGAATGTGGTTTCAGGTGCACTTCTCTATCACTGAGAACTTAAATTTTCTGAACTGTATTAGATTCAAGGATACCATCATCCATTCTAAAAATAATATCTGCCAACAACGGCCAGCTGCAACATTATGGTCACAGGGTCTCTCCTTATAACTATGCAAACATTTCAGACCCCAACCAATCCTTGCTTAACGAGCACCCTTACTTCTTGGAGCTCCAATCCTAAAGCTGGACAAACAAGTTATGTTATGTTGTGTGTTTTGCCTATATGAGCCTCCTTTATTTTGTAATCCAGCAGAACACAATTCAGATGTTTCTATATCTTTGTCTCCCGGGTTATAGTCTTCAGTTAGCTTTGATGAAAACTCTCTTCCATCCATAGCATAGATTGTTTTCTTTAAATAATTTTTATTGGAGTATAGTTGCTTTACAACGTTGTGTTAGTTTCTACTGTATAGCAAAGCGAATCAGCTATATGTATACATATATCTCCTCTCTTTTGGGTTTCCTTCCCATTTAGGTCACCACAGAGCATTGAGTAGAGTTCCCTGTGCTATACAGTATTTCTCATTAGCTATCTATTTTATACATAGTATCAATAATGTATATATGTCAATCCGAATATCCCAATTCCTCCCATGTCCCCCCGCCCTTTCCCCCTTGGTATCCCTATGTTTGTTCTCTATGTCTGTGTCTCTGTTTCTGCTTTTCAAATAAGATCATCTATGCCATTTTTCTAGATTCCACATGTATGCATTAATATACGATATTTGTTTTTCTCTTTCTGACTTACTTCACTCTGCATGACAGTCTCTAGGTCCATCCACAAATGACCCAACTTTGTTACTTGTTATGGCTGAGTAATATTCCATGGTATATATGTACCACATATTCTTTATCCATTCATCTGTTGATGAATATTTAAGTTGCTTCCATGTCCTGGCTATTGTAAATAGTGCTGCAATGAACATTGGGGTGCATGTGTCTTTCTGAATTATGGTTTTCTCTGGGTATATGCCCAGGAGTGAGATTGCTGGGTCATATGGTAGTTCTATTTTTAGTATTTTAAGGAACCTCCATACTGTTCTCCAAGTGGCTGTATCAATTTACATTCCCACCAACAGTGCAAGAGGGTTCCCTTTTCTCCACGCCCTCTCCAGCATTTATTGTTTGTCACAGACTGTTTATTGATTATTTCTGACAACACTGCTACCGAGATAGTCAGCCTGTAATTTTAAGCCTTAAACCCAGGCATTGTCTTCTATTCTCTGTGAAGTCTTAGATGGCATCTTCTTCCAATATAAGGCTGTTTTGTCTGCATTGAAAATCTGTTGTGTAGTGTAGCCACTTTCATGAATGATCTTAGCTAGATCTTCTGAAAAACTTGCTACCACTCCTACCTCAGCATCTGCTGCTTTACCTTGTACTTTTATATTATGGAGTTACCTTCTGTCCTTAAACTTCATGAACCAACCTCTACTAGGTCAAAACATTTTTTTCTCAAGCTTTATCATCTCTTTAAGCCTTCATAGAATTAAAGAGAGTTAGGACCTTGCTCTAGATTGGCTTTGGCTTGAAGGAGTATTGTGGCTGGTTTGATCTTCTATCCAGAGCACTAAAACTTTCTCCATATCAGCCATAAGGCTGTTTTGCTTTCTTATTATATGTGTATTCCCTGGAGTAGCACTTTTAATTTCTTTTAAGAACTTTTCCTTTGCATTCACAACCTGGCTATTTGACACAAGAGACCTAGCTTTTGGCCTGTCTCAGCTTTCGACATGCCTTCCTCACTAGGCTTAATCAAAATTTAAATTTAAATCAAAAAGTGCTTCCTTTCGGGACTTCCCTGGTGGCACAGTGGTTGAGAGTCCCCCTGCCAACGCAGGGGACACGGGTTTGTGCCCCGGTTCGGGAAGATCCCACATGCCATGGAGGGCTGGGCCCGTGAGCCATGGCCGCTGAGCCTGTGCGTCCAGAGCCTGTGCTCTGCTACGGGAGAGGCCACAACAGTGAGAGACCCGCGTACCGCAAAAAAAAGAAAGTGCTTCCTTTCACTTCAATACCTAGAGGTCATTGTATAATTATTAATTGGCTTAATTTCAATACTGTTGTGTTTCAGGGAATAGGGAGGCCTGAGAAAAGGGAGAGAGATGGGGGAATGGCTCATGGGTGGAGCAGTCAGAACACAGGCAACATTTATTTATTGTTTGCCATCTTATGTGGGCAGAGTTTGTGGCACCCCCAACACAATAGTAACATCAAATATCACAGATCACCAAAAAATATATAATAATAAAAAATTTGAAGTATAGTGAGAACTACCAGAAGATGACTCAGATAAAAAATGAGCAAATGCTGTTGGGATAATGGCCCCCATAGATTTGCTGGATTCAGACTTGCCACAGACCTTCAATTTATGAAATACGCACTGTCTGCAAAGTGCAATAAAGGGAAGCACAATAAAACAAGGTATTCCTGTAAATGGGCATGTGAGACATTAACTTATATTTCTTTTTTTAACAACTTTTCAGCATTCTGTTCTTTTACCCAATTCTTGACTAAAAAATCAATTAGTAATACTAAGTTATTAACATGTATGCATTTGTTTGACTTTTTTCCATTGCATTTGATTGTTTCTTGTTATGTGAGCTATAATTTCCAGAAATGATAACTTATTTTGATATTTTTTTCAAGAAATCTTACCATTTAACCCCTAAAATTGATTGATTTTACCCATCACTTTCTTTAATCTCTTCCATGAGAGGTTCTAGTAACTGGCAATTGCTTGGTGATGCACTGCCTAATGAGTTATATCATCCATCATTCAATGAACTTTTCATTGATGTTAGTGTTTTCACAGTAAGAGATAAGAGGAAGACAGTATTATCTCTTTAAATACTGATTATTTGGAACAGTATTCTCCAGGAACAACGTTATTGCACAAAGATGTTCTACATAATCAAAACATTTCCTAGAATTAGCCTAATTTCTTGAAAAACCTGCAGAAACCAAAGAAGAGAGTGTGTGTGAGAACTCCAGAACAGTATAAAAACCCTTTCATTCTTACCTCACTAATCTCATTTTCTTTATACTTTAAGGGCTAGGTGCATTTTCAGAATGTTCCATGCTTTCTCTAATCTTTGAATCTTTATGTATGTTGCTTTGCTTAGATACTCTTCCACACAGTTTATCTGTGTACTCTTCGAAATCTCATTAATCCTTCAAAACTGAAAACAGGATTCAGATCATTTGTAAAGACATCTTTGAGCTTTATTTTCTGCCTTCCAATCAGAATAAGGTTCCTTGCTTCTTTTTCTCTGTGGCATCTTGTGGTTACATTTACAATGACATTTATAATAGCATAAATGTACTTATGCTATTATAAATGTATAAATGTATTTATACATTTATAAATGTGTTTATAATAGTATAAATGTAGCTTCATTCGGTGGTTTATTTTTGTTTCCTCTGCTAGACTATAAGCTATTTGATAGCAATAAGTTTATGTCATTCATATGTCTGTCTCTGATTTCTTAAAAATATTTGCCGAATTGAAAATTATACAGATGGGTATATGAAGGCTAATCCATAAGTGATTTTGGATTTACTGACCCAATGTAAAACAGTACTTCTTTAAGATTAGAGTGGAACTTGAGTGAAAATGAGAGAAATTCCTCAGGATTCAGATAAGCTTAAAATAGACAAAATATACATCAAGATAATGAGTCATTATCTGATTCTTATTTCCTGATACAGCTCTCTGTACTTACTGTTGGGCAAAATAGTCAGAAATGTTAGCAAGAAAAAATAGGTTATATTTACAGGAAAGTGTGGGAGCAATTTGTTATGTTAAAATGTTTAATTACTTGAACAGATGTTCCTTTGGTACATTTTAAGCTAGGGTCTGTCAAAGCACTGTGGATAAAATAATCAGATAATTCTCCCCTTTCCTTGAAATCTTGTTATGTATTATGAGAAAGAGATACAAATAACCAATTACGTGAAATATCTCCTGTTTTCATAGTGATGTATTAGTTTCCTGTGGCTGCTATTAAAAAAAAAAAAACCCACAAACTTAGGGGCTTAAAGAAGTAGAAACTTTTTTTCTCACATTTTTGGAAGCCAGAATTTCAAAATCAAGATGTTGGCAAGGCTACACTACCTGGACACAGAGTCTGGGGGAGAAAATCCAAAACCCATTCCATACCTCTTCCTCTTAGTTTCCAGTAGCTGCTGACCTGCCTTGGCTTCCTTAGCTTGTGGCTTCATTACTCACTTCTCTGCCTCTGTCTTCACGTGGCCTTTTGTTCTTCTGTCTATATAATCTCCCTCTGCTTCTCTTTTATAATGACACTTATGATGGCATTTAGGATCCACCCAGACATTCCAAAATAGTCTCTTTATCTCACTATAATTAATTTAATTACATCTGCAAAGACCCCCCCCCCCCCCTTTTTTTTTTTTTTGCAGTACGCGGGCCTCTCACTGTTGTGGCCTCTCCTGTTGCGGAGCACAGGCTCCAGACACGCAGGCTCAGCGGCCATGGCTCACGGGCCCAGCCGCTCTGCGGCACATGGGATCTTCCCAGACCGGGGCACGAACCTGTGTCCCCTGCATCGGCAGGCGGACTCTCAACCACTGTGCCACCAGGGAAGCCCCACACCTTCCCTTTGAACAACATTCCCAGCACACTTCCTGTCAGAGTAATGTTGAGACCCCAGAGAACCTTTTTACATTTGAATATTTTCAGTCTGCTTTAGTCTGGGCTGATACTATTTTTACTGGTAATACCGTTTCAGAAACTTTATGTGTTTTTTAATGAATTTGAGTCAATTCCAGTCTAACAAGTCAGAAAGCCACATCAATAGTTATTTTCTGTATAGGCCTTTCTGTTTGGTTTATTCAGTATTATTTAGGTGTGCCAAGCTTCTTAGATTCCTAGAAGCCCTTACTTCCAAGTGAGAGAAGCAGAGTGAAATTGTTTATCTTATCTTTTCTGTATATTCTGTAAATACCTGTGTATGCATATATTTTTATGACTGAATGTCAGAATAGGAACCATGGGAATCTCTTGAGGATACTTAATTAAAATGCAGATTCCAGAGCCCAACAAGTCTTACTCAGTAGGAACCTCTGATGATATATATAAGAATCAAAGAATTTAGAAGATCAATGATTCAGATATCTATTACAGCAATATAGAAAATTAATATTTTAAGTTAACTTAAAAATTAAGTTATTTTTAAAATAATGAATTGATAATAAAGATAAAAGAAGAAACTAATAAAATAGAAAACTAAATGATAATATACAGTATAACAAAAACTTGGTTCTTTAGAAAAAAAATTAAAGTAATAACATGTTAATTGAACAGGAAAAAAGTGATTAGGCACAAATATCCAATGTAGGACATGAAAAATAGAAATAAATGCAGACCTAATAGCTATTGAAAAGATAAAAACACATTATGAACAATATGGCAATGAAAGTTTAAATAAAATGATGAATTCAGATAAAACCAAAATTTACTAATAGTGATGCAAGAAGTTACCGGAAACTTGAATAATCATTAAATAAATCAAATAACTATTAAAAATCAAATCCATAATAAGCTTCAACAAGCAATCCTAGGTGCAGCTGACATCATTGATAAACTGAAACAAAATTTTAAGTAGGAAATAAAGTTAACATGACACAATTGTTTCCAGAGAATGGACAAAAAGTAACATGACACAATTGTTTCCAGAGAATGGACAAAAAGTAACATCTCTTCCTATACACTGTCCTCTATATTTTTAAAATCTACGTTATCGAACCCAGGTTCGGCAGTTCACCACCAGAAGCCAATAATTTGAGAGGCAAGTGTCAGTAGAAAGGAAAGGTGCTTTAATCAGAAAAGCCAGTAATCTGGGGAGAAGGTAGATTCATGGCCAGAGACCAACTCCCAAGATTCTGCTCAGCCATGACAGTTTTAAAAGGGAATAATTGGGGGGAGAATCTCAGTGACCCATCAAGGCAGGAGGGTGGGTCCTGCATCCTTTTCCATTGCTTGCAGACTGGCTGACTCTCTCTTCAGATGTTAATTTGCCCCGTGTGGTCTGCCTGCAGGTGATCACACAGGTTGATCTTTTCCTTATCTAGGAGAAGAAACAACAGGTTAGGCAAGGCATGTTGTGCGTTCAGGAGAGTTTAAGTCAGGAGTTAGGTTAAATTGCCTAGTGATCTCATTCCTATAATGAGGTTCTTTTAAGGTTAGAGGGGAACAGAAATGGGCAAACAGGAAAAGGGCAAAAGAGCTGCTTTCATCTATACAAAGGAGATAGGACAATAGAAAAAGGAGCAAATTCTTGAAGATAAGTTTCCAAAAAGACATAAATGGCCAAAAAAAGCATATAAGAAGAGCTCACTCTCATTTATTATCAGTGATATGAAACTTAAACCGTAATAAGAAACAATTTTATATGTACCAGTATAGCTAAAATTAAGGAGATGAAAAATAGCAAATTTTGGAAAAAGTTTCTTCAGTTTGAAGAAACTGAAATTCCTATGCAATGTTGAGAATGTAAATTTGTACAACCACTCTGGAAAATTATATTGTGGCATTTATTACAGTAACAGTATGCAAAGCGCTTTTGTATTTTCTTATATGAACATAGACAGCAGAAATGCATATATATGTGCTCTCTCCCAAAATGTAAAAGTATGTGTATAATAGCATCATTCATGAAAGAAAAAATTTGGATGTTCACCCACAGATGTAATGAATTATATTCATACATTAAAATACTAGACAACAACAATAATGGGTAAACTATTGCTACATTCAACAAACATGAATGAATCCCACAAACATAATGTTTAAAGAAAGAAGTAAGACATCCCCCCGACCCCAAAGTTCATACTTTATGATTCCATTTATATAAAAGCCAAAAACAGGCAAAACTTATTTATGGTCCTAGAAGTAGTGTTACCAGTTATGTTTGTGAGACAATAAGAGTCTGAAAAAAAAACTTTCCAAATGTGAACAATATTTAGTTTCTTTAACTGAGTGCTACTTATAAGGGGATGCCAATTTGTAAAAATTAAATACCTCTCTTTGGGTTACATATATACATACATATATGTATACACATGTATTTATATGTGCTATATTTCATTTGATTTGAATATAATAATTAAAACAGTAAGCAAAAGACGAGCAAAATGTGGTCTTTTGAGCGCGTAATTTTCTCAATTTTTCCCCAAGTTTAAATACAGATACAAACCAACAATTCTTTTAAATAAATATCTGTTATTACATTAAATGTTTTACAAGTATCCTTAACAATTAAGTTTAAAGGGAAGAGGATTAAATGAAACAGCAGTATTATGCAGTGGATTAGAAGGATTGGTAAGAGGTTCTGTTTCCTGGAATTTAGAACGAAAACAAAAACAAACATGTTCTAACAAAGAGAGTGTGTTTGACTGCGTTGAATATTTCTGAGACGGTCTGTGAGGCACAGACCAAAAAGCAGCCTTTTGGATTTGGCAATTTTGGAGCTATTGTTTACTTTTCTAGATTGGCTTAAGTGGTGTGGTAAATGCAGAAACAAGTAGAACTGATTTCGGATGCAGGCAGCAGTAAGTGGCAGCTTGCAGCAAGCTGCAGTGAGCAGTAGCTGGAAGCAAGATGTTAGTTCCGGGACCAGGAGTCCTAACCACTAGACCACAGGGGCCAGCGGCTAGGGCCTGGACCCTTAGTTCTTGCCTGCCTTGTCAAGAATGAATTCAGGCGAAGAGGCAGAGAAGGTAAAGAGAAAGGCAGAAAATTACTGGAAAAGCAAAGTACGTGCGGAAGGGAGCACAGGCAAACTCAGAGACAGAGTTGCGCCTTTGGGAAATTCTTAAATTCTTTATGAAGGGGCAGTTTTCTGGGTCTTTGTCTTCCTTCTGGCTAATCATCTTGCTTTGTCCCCCCTGGCTAATTAGTCTCAGGAGCCTCCCCTTAGGTGCGCACACACCTCTCAGCTAAGATGGATCCCGATGTGAAGGCATCTGGGAGAAGCGAGAATCACGATGGCCTGGCGTTATCCCCTGACTTTTGACCCCCAAGGAGCCTTTCTGTGCATGTGCAGTGTCTCCCTTGCCCCAAGCAGGGGGGAGCGGAGATCCCTTGATACTTTCCTCAAACAAGGTTTAGCTCCTCTCTGTCTCTGCCATGACTGTTATCTTAAGTTGTCCACAGGAGACAAAGCCTGGCTCTTTACCCTGTTTCTGTTGTTCCTTCCATTTCGGAGGGCAAACAGGAGGCTGATCGTAAATGCCTAACCTGGAGCCCAGCTATCTCCTGTCTCAGGGAATGCAAACATGGGGCTAGTTGCAAGTGTCCGGCCTGAAGCCCACTTTTTTCTGCCTCTTGAAATGTACACAGGAGGCCAGTTTTAAATGTCTAACCTGGGGCCCATCTATCTCCTGCCTCAGAACCTGTTAGAGATTTCAGAGGCAAAGAATTTTGGAATCTTAAATGACATCAAGTTAAGCCCTTGCATTCACTGTGAGCTGTGAGGCCAGCAATAAAGAACCTTGCAGGTAAACTTATTGAAATTAGTTGACATCACAGTCCATGCTGCTGAGATCACCAAAACACCACCTTTTTGCTTTAAGTAATTGAGTTGTACCCAGAACATATAAGGATAGGATAAGCTAATTAAATTAATTCTTTCATGGGAATTATTTCAAACATGTAATATAGAAACACAATTCACATGTTGACATATTTTATTAATGAATATGACTAAAACCCTAATCTCTTGGTGAAGACTCCTTTGACCTATTTTATTTTATTCTTTAGTTTTGAACATGATAATTTAGAGACTTAAATCTTGCTTTGTCCTGAGAGAGGGGACATATGTATACATATAGCTGATTCACTTCATTTGTACAGCATAAACTAACACAGCATTGTAAAGCAATTATATTCCAATTTAAAAAAATCTTGCTTTGTATCTGATATTTAAAATATTAAAATTTTATTAAGTTATGGCTATTAGTTTACTTATTTAGATATTTATATTAATGGAAAAGGTATATAGCAAACCTGGTAGAGAGTTTTCACATAGTGAATATTTAATAAGCAGTTTATGACGACAGCAGACCAAAGATCCTACAATTCACATTTCCAGAGTCAGATAGCTTTTATTTCTTTTTCAAGACAGAGACTGCTTTCCTAAACCAACTGGTTACAATACATTTATATCTCTGTGGGTGACACTGATGAGATTCCTGGCTTGGTCACCATACCTGTGTCCTGGATTGAATGCAGAACTTTGTTACCTAAAATATTTTGTAATTTTTATTTCATCCTTGTGAACTTGACTGTGATTTCCTAAATGAGACACTGGTAATAAGGCACCAGAAAATCAGGGAAAAAAAGCTATGTATTTTGATTTAACTGGTCTATGATTCAAACAAGACATCAAACTTATTTATTATTTTATTATAATTCTGCTTTCACAAATATGCTTGCCCTACCCTTCTGACATGTCAATTATATCATTTACCTTTCCCAGGAGATCCTATGATTTATCAACTATGTCTGAAGAGCTCAGGGAACTAATAACTACATCTAGCCTTTTTTAGTATTACATTTCTAGTAGCCACGATGAGTAGAGATTTGTTAAATTAACAGGGTAAAGTACTCCTTTCAAAATACATGTGACTTAAGGGAAAGTTCATGGATGAAACTTGAAAACTTTAAGGTAAGTGAAAGAAGCAAGACACTAAGACAACGTGCTGTATGATTCCAATTATATGAGATGTCTTGGACATGCAAATCCATAAAAGCAGAATGTATATTAGTGGTTACCAGAGACTGGAGGAAAGGAGGGTGGCTGTTAGTGGGTAAAGGGTTTCTTTTTGGGGTAAAAAGAATGCTCTAGAACTAGAACATTGACATTTTCTAGAATTCACATCTCTGTGAATATACTAATAAAACATTGAATTTTACATTTAAACAAGTAAATTTTATCATATATGAATTACATCTGCATAAAAATTAAATAAACCCCATATGATCATATCAATAGAAGTATAAAAGCATCCAAAAAAATTCGCCAGGCATTCATCATGAAACTCTAAGAAAACTAGTAATAAAGGGGAACTTTCCTAATATAATAAAGAGTATTTTTAAGAAAATATTACCTAACATCATGTTCAATCATTAGAGACCAAACTCTTTCTATCTAGGATAAGAAATAAGGCAAGCAGGTCCTCTCTCACCACTCATATTCTCACATTCAGCATTTTGCCAGAAGTCCTAGCTAGTTCAATAGAAAAGTAAACAAATGAAATGTATAGAGACTGAAAACGAAGAAGTGAAACTCTATTTGCAAAGAGCATATACCTAGTAGATCCCCAAATATCTATTTTTTTTTAAGAAAATAAAGAAACCCTAGAAGTAATAAGAGAGTGCAGCAAAGTGTAGGACACAAGATAAATATGAAAAGTCAATTGATTGCCTATATACCAACAATGAATAACTGGAACTTTAAAATTAAAAAAAAAAACAGTTAAATAGTGCGCACATGCAAAAAAATAAATACTTAGGTATAAGTCTAACAAAACATGTACAGGAAAAGATATGCAGAAAAAGATAAAACACCAAAGAAAAAAGTCAAAGAAGATATAAATAGAGAAGTATTCCATGTTTGTACTTTGGAAGACAATTTCATTAAAGTGCCAATTCTTCCTAACTTTAGCTAAAGATTCAACACAATCCTTATCAAAATCCCAGCAAGCTTTCCTATAAACATTGAAAAAGTTATTATCAAATTGATATGGAAAGGGATAGGACCTAGAATAGCCAACACAATTCTGGAATAAAAGGTCAAATTTAGAGTATTCATGTTACCTGATTATAGAACTTATTATAAAACTACCATAATTAAGACGTCATGTCAATTGACACAAGTACAAACACATTGATGAACAGAACAAAGTAGAGGATGCGGAAATAGACCTACACAAATGTAATCAAGTTATTTTCTATAAAGGCAGAAAGACAATTCAGTGGAAGAACAATTGTCCTTTCTAAAAATAGTGCTAGAGCACGTGGATATCCATATGCAAAAAAAATAAAAAAAGAAAAAGAAACTAGACACAGAACTCATGGTTTTAAAAATGAGCTAATGCAACAGTCAAAACTATTAAACTTCTGTAAGAAAATATAGCAGAAAATTTGCTAATAAACTTTTAGTTTTTAACACTGAAAGCAAATCTATGAAAGAAAAATTTGATAAGTTGGCCTTTATTAAAATTAAAATTTTTGTTCAACAAAAGATGCTGTTTAAGAGAATGAAAAGACAACCTGTTCACTGAGAGAAAATATTTTCAATTTGGGGATGGTTAAATACGTAAAACACAAGGGAATTTTTAGGGCTGTGAAACAGTTTTCTATGATACAATAGTAGCAGATACATGACACTATTAATTTGTCAAAGGGAATTTCATAGAGAAAAGAGTGGACCATAATATATGAAAGTTCAAATAAAATTCAGCAGAAGATTGGAGGATCCTCTGATGTAATGCAGACTGTGATGAAAGAATCTAATTCTATTCCAAATGTGGGGCATACATGACTAAAGAGGGTGAGGGAAAAGGGGCTAACCTAGGTAACTTCAGAAAGAAGTAAAAACTGTAAGACTAGAGATGAGATCTATATATCAGCACGGTAGTTGGTAAATTTATTTCCCATATGGATACAAGTTAACAATTCTGAAAGCAGTGTTCATGTACAGTGGGATTGGACAAATAAGTAAATGTATGGTAGACAGTGAGAGCCAGATTTCTTCCTGTTGGAATGGTAGTTTAGTCATAAGCAAGCAGGAAAGGCTAGAATGAACAATATACACTAAATGAAAGTTGGAGACATCAGCATGAACTCACATTGATCTTAAAATAAGTATGTATGTCCCATGATGTGATGTGATGTTATGAGAATGGCAGTTCTGTGGTCTCAGTCCCATTAACCCATAATCCCAGTAATCATAAGAAAAATATCAGAGAAATCCCAATTGAAGGACATTCTACAAAATACCTGATCAATACTCCTCAAACTTGTAAATGTCAATAAAAAAAGAAGAAAGAAAAAAGAAAATCTGAGAAACTGAGACAAGTCTAAATGAACCTAATGAATCTACTTGTAGGAATATATGAACTAGATTAGGGAACAGAAAAAGAATATGGGGTAAAAATTAAGGAAGTACGGGCTTCCCTGGTGGCACAGTGGTTGAGAGTCCGCCTGCCAATGCAGGGGACACGAGTTCGTGCCCCGGTCCGGGAAGATCCCACATGCTGCGGAGTGGCTGGGCCCGTGAGCCATGGCCGCTGAGGTCCAGAGCCTGTGCTCCACAACGGGAGAGGCCACAACAGTGAGAGGCCCACGTACCGCAAAAAACAAAAACAAAAAACAATTAAGTACAAAAAAGTATGTGCTTTAGTTAACAGTAATGTATCATTATTGATGTATTAGTTGTGACAGATGCACTAAGGTACTGTTAACAGAAGGAAAGCTGAATGTGAGGTATATAGGAACTCTGTAGTGTTCTTGCAGATTTTGGTAATGCTAAAATTCTTCAAAAATAGAACAAATTAAAAAAAAATGCAGCTGTCAATTATTGGCCTTGTAATCCTGGGAAAGTTGCTTATTTTCATAGTATCTCAGGTTTTTTTTAACCTGAAATGGGAATAATTGCATAAAATTTATGGAATTGCAATTCAGAGCAAGTGGGAAGTATTTTTAAGAATGCTTTTGAAATTGTTTAGTAAAGGTGGGTGTTACTGGTACTCAAAAAAAAAAGAGAAAAAGTGCATGCCCCAGTAGGATACTTGATATTAAGACTTCCTACATATTTTACTCAAAATGTGTTTGAATGCGTATATTCCAAGTAGTAAGTGTATGTGGTTGATTGTATGCATGTGCCTGTGTGTTATTGGTATATTTACAGAGAAAAATTATATGCCTCCCAATATATGATAAATATAAGATATCTTCCACTCTTATTATGAACAGCTTTATTCAGAACAAAATGAGTGACATACATAATAACTAAATGCAGATGTTATAAAAATAACAAAACTCTTAAGCTGTTTGATAAATCATGAAGATATCCTGTTGCAAAATATATAAAGCAATTTGCTCTTTGAAATACTGTAACAGTTGGATATGGTCAAATCTCTCCTGAGTTTAACAGAAAACACAGAATGACTTAGCAATCCGTAAATCCACACATGACAGTACTTAAGCAGGTTTCATAAATGATTTGCAGTAGAAGGAGGATTTTACTATAATTGTACTCCATGGCCATAAAAAGCATTATGGAATAGAAAAAAAAAAAAGAAAGTGCACAGTACAAGATGTGGAAGAGAAAAAACTTTTAATGAGCTAAAATAAATGTATTATCATCTATATAAGGACTGAAGGGCGTCTTTCCAAGAACCTAAGACCTGTCCTCTAATTTTTCAAGCAAATAAGTCCAGTTTCTTCTTGATAAAGTCACAAAATAAGTGGGTTTTAAAGCTTTGGGGTATAGAAGTATCTCATGGGCTTCTTGTTAAAATTATCCTTGACCCTTATCATCAGAGCTTATATCGGTCCTTTTTTGAAAACAATGTTTTATTTTTATTTTTTTTCTGGTCGTCTTTTAAGTTTTTTTTTTTTTTTTAGTTTTCAATAAGCTTACCATAATGTATCTATAGAAATGTTTGCTTCTTTGCCTTGATGTCTTGCATCAGTTTTTGAAATTTTTGACTTGTTTGACTTTATAACCATAGTTGACTATTTTCATAAACTTGAAGTTTGAAGAGTTTTTGGATGGGAAACATATCTGTGTTATAAATAATTAGGTCTCTTTACCATATCTTGAACATATGTTCTTCTTTCTGTATTTTAATTATTTTATTTTCTATCCTGTTTCAATCAGAATATTGTTATTCTGATTTATATGCTAGTAAACTAACTACTCCTCTCTTTCATGCTGTCTAAACCCCCAGGTGAAATGTTATTTTCATTTATTGGATTTTTGTCATTCTTAAATGTACATTGAAATTTTATATAGCATCCAGTTTTCTAACAAGATTATGTATCAATTTTATCACCTTATTTAATAAACAAATTAATCACAGATATTATAAAGTCCATTTCTTATAAGAATAATATTTGACTCCTATAGTCTATGTCCATTTTTATCAGCTTTCTTTAGATTTATGCATTAGATTTTATTTTTTTACATTCCTGGTGTTGAAATGAATTTTTATGCTCAAGATGGAACTGCTCTTGCAAACCAAACTTTTATGTTCCTCTAAATGTTCCACTTGACCAGAAACATAGTTTATACAGTCAGCCAATCCCCAGATGCCAAGCTAACTCTAGGCTCCATAATTCTTTGTTCCTTTATCTTTCTAAAGAAGGTCAGATATGCAACCCCAGCCAACCATGGCCTGTTCCCATGTTGCCCCTTCTACTGCTCTGTAAACTCACTCTTGCCCAAAATCCCTCAGGAAGAATGAACCACTACTTGTGAGGCACTGTATTCCCCCAATCTATGGAATGCTTTCCCTTGAATAATGGACATCAAACTTGTTACTAAATTGTTTTAGTTTTGTGATTTGACCCTGATTATTGTTAACCACATACTATTGTGAATGAAATGATGTATAAATAATTTGAGATACTGAAAAATGTTATAATGATTTACTTTTGTTTGTGACAGCCGGTTAAGGTGGGGACAAGTAACTATAATACAACCTGAGATTAAGAATAGAATGTTAGTTTTAGGAAATCTGGTCTAGACCTTCAGAGTGACATTCAAAGCCTGAGCGAATCTGTTATCCAAGTTTTGTCTCCCATAAGACCATCAAAATCTCTGTTTAAATTCAGCATCTTCACCTTCGATTTCTCCTAAACTTTTCATTCTCCAAGCATCAGCTTTAGAATCATTAAGTTGTAGATTCAAAGAAAAACTCTCATTGCTTTCAGAAGATATGTTTGCATACATAGAAAATTCAGTGGATTCAACAAATGAAAAGTATTAGAACTAATTTAGCAAGGTTGCAGAATATAAGGTCAATTTTTAAAAAAACCAGTCACATTTCTGTATATGAATAACATTCAATTGGAAAATAAAATTAAAAAATTAAGTTATAAGAGTTCAGTTTCCGGCTCTGACATAAGCCTGGACTGAAAAACAATTTTCCTTGGATGCAGTTGAAAAGTAGAAGAATATGCCATCCCAAAACATGCCTCTTTGGCCTAAGGATTATTTTGAGCTGATTATTTTTGAGACACAGAAAAAAACTGTGTAGACAGAAAAAAACTCTGAAAACGGAGTAGGAGATTTTTTACCCTTTTGTAAAGAAAAATCTACATTTATAAAGGCAATTTACGTTAGAAAGGTGCCTGTACCAGGAAGAGAGCTATTACCAGAGACAACTTTTTCACCTGAGAGACTTACCTGCTTGCCTTGGCAAACTTTGTTTACCAAATATTTCCTCCTTTCACCTACATAATTGCTTCCCTCCCTGCCCCCAGCATCTTTCTTTTGTCTTTAGCTGAAGACAGTATTTAAGGTGATGGCTTTGGCCATCTCAGGGAGTTACTCAGTTTCCTTGGGCATCTCCCATGTGTCAACTGAAAAAAAAAAAGTACAACTTAGAACCTGAGAGTTATGTTTTATTTCATGGGCATTCTGAGGACTTCAGACCCAAGACACAGCATCTCAGATAACACTGAGAAACTATTAGGAAGAGGAAATGGTGGGATGGGGGGGAAGCCAGGATATATACAAGTTTTTGCAACAAAAGACCCGGTAGTCAGAACATCAAAAGATTACTGTTAGGAAAACCAGACATCTCAAGTTAATGAATTTAGTGCTTTTCTATGTTTGGGAAGATGCAAAGTCTGGGCTCATTGAAATCATTCCTTTGATAGGCACCTCAGCTGTCTTGGGCCGGTGTCCCATGCTTTCTCATCCTGAGTATACTCGAGGTGCACTTTTGGGGGTGGTTGCAGCATTCTGTTTCCATCCTGAGTTCCCTTCGGGCTCACTGTCAGGGCTGTAATGTGGTGGCTTATTGTCTGCAACATCCTCTGTTTACTGATACGGCAGGCAATAGTTTTCATTCACACATCCATATTGAGGTATATATTTAATAAACTTGTTTTTTTTTCTCCTTATTAGTCTGTCTTTTTCTAAAAGGGGTTTCAGCCAAGAGTTCAGAAGGGTAGAGGAAAAATTATATTTCCTCCCTTACACGTTAAAGAACTGAGTTTTCAGGGAATGTTACCACCCTGAAATCAAGAGACAGAGTAATCCAAAGAGACACAGCTGAGAACTGGTTTCCTGGAGCAAAATCTCCAGGAATCATAAACTGGTAGAAACACTTAAAATGATAATTTTGACAAATTGCTAGAGGCCAATAGAGTACCAACATGACAGTGAGACACTCCTAGGAGGTGCCATCTTAGAGAGGCCCTGCACTTTTATTGGCTTTATTTTCAGGAACCCTACCAGATTCTCATAGAGAAGATGTAATAAATAACCCCTAATGTCTCTGGCAGGGGGATGGGAAGAATAATCCTTATGAAATAGTCCTAGAGCCTTTTCCATAACAGAGACATACTCTCTGGAAGAAAGCCCTTACAGAGTCATGTTCCAGAACAACAAGAGAAGGTATTCCTCTCACTCTAACCCCCATCTCACCTAAGGAGTGGGATAAAGTTATACAAGAAGAAACACTTAAGACATCAGAGATGCCGACTGAAAAACAACAACAACAAAGCACAGCACACACACACACACACACACACACACACACACACACACACACACACAAAATGTGAGAGCTATGAGTTGTTTTATTTGGGGCTTTCTGAGGACTATAGACTGTCAAGAGACAGCCTCTCAGATAGCTCTGAGGAACTGTTCCAAAGAGGTAGGGGGGGAAGGTCAGTATAGATGTGATTTTGGTGAAGGGGTGGTGGGTGGTCCATGCAATCAAGAACACAGTTTTTGCAGAAGGTGCTGCTAGTCTGGTGAGGGTTACTGCTAGTCATGAGGAGCAGACATCACCAGGAAGGATTTTGATGCTTTTCTAGGCACAGGAGATGCAAGAATTGAGCTCCTAAAATCTTCCCTTGACAATATCTAACTATCTGAAAGCCTATTCTGCCAGCTTTTTCCAGAGCACAGAGTGTCTCCTTCTTAAACTCCACCCTGAACTCCTTTCAGGGTGTGTTGAAGGTCAGCGGTTGCTGTGGCTCATGATTTAATCCTAGTAGATGTAGATGGCAAGGGCCAATTTTTAGTTGGCAGGTATCTGCAATCAAGGCATGGCTCTTGCTTTTAAGGTTCAGGCCTTTGCCATGTCTTAGTTGGATATCAGAGATGTAAATGCAGTGTTAAAATGAGCCATCTGTTTTGGATGAGTCAGAACAATATGTCCCCAAGCACTGTTCTTCCTCCAAGAATGCTCAATCTCTGTCTTCTCATTACCATTCTCAACTTCATAGTTTTCATGGTAGCTGCTATTTGGAAAACCTCCATCAGTCTTCCTCTGTTTGTGTGGAGCACTGCCCTCAGCTCAACAGTGGCCCAGATATGAGCTTCTGGGGTCTACTCTCTGCTCAGCTCCTTGAAATGATGGTTACTTCACCTCTTTCTGGCCCTCATCTCTGCATCCACTACTCCTCAACACTGTCATGAACTGCAAGGACTCTAGCTCCCTGTTGCAGTTAGAAATTGTCCCAAAGCAGAGAGCTGAGTAATTGTGGAACAGACTTCTTATGAGTCTTCCTTCCTTCTTTCCTTCTGCCCTATTTTCATAGAAAGTTTAATGTAAACTCCTTAAGAAAAAACAGTATAGTATCTGTAGCTTATTAACATTAAAAAATTAATATGAATTGACTAAATTGCACTGAATTATCTTCAATTGATGAATCATTGTGAAACAGGAGGGAAGGGGGGGCACAACTTTTGAAAGAATGACATAGCCCAAGGACATGACATAAACTAATTAGAACCAAATGAGTCCCAGATGGAGGACAAGACAACTTCCACTAGACCTTGAGCCTCAGTATACGCTCAGTGTAACACATCACCAAGCTAAATGACACACCCACAGGCGCCATAACACTTCCAAGACTGACCTTAATGATCAAAGAGTGGGCGGTGACCCAATTCCTGGAAATCCTTGCCCCTTCCTGAAAGAGCTAGAATACTCCTCCCACCCATTGGCCTATGAAATTACCCACCCCTATAAAAACTGACAACCCCATACCCTGGTGCCTTTCTCACTTTCTGGGATGGCCCACACTCTGTCTATGGAGTGTGTTTCTCTCAAGGCCTTTCTTGCCTTCTGAGATGGCCCACACTCTGTCTGTGGAGTGCATTTCTCTCTAAAGAAATCCACTTCTTACCTGTCACGTTGTCTCTCACTGAATTCTTTCTGCGAAGAGACATCAAGAACCTGAGCTTCATTAAGTCCTGAAACCAGGTGTGTGATCTCAGTTGGTAGACTGTGTGTTTTGGCTGGGTTCAAGTCTGGGCTGCGTGAGTTCAAGTCTCAATCTGGGTTTTGGCTGGGTTCGAGTCCTGGCCATGTGGGTTCAAGTCCCAATCAGGGTTTTGGCTGGGTTCAAGTCCTGGCATGGGGGTTCAAGTCCCAATCTGAGGTGCATGGTTTCAATTGGAAGAATTCATAGAAAAAAAATATTGGAAATATCAGAGTTAAGTTTCTTGAGAAAAAAAAAATTGCAGATGAAGCTAAGTGAGATAATTCTTTAAATAATACTCTCAATTAAAACTGCAGTTAAAAATAATTCACTGAATCATGTTTTATTGGGTGGGGAATTTTGTCAAGGTCATTTGGAGGTTGGGTATAGCTGGTCCCAATGTAGGTGTCTAGGAAAACAAAAGAAAAATCCAGTCCAACATTGAAGGAAGTATACTGTGACAAAAAGGCTGGATAAGTAAGTCAGTCCAGAACAGAATTTTGAGCAATGCTAGCAGTTTGGACTTCATTTGCAAGCCTGTAACCAGCTTTTATAGGATATTAAATAGTGCAGTGAAATGATACAGAAAACCACTTGAGATCATTCTTTCAATAGTGATTAAATATGTAAACCATACTGAAATGAAGCAGGACCCTGTGAGGCCCTCCTGGGTACAAATCCCTTTCATGCCCCCCATTTCTTGTTTGTAGGAAATAGGCTTCATTCAGCCTCTTTGACCTTCCCTGATTTCCAAGGGGCAGATTTGAACCGTTGCTAATCAGGGAGGGGAGGGGATGCAGAAACAAGGGAGGAGCAGCCAAGAAACAATAGTGCAGCCTTGGGGCAGGGTCCTGGTTCCTACTCAAGGGATGTATATAGCAATACCTTTGAGCTCTTCTGTAGGAAGTAAGGCCCCCTCTCAGGTAACTTCGGGCCGAGCACAAGATTCCTGGAGCACCACCCTGTTACCTCACCACCAGCCAAGCAGAAGAAAGTCTGCACATAGCGGAAGATAATGAAGACTCTGACCCCTTCCCCAAATGATTCTCCCTTTAAAAACTTTCATGGTTGAGCAGAATCTCTGGAGTTGGTTTATGGACATGGGTTTACCTTCTCCCTAGGTTGCTGGCCTCCTGAATAAAGCAACCTTTCCCTTCCAGCCAACACTTGTCTATCAAGTATTGGCTTTTGAGTGGTGAGCAGCTGAACCTGAGTTTGGTAACATATTGTTTAGAATTATAAAATAATATATATTTGCTTCCAGAAATCATAAAATTAATAAGGAGTAAATTATCACACTGCTGTCACTTAAACAGAGATAGCCATGGTTAAAATATTGGTGTATATATTCTACAGAATTTTCTAATTTTTTTATGACAGAATTGTCATAATCTTTGAGAACGTCCATCTAGTATTCTAGCATATTTTCTGGAAGATTATAGTAATAGATCTATAGCAAATATTCTCATAGTGTTAACATTAAGTTAAGTTTGTAACAATTACATAAAGTACACATAATTAAAATAGATGGACGTCAGGGACTAGTAAGTGCTTAATTAAAAACTTTTAGTTAATCTTGAAATTTCTACAAATTGAAGGATTATACTTAGCAGTGATAAAAATTTTTCCCTTTGATTTTTGATCTTTTCATAATTTGAAGAATTTGCCAAATTGTTCTTAAATATATAGTTGGTGTTTGAACAATGCAGGGGTTAGGGGTGCCAACATCCCTGTGCAGTCAAAAATACATGTACAACTTTTGACTTCCAAAAAACTTAACTACTAATAGCCTACTGTTGACTGGAAGGCTTACCAATACCATAAACAGTCAATTAACACACATTTTATGTGTTATATGCATTAAATACTGTATTCTTACAATAAAGTAAGCTAAAGAAAAGAAAATGTTATTAAAATCATAAGGAAGAGAAAATACATTTATAGTGCTGTACTGCATTTATCAATACCATAAGTTTATGTGGTCTGTTTACAGATGAATTGTCTGTCAGTACCTACATCAATATTGTCTTATATAATACAAAACAATGTAGATATTATATGTATTACTAACACTAGACATTAAAAATGAAAAGATAATGTGAAAAAGAAATTCATGTTTATTTACAGGCATAGCAATTCTTGCATTGATAACAAAGAAACAGCAATATGACTGCTTTATGGTCACCTAGTGTAATCGATACAATTGCTTCACAGTAGCCTAGCCTACACACTAATAAATGAATTGTTACTAAAATTTTTATGGCATACAGTATTACCATCATATTCATAATAAACTATTGGAAACATTGTTACATTAAAAATAAAATTTACCTGTGTTGATAGGCTGATACACAGTTTCTCCAATTATAAGAAAGGGAAATTGACAGAGAGAGAATACTGTATGGTAAAGTAATTCTTTGAAAGCAAAGTTATGAAAGAGCAATAAAACTAACACATTTTATTTTATTAAATTTATTAAATAATTTTATAAATATTAAATGTCACTCATGCCTATGCAATGGTAAGCTATCCACTCCAGTACAAGTCTAGCACATGGTGTTCTACATGATAAATACTTAGGCAGTAATAAAGGTGATGACACAAAAAAACATTTAACACAGTTCTTGCCATATAGTTATTAGATTTTCACACAAAGACATTCATATGCACACACGACAGTTAGGTTTTTTAAGTGTACGATCTGATGATTATTTACTATTAGTTAAGTGAAGTGGATCATCATAAAGGTATTTATCCTCATTGTCTTCACCCTGAATAGGCTCAGGAGGAGGAGGGGGAGGGGTTGGTCTTGCTGTCTCAGGGGTGGCAGAGGCAGAAGAGGTAGAGTGGGAAGGGGAAGCAGGAGAGGCAGGTGAACTTGGTGTAACTTTATCAAAATACATGTAACCTCTCTCTGACTTTTTTTGCTTTTTCATTTCTCTAACAATGTTCCTATACAGGACCAATCCTTCTTTCACTGTTTGCTTTAGTTTTAGTGCCTGTATCAGAAGGAGGGTCCATGTCCTTAAAGAAGTTAAAAGCAGTCATGAAAAATCATAATCCTTCTGCTAGATTGTCTGATGTCAATTTGTTTCCTGGCACTGCTTCTTCTAGGTTTCCTCATCATCATCTGTCACTGGTTGGGAAGCACTCATCTCCACCAGTGGTCTTCTGTTAGTTTCTCTGGCACGGTGTCTATCAACTCTTGAATTTCTCCAAGATCTATATCTTGAAACCCTTCACCCAACCAGCCCCACCTTCTGTGCCATATCTACAATTTCCTTTCTGATTTCTTTGCTTGGCTCTTGTCATAAATCCTGTGAAGTCATGTGCAACATCTGGACAAGTTTTCTCCAGCACGAATTTATTGTTCAGGGCTTAGTGGCTTTCATGCCTTTTTTCATTTAATTTAATTTTATATTTTTGCGGTACACAGGCCTCCCAGTGTTGTGGCCTCTCCCGTTGCGGAGCACAGGCTCTGGATGCATAGGCTCAGCGGCCATGGCTCACAGGCCCAGCCGCTCCGTGGCCTGTGGGATCTTCATGGACTGGAGCACGAACCCATGTCCCCTGCATCAGCAGGTGGACTCTCAACCACTGCACCACCAGGGAAACCCCATGCCTTTTTTGATAACAAGGATGGCATCTTCACTGGTGTAATCCTTCCAGACTTCCATGATGTTCTCTCTGTCAGGCTTCTCTTCCATAGTGTTGTCAATCCTTTCCATAGGGCACCATATGTAGTGAGCATTACAGGTCCTTATGACCCCCTAATCTAGAGGGTGAATTAGAGACATTGTGTTTGGGGGTAGGTAGACCACTTTGATGCCACTGGGGTTGAACTCATGGGTTTCTGGGTGGTCAGGGGCACTGTCCAATATCAAAAGAACTTTAAAAGGCAGTCCCTTACAGAGACAAAGCATCAATACAAACAACCCAAAAAAGGGGTTCTCATTGTCTAGGCCTTCTTATTGTACAACCAAAAGACTTGCTGCTGGCGTTAATATTTTCTCTTCAAGACTCGGGGGTTAGAAGCTTTATATAAGGACAGTCCTGATGATAAGCCCAACTGCATTTTCACAAAGCAGTAGGATTATCCTATCCCTTCCTGCCTTAAATCCTAATGCTCACTTCTCTTCCTTACTAATAAATGTCCTTCATGACATTATTTTTCCAAGAATAAGGCACTTTCATCTGCATTAAAAATCTGTTCAGGCAGATATCCTTCCTCTTCAACGATTTTTTTAATGGTGTTGGGGAACTTATCTGTTGTCTCTTGGTTGGCAGAATCTGCTTCTCCTGTTATCTAGACTTTTTTTTTTTTTTTTTTTTTTTTGCAGTATGCGGGCCTCTCACCGCTGTGGCCTCTCCCGCTGCGGAGCACAGGCTCTGGACGCACAGGCCCAGCAGCCATTGCTCATGGGCCCAGCCGCTCTGCGGCATGTGGGATCCTCCCGGACCGGGGCACGAACCCACATCCCCTGCATTGGCAGGCGGACTCCCAACCACTGCACCACCAGGGAAGCCCTATCTAGACATTTTTAAAAGCCAAACCTCTGTCTGAAATTATCACAGCATCCTTTGCTGGCATTAAATCCCCAGCTTTAGATCCTTCACCTTCCTTTTGTTAAAAGTTTTCATATAATGACTTTGCTTTTTCTCAAATCATATGAGAGTCCATAGGTTTGCCTTTCTTATAACAATCCTGCACCCACTTAAAGCTACATTTTCAATATGAGATAAAAAGGTATTTCACAAAAAGTACAAGGCATTTGTGCCTACTGGCCACAGCTTCATAAATTTCTTTTTCTTTTTTTACAGTGGTGCTTACACTGGATTCACTTCTCTTGAAATGATAAGCAACCACAGTTGTAGACTTCGTTCTATGATATGTATCAAGTAATTCAACTTTTCTTGTCATGTCATGACTTTTCTCTGCTTCTTAGGGTCACTTTCAGCATCACTAGTGACACTTTGTTTGGGTCCCATTATGTTATAAGGTTTACAGTATTGCACTGAATGCAATGAAAAATACACAAGAACCATGAGACATCACTTTGCTGTGATATGCAATTAACTGGAGAGAAACTGCTCATGCAGAGATGGTTACTGTCACATGGTATTTTAATCAGAAACTCCCAACACTTGAGCTCACTGCATTAGCAACAGGAAGTGGCTACAAGATCATTACAGTAGTACAGTGTGTACTGCAGTTAATTTTATTTAGTTATGATTTAATACTGCATCTTATTTGTTTACATTTCCCTCACCTGGGAATGGTGCCATGTATGGTCTGTAAGTGTATGTGTAAGTTTTGATATATTTAAAATTTTTATAATAGATTTGTGTATATTTTATGGTAGTAAGTGATAAACTATTATCTATAATATTTTATGCATTCGTGACATATTGAGCTTTTTCTTAATATTTTCAACATTTGTAGGTTATGTAGTTTGAAAGTTTTTTCAAACTGCCACAAATACAAAAAAAATACAGTATATTTATTGAAAACAATCTGTGTATAAGTGGACTCATGCAGTTCAAACCTATGTTGTTCAAGGGTCAATTGTACATACAACACACTTTTTGCAGAAAACACACATGAGAAGAATCAAACCCCGAAAGATATAAGAGAAACAGTATTGCAACACTAGCTATGTCATTCACTGCTGTGAACAATCCAATAAACTAGAAAGGAAGGTAATAGGGTATGAAACTCCTTTGCTAGGGGATGGAGTATTATGCCATAACAAAAAAGGTGGCAAGAACAGATAACAGCCCAGCCATTTCAAACACACTGAGAAGGAAATTACCAAGAATAGAACACATTTCAAATTTAAGTTTCACAATTATTTAAACATCTAGGTGTGCAAAAGTTAAGGGTCTTTTCATATAATGAAATAAGTCATTTTCAAGATTATTTGCTCTTCCTAATAAACCTTCTCAACAGCCTCTGTAGTATTTTTCATTGTGTGATAGCTAAAGGCAATGAAAAAAAGATCTTCCTCACATTAGTCCAACGTTTCCCTGGTTTAACTAATCATTCAAAATATGTGGGAACACTTCTTGAAAAATTGCTGAAATGCAGAGTATTCTTTCCACCTAAGAAGAATACATTGTTTCCTTGTGAAAAGTAAAAGGATACACAATAAAAAGTCAATTTCTTCTTCATGATAAAAATAAAGACGAGCAACTAAGTTATTAAATAACCTACTAGATCACAAAAGAGACCTTTTTATATTCTCAGATAAATAGTCCTCAACGTTGACCAAGTGAGGAGAGCATGTAGTAGAGATCCCAATAATGTCTTCTTCAGTTTGGAAAAATGTAAATCCAAACCAACGAGTGATTAACCTTAATTCATGCAAAATGCTGTTTTACAGGGGGAATGAAATGGAGGGTTAGGCATGAATGTAACAGTCATTTGTTCAAGTGAATGTCTTTGTAGGCCATTCCATCATCAAATTCTTAGGTAGGGAGGAAAGCCAAAGGAGTTGAAGATGGCTATTAATGAGAGCAAATGAAACATTTTTATGTATTCATTTACTTTTCGTTTAATTATCCATTTATTTATTTATTTATTTTTCTTTGTCTGCCTTCTACTATAAGATATAAGTACCATGAGGGCAAAGATCTTGCATTTTTGGTCACTGCTGTATTCCAGTGTATAGAATGAAGTCTGAATCATACAAAGCACTCAATTACTGTTTTTCCAGTGAATAAGTGACTGAATAAATGAAATAAAATTTGTCCCCCCTAACTGAGTCCCTGGGAGGTGTCTTAAGGTCTTCAAAGTAGTAAGATTCAAACCAGTTTGGATTCAGTGTGCCTGTACTCTTGTGTCTGGAGGGGTTTCAGTGTATGGTAGCAACCAGTACTGATTGTTAAGAATTATGAGTTCAGGAGCTCAGGCTTGGTGGAGATTGAAAGTCATATGACTGGTTCAGAGTTATCTTCCAAGCCCAAACCATGAACAAGCTACTCTTCACTGAGGATGATAGAAGGTAGAGGAGAGGACCCAGGCTCTACAGCTGAACTTGGCCCAGATTTAAGACTGGCCTTACTTGTATGGATATTTGGTCACTTTGCCACAGCCCAAATATTCTGCTTGGGAAACTTGATTGTTGTGCCTTCTCCAAACCACTTCTTATCTTCCAACAAAGAGACCTATTGGCCACTTTGTTGCTGAGATGTTTTAAGGAAAGTGAGTGGCACTTTGAGGTTCAGGAGTTCTCTACCACCTCAGACTTATGAAGTGACTGTGAATAAAAAGGAGCCTAAACTCAAAGGGAACATATTGACTGGGGAAGTCCCCATTTCACTGAGAATAACACTGGTGACTAGGCAGCTCTCCCCAGGAACGTCAACAACTGTTTGTCCAGCTCCTCGGCTACAGTCATTCAGTTCTGTATTCCCAAGGCTAATGTCTAGTTTCTATATTCCCAAGGCTAGACCCAAGAGCACCTCTCACTTATCCAGACCAGAGTTTCAAACAAGCCTTAGAGGGAATAAAGTGAACTCCAGAAGTTTCTGCTCTAACTAGAAAAACCACATGTCTCTTTTTGCCCAAGACAGTTCCAGTTTACATCTGATATTCTGGAGCTTTTTATTAATATTTTCACCAAGAGTATGTCAAAAATAACCTAATTCAAATGATAAGTTATATGGAAGCTCTAAGGATAAGGCGTACATAGTGCTTGAGCATTTCCATCTGGAGGATAAACTCAGATACTGGAGTAGCACAACCAGTTCTTTCAGAGGACACCCTGGTTAGCATTATAGGTATGTAACATTGGATATAGATAAGTAGCCTCAAAAGAAATTAAATGCTTATCAAATTAAAAATGTGTTTAATTAGTTAATAAATATTTGAATTCTGGCCTTATAATCCAGAGATTATGCTACAAAATGACTATGTTGCAGCAATAACTATGTCAGAAGTAATCATAATATGGATACTTTGCATTTGTAGAGTGGATGAGATATCAAAATTTCTTTATGTGCATTGTATGCATGGTTTTATTTAAACATTATAATGACTGTTAGCTAAGTTAGTTCTCCCCTACTTGTTTTTTTTTACAGACACAATAAGAGTGTTATGAAGAGTTTATATTTTAATGTATTTATTTTATGTGAAAAGGTGATGCTATAGAAGCACTCAGGACCATGTATTTTAAAAAAAATCTTTGCCAAATGGAATTAACTATATCTGGAAAGCCATAATCTCTCACCTCTTCTGTCTGTGGGTTCTGGTTCTTTGATTAGTGTTTATAGACAGCTGAATGCAATTCCAGATAAGATCACGTCTATAAACACAGGTGTTCAAGGCTAACAGCTCTCCAGAGGAGCAAACACTTGATCTTGGTCTCATTAGACACCTAATCTGATCCACTGAAATAAGGGCTCCAGATGTATTCATAATGTTACTTTGTATCTACAAAGGGCTTTTCTTTAAAATTCAGAGCTTCACTTAACATGGCATGGTTGGAATTTGACAACCACACACAGACACACAGAGACACACAGAGACACACACACACAAGTGCACTTATGTATGTAGAGACCTAGCTATGGGACTTCAATTAAGTAGCATAAACATTAGAAATATGAAGATCTGCATCTAGTATCTGCCAGTAAATAAAACAAAAACAAACAAACAAACAAAACCCCTAAGATTCTAGCATTTTGAAAGAATTGCCGTAAGTAATCCCAAACCAACCAGTTGTAACAGTTAGTGACCATTAATTGAGCCTAGAAAACACAATAAAAAAATCCTTACATTTATAGGGAAATTCTACCTTTTGAACACATTATTTTATTTCATCCATAAAATTCTCTCATGATAATTTGTAGGACTGTTATGATTCCCCATTTACAGAGAAATGTAAATAAAAATTTCTCACATTTTACACAGTATTCTCTAATTAATAATATCACATATATTATTTCCATGATTTTCAGAGTTGGTTAGATTTGAAACCGGTTCATATATAATCTCACTTGGAGTCTCAGGATGGGTAGTCTAATAGCAGGGTGCTCACGTGCAGTGTGAAAGGAGTGGGGGTCTATCCCAGCTCCATTCTCTGGGATGCCTCTTCATCTCAGCACACACCTCCTGAAGCATCTCGCAGGAGCACCGAGAACAGACATCTTAGCAACATTTTTAAAAAAAGTTTTCCTTTATACTTTATTAATCTTGTCAGGAAGTCATATGAATTACAGAAAAGGAACTTAAGAAATGGAGATTTAGTGATGACAGTCTTCTTGTTTGCAAGCAGTCAGTTAATACGCAGCCACAGAGGACCTTGAACCTTGGATTTATGGTCCTTATCCATTATTTTTCCACTCTTTGAGAAATGATTAAAATTAAAGTTCCAAACGATCAGGCTGCTTATGAATCCAAAAGAGAGCAGATTTCCTTGTTCTGGAAGTCTCCATATCACTGATTTGAATACACGGTAAGATTGATCAACCCATCATTATCCTGGCAAAGATCTCCAGCAGTTGGCTTTGTCCAGTTTTGTTCAGATGGAGCAGAGAATTTTTTTTTTTTTTTACTACCTGAACTTCTAGGTGTTCAGACCCTGGATTCTATTACCAGAGAGCTTAAAGTACCTTCTGCTATTAAATAGAAGGCTGGTCCACTGGGGATGAGTCTTCGATAACAGAGGAGCCTCATTGCCTCTGTGAGTTCCCCAGTAGATCAAGTGGCTGCTGTTGCCTAGTGTTCCCCCATCTAACAGTGTCCAGAAAGCAAACTGGATGCCACTTAAGCTCTGCACAGCTCCCTGGCACACCCAGTGCATGGAATCTTCACATGTATTCCCTGCTGTCTCCATTTGTGTGGCTCCCTTTTTCTTCCTGATCTCTTCTGTCAGCTCCTATTGAGTCAGAGAATGGTTTTAAAAAAAAAAGTCTCTCTCCAATTGTACACACAAATTTTGGTCATCGTTGACCATGCTTTTAAAAGTTAGGTTGAAGTATGCCTGATTTATTTCTTGGTCCTACTGTGACCCATTCTTCCAAAATTGGTGGCTAATTCATGTCCAGCTTCCTGAGATGGTAAAAGGAGAACATGAGATTTTTATGAGTGAGGTAGCATGAGGATTAATATTTTGGGATATTATGCTACGAAATATATATTTACCATCTAGCTAGCTCTCTAGCTATGAAATCTGTCTATGAAGACAGCTATCTTAATTTACTAAGTGATTTCAAAATAAAGGTCTTTCTATTATGGAGGAAATATATGTCTTAACTAAATTGGTAATTTCAAGAATTCTCTTCCTATTTCTATTTATGCATATTATTTTTAAGAGAGAGGGTTCAGAAATAGTGTTTAATAAGTGTTAAATTTACTGAGCACCTACACACTGAACTAAAGACTTGACATGAACTGCCATATTTTAATCCTGATGAAATTTCTGTAAATTTGGAAAACTGAATAGGCTTTTTTTTTTTTTTTTTTTGCGGTACCTCTCACTGCTGTGGTCTCTCCCATTGTGGAGCACAGGCTCCGGATGCACAGGCTCAGCGGCCATGGCTCACGGGCCCAGCCGCTCCACGGCATGTGGGATCTTCCCGGACCAGGGCACGAACCCATGTCCCCTGCATCAGCAGGCGGACTCTCAACCACTGCGCCACCAGGGAAGCCCCTGAATAGGCTTTAAGATTCAAAATGGGACTTCCCTGGCAGCAGAGTCGTTAAGAATCCACCTGTCAATGCAGGGGACTCGGGTTCGAGCCCTGGTCCTGGAAGATCCCACATGCCGCGGAGCAACTAAGCCCATGCGCCACAACTACTGAGCCCATGTGCTACAACTACTGAAGCCCATGCGCCTAGAGCTCATGCTCTGCAACAAGAGAAGCCAGTGCAATGAGAAGCCTGTGCACCGCAACAAAGAGTAGCCCCCACTCTCCACAACTAGAGAAAACCTGCGCACAGCAATGAAGACCCAACCCAGCCAAAAATAAGTAAATAAATAAATAAATATATATATTTAAAAAAAAGATTCAAAATCATGGCAGAGTGAATTGGGAGACAGTTTGGGGCAACCTGTCAGCTCATGTTATTTTATGTCACCTTATCTATTCTTAAAAGCTTGCTCCCATTATAGGTGATAAAGTGACTGTAAATGTCAAATGCAGTAGCATTATTCTCCAGGATCTTGAAAAATCTGCTTCCATAATAAGATGTGGAAAATCAGTTTAGAGATTCTAGGATGTGTCCGAAGTTGAACGTGTGAATTGTTAATTGTTTACTATTCACTTCTTGGACGTTTTTGTATCATTGAACACGTAGAATTATTTTCCTTTTTGCCACTTTCATTTGGCACATAAATACAATGTTATCTTGTTCTCAAGATCCCAGTCTTTTTTCTTTGTTTGTGTAGTAAAATGGTATGACATACCCCTCATGTAATCTTTACTGTGGGTAATCTACCATCCAGAGTACTCTCTGAACAACCCACCAGGCCTTTCTAATTGCTACAGAATTATAGGAGACATTGTTGTAAAGCAGCTTCAGTGGCCACCCTTACAGAGACATTAGCAGTTCTTAGGTGTAATAAAAATAACCACCACCTCTAATGCATCACTTGACATACGTATCACACTACCCTTTGGTATCACATTATACTCAATTATTTGGAAGTTATATATGTAATATTAGATACATTTAATGCCATTAGCCCTGCAGTATCTAAAGTGCTCAACAGAAATACAGTTCTAGGCTCGGAATTATTCTGAGTAATTGAAGTTTAATCATCTAAAGAATTTTCATCACCTCATTCACTTGAAACATTATTAACATACTTGATTTCTTTTATCCCTTAGAATTAGTACAGATACTTGGTAAAATGCCATGCAGTATTTAAAAACCGAAAATACTGAGGGGTCTTCAGGTCACTGGTCTGAACATCGATTCTCTTTTTATATTACAAGAGATAATGACATTAAAGGTACAGTTAGAATTAAGTCAAGATTTACCATAGGTCTGTAGACTCCCTGAAGAAGATTGGTTTCTTTTTGTTTGTCCTTCCTTTACCGGTAGTAGACATCAGAAAACCACTGATTGCTTCAAAGTAGCTGAATTGTGGTAAAGAAATCATAGATTACAAAAAATGTTTTCATTACCACTTGGCACAAATTCAGAATAGGATTATTCTAAATAAGTTTCCTTTAAAAAACAAAATGATTTGTTCTATAAAATTTGTAATTATTTACAAAATTTTAGATACACATCTAATCATAAAACTTCACATGCTTTCAGACTGTCCATTGAAAGAGAAAGTGTCAATTTAGGGCACTGTCTAAATATAGAAGCTTTATGAGGGCTCAGAATATTAAAATCATCTAAGTCATTTGAGAATTTCAAAAGACAATATATAAAGTCTTAAAATGCTCATATCTTGATACAAGATTTTATCCTTTAGTGACTGATCCTTAAAATTCATATATATTGAATTGAACAGAAATTACCAAAGTTACTTGACAATGTTAATACATGTTAGATAATGTTTGTATACAGGAGGCTTCCCTTAAAATAATTTGATTCAGAGAAATTCAAGTTATGAAGAGTGATATCATTAAGTATATAAAAATGGTCATTCATTCAGTTAACACTTATTGAGGATTTATTATATATCAGATGCTGTAAACACTGAGATGAATACACAGACCTTAGGACAAAAGATGAATAACTCTGTCCTTATCCTGTGTTGGAATAAATGGCATGGTAAATAATCAAACGAAGGGTACAAGAAAATGTTACATAGAACACAATAGAAGCGTGAAGAAGGTAGAAGATGAAAGGTCAACATGGAAGGATGTACCTAACACTGTAATGATTTCCTATAAGGAGTTTGATTTTTGAAAGATGATAATTGTTGCTATGAAACAAAGTGGGAAGGGAATTTCAAGCAGAAACTTCAAATAGTTTGTTACAATGGGAGGAACTAGTGTAAGGATGAAGTAGGAAGAGCTGTGAAAATTGGTGAGGTTAAAGAGACAAGGCGAGCTTAGATCATGATAGTACGTTTGGATTTTATCCTACTTGTAATGTGCAAAATCTTTGTTTTAATCATTCTATATTACAGACAGAGTCTCTTGCTCTTTCTTTCTCATCTCTATGTCTATGTCCTTGTCTATCTCTATCTCTCTTTTGTAACAGCTTTATTGAGATATAATTCATATAGCACCAAGCAATTCATCTACTTAATGTATAATTCAGTGTTTTAACATATATTCAGAGAATTGTGCAACCATCCCCACACTCAATTTTATAGTATTTTTACTAATCCAAAAAGAAAAGCTCTACACTATAACAATCATCCTATTTCTCTCCAAACTTTCCAACCCTAGGCAACCACTAATCTAGTTTACGTCTCTGTAGATTTTTATATCTTGGACTGTTCATACAAAATGTCCTTTACTTATCATGATGATTTCAAAGTTTATCCATGTTGTAGCCTGCATTAGTACTTCATTTGTTTTTTATATACTGGTTAATATTCTTGTTGTATGGATGCACTATATTTATTTATTTATTTATTTATTATTGATCAGTTAATAGACAACTGGACTATTTCCATTTTGGAGCTATTATGAATAATGCTGCTTTGAAAATGTGTATATAAGTTTTTTTAGCTATATTCTCTTGGACATACTACTGGTACAGGAATTACTGAGTAATATGATGACTCTTTGTTTAGTCTTTTGAGGAACTACCTATTTCCAAAATAGCTGCTTCATTTTGTATTCCCACCATCAATGTATGAAAGTTTAAAACTCTCCACATCCTCACCAAAACATCTAGGAATCTTTTTAATTACAGCCGTCTTAGTGGAAATAAGTAATATCTCATTATAGTTTGATAGCAAATATTTAGTTACTAATGATGTCGAAGAAATTTCATCTGCTTATTGAGCATTTGTACATATTCTTTGGAGAAATTTCTACTCAGCTATTTTGACCACTTTGGATTTGATTATTTTTCATATTATTATTTAATTAAGAGTGTTTATGTTTTAATTCAAGTGTCTCATCAGATATATGATTTGCAGCTAATTTCTCCTATTCTGTGTTTGTACTTTACTGAGAGTGTCTTTTGAAGTATAGAATTTTTAATTTTCATGAAGTTTAATTTATCCACATTTTCTTTTCATACTTGTGCTTTGGTGTTATACTTAACAAATAATTGCCTAATCCAAGGTCATGAAGACTTACCCCTATGTTTTCTTCTAAGAGTTTTATCATTTTAGCTCTTACATTTAGGGCTTTGGTCCACTTTGAGCTTTTGTTGTTGCTGTTGTTTATTTATTTATTTGTTTTTGTATGTGATGAGAAGGGCTTTAACTTCATTATTTTGCATGTAGTTATCAAGTTATCCCAGCATCACTAGTTGAAAAGACTATTAATTTCTCATTATTTGATTACTTTGCCTTTCTTGTCAAAAATAACTTGTTTGTAAATGAAAGGGTTTATTTGTGGTCTCTTAATACTATATCTATATGTCTATCATTATTCAAGTATCACACTGACATGCTTATTGTAGCCTTGTAGTAAGGTTTGAAAATGGAAGTATGAACAAATACAAATTTGTTGTTATTTATCAAGATTGTTTTTGGTATTCTAGGTCCCAAGGATTTCCATATGAATTTTAAGGTCAGCCTATCAATTTCTGTCAAAAATCAGTGGGGGATTTTTATCTGGTTGTATTGAATCTGTAGATCAATTTGGGAAATACTGTTATCTTGAAAATATTAAGTCTTCCAGCCCACGAACATGGGGTGCCATTTCATTTATTTAGTTTCTTTCAACAATATATATATTTTTTTAGTTTTTAGGATATGTTATCTTTTTATTTAAACCTATTTTTAATTATTTTACTCTTTTGGAAGTATGGTAAATTGAAGTGCTTTCTTGATTTCATTTAAAATTAGTCATTGCGACTGTATAGAAGTATAATTGCTTTTTGTACATTGACCTTGTATCCTCCAACATTACTGAACTCATTCATTAGTTCTTATGGTTATTTTAGTAGATTCCTTAGAATTTTTAATATTCAAAGTCATATATCTGAAAATTGAGATAGTTTTACATATTCTTTTACAAAATAGATGTCTTTATTTTGCCTAATTCGGGCTAGAATTTCCTGTATAATGTTAACTGTATGTGGCGAGTGAATTTTTCCCAGTGCTAGGGAACGATATCCAGACTTTCACCATGAAAAACAGTGTTAGCTGTGGACTTTTCCTCAATGCTCTTCATCAGGACTTGGAAGTTCTATCTCTAGTGTTTTTGAGTATTTAATATTAAGGAGTGTTGGATTTTGTCAAATGTTTTTCTTCATCTATTGAAACAATCATGTTGTTTTTAATCTATCGGTATGGTATTTACATTAATTTAATTTCAGATATTTAATCTTACATTACTGGGAAAAATCCCATTTATTCCTTTTATGTGTATAATCCTTTTATATGTCACTGAATATGTTGTACTGGTATTTTACTGTGGATTTTGCATCAATATTCGTAAGTGATTTAGTATGTAGTTTTATTTTCCTGTGTTGTCTTTCTCTAATTTTGCTGTCAGAATAATACTGGTGTCATAAACAAAGTTGGAAAGTATTCCTTCCTCTTCTATTTTTGGTAGAGAATGCTAAGAATTGGTATTAATTCTTCCTTAAATGTTGGGAAATTTTTACAATTGAGACCATCTGAGCTTGGGAATTAATTTTTTATTTCTAATTTAATCTCTTACTTTCATGCAACTATTCAGATTTTCTATTAATACTTGAGTCAGCTTTGGTAGTTTTTGCATTTCTAGAAATTTATCAATTTCATCTAATATATCTAATTTTTAAATTATTATTTGTACATAGTATCCTATTAAAATTCTATTTGTTAATAAGTTTGGTAGAAACATCCTCTTTCATTTCTTTTTTTTTTTTTTTTTTTGTGGTACGCGGGCCTCTCACTGTTGCGGCCTCTCCCATTGTGGAGCGCAGGCTCAGTGGCCATGGCTCATGGGCCTAGCCGCTCCGTGGCATGTGGGATCTTCCTGGACCAGGGCACGAACCCCTATCCCCTGCATCGGCAGGCGGACTCTCAACCAGTGCACCACCAGGGAAGCCCCATCCTCTTTCATTTCTGACTTTTGTAATTTGAATCTTCTCTGTTTTTTCTGCTTAGTCTAGCTAAAATTTTGTTACTTTTGTTGATCTTTTTACAATTCAACTTTTGATCCAATTGATTTTTTTCTGTTGTTTTCCTAGTCCTAATTTTTGTTAATTTCCACTCTAATAGTGGAATAATTTCCACTCTAATAGTCTTATTTTTGTTAATTTCCACCTTTCACTTTCTTTAGGTTTAGTTTGATTTTTTTTTCTTTTTAATGGCTTAAGGGCAAAGATTAAGTTATCAAAATTTTTCTTCTTTTTTAATACAGGATTTAAACTTCTTGGTAAATAAGTTTCTTCCTTTGATTCCTTTCATAAGTTGTATCTGTCATACCATCATTTTCATTAATCTCATAGTATTTTCTAATTTTCCTCATGATTTCTTATTTTTCTCATTGGCTATTTATAAGTGCATATTTTAACTTCAACATATTTTTAAATTTCCCAAATTTATTTCTATTTTCTAATTTAGTTTCGTTGTGTTTGGACAACATACTTTGTATAATTTCAGTCATTTTAAATTTAATGGGGGTTATGTCCATGCATGTGGCAAATTATGGAGAATATTCTGTTTACAGTTGTAAAAAATGTGTATTGTTCTATTTGGGGTTTAAGTGTTCTACAGATGTCTGTTAGGTCTACTTGGTTTACAGAGTTGTTTAGGTCTTTTGTTTCCTTGCTGAAATCATTTGTACCTGGTCTACCCATTATTCATAGTGGGATATTGAGGTCTTAAAAATAACTGTTGAATAGCTTGGTTTTTTTCTACCTTCAGTTCTGTCAGTTTTTGCTTCATGTAGTTTGGGGCTCTGTTATTAGGTCCAAAAATATTTATAATTATTATATATTCCTAATTAATTGAATCTTTTATCATTATAAAATGTCTTTGTACCTAGTAATATTTTTGTTTTAAAGTCTGTTTTGTCTAATATTAATCAGGTCACTCCAGCTTTCTCATTGTTGCTGTTTGCATAGTATTTTTAATGTATATATGTTACAATCCCCCCAATAGTTATAACTATTACTCTATACAATTTTCTGTCTTTTAAAACTAAGAGAATAAAGTAGAGCATGTTTATACTTATAGAGTCTGTTATAATAACTTTCCTATTTAACATTTATGGTTATTTTTATTTGTTCCTGTAGATTCAAGTTACCATCTGGTATCATTTCTTTACTTCAACACAGCTTTGCCCCCAACCACCTCCTTTGTGCTTTTATTGACATATATATTACATATATGTTTCAGGCCTGAAAATAAAATTACTTTTTTCTAATATAATTGCTTTATAATCAGTTAACAGAAGAAAGAAAAATATACATTTATACAGCCTTTTACAATTACATAATTACCTTAACTGATGCTTATTGTTTTTTGGTGTGGATTCAAAATACTGTCTGAGATTATTTGCTTTCCATCTGAAGATCTTCCTTTAATATTTATTATAAGGCTGATCTGTTAATTTCAATTTTCTTCACCTTTAGTTTATTTAAGAATTCCATTTTTTTACTTTTATTTTTGAAAGATAGATTTACTAGATGTAAAGATTCTTGACTGTTTTATTTTTTTATTTCAGCATGTTGAGTATGTCATCATGCTGTCTTCTGCTTATATTGTTTCTGATGCAAATTCATCTATTAGTCTTATTGGGACTATCATATATTCAATGAGTAAGTTTTCCTTTGCTGCTCTCAAGGTTTTCTCATTATCTATAGTTTTCAGCATTTTTATTATTAGAGGTCTGTTTGTGAATGTAATTTGTGTTTATCCTATTTGGAGTTTGTTAGTTTGTTCACTGTATAGTTTGATGTTTTCCATCAAATTTGAGAAGATTTCAGTCCTTGTTTGGTCAAATATTCTGCTTTTTCTCTCTTTCCTCTTATTCTGGTACTAGACTTATATGTATGTTGGTATGCTTAACAGTATTTTATCTACTTCTGTTTTTTATTGTTCTTTCTTATTTCTCTCTGTTTTGGATTGCATTATCTCTAAAATTCTATCTTCAAGTTCATTGATTGTTTCTTTTGCTAGTTCACATCTGTTTGATTTGATCACTTTTAGTGAATTTTTTATTTCATTTGTTGTACTTTTGAACTCCAGAATTTCCATTTGGGTTTTCTAAAAATAACTTATATCTCTTTCTTGATATAGTCCATTTGACAAGACATCATTGTCACACTTTATTTAAGTATGCTTTTCTTTAGATTTTTTAAGCAAATTCATAATGACTGCTTGCTGTCTTTGTCTATTAAATCTGTCATCAGAGCCTTCTCAGAAGCAGTCGCTTTTTGCTTTTGTTCTTGCATATGAGTCAGACATTCCTGTTTGTTTGACTATGTACTAATTTTTGTTGAAACCTGGACATTTAGACAATATATTTTAGCAACACTGGATAGTGATTCCAGCCCCAATTTAGCACTTGTTGTTGATGTTTGTTTGTTTGTTTGATGACTGGCTGTAATATTTTAGTGAAGTTTACCTATCTCATAGTGTGAAGCCATTAATGTTTTTCCTCAGAGAGCACAGCATTAAACATGCATACAGGCATCTGGGATGACAGTGGTTTTGGCTGATTGTCCTGAAAAATTGTATGCCTCTGTTCATATGCACCCAGGTATTAGCCTTGGCTAAGTATAGGCTCATTGCTCTATTGCTTTTAATTATGCCCTGGACCATATTTGCTCTACCATCTTATTCTATTAAATCTGGGCCCTGTTACATGAGTAGATTTCTAGACTAATGTTTAAAGTTAATTCTTGACCTATGAGGGCTCTTTTTTGCTGTTTATTTACATTTTTTTTTTTGGCTTCACCACACAATTTGTGGGATCTTAGTTCCCTGACAAGGGATTGAACCCAGGCCCTTGACCGTGAGAGCTCAGAGTGCTAACCACTGGACCACCAGGGAGTTCCCTACAGTTTAACATGTTGCTATCATTAAGTGAACAGCCTCCTCTTAATTGCTTACTATGATAATCTCCATTATTTTCAAGAGAGCCCTTAAGCTTGAACTTCCTCATGCTGTGTTTCAAATAAATTAAGTTCCTATGGGGAGAGCTTTAGAACTTTCTGTTATTATACCACACTACCTCCTGTGGGTAAAATCTCTGCACCACAGCTCTGGAATTTGGGACAGGAATATTGACCTACTTTTCTTGGATTGATAGCCACATTTAACACATAAATCACTGTGTATTTTCAACTTGCTTCTCCTAGTGGGGGTCTTATTCCAATTTAAACAAGCTGTAGCAAGTAAAATCAGGGATCAAGTAGTCTCAAAATGTTGTTCCCGGGTTAGAGCCTCCATTTTATGAATGAGATATAGGAGGGGAAAGGGAGAACTTAACTCCTCAGTCACACTCATCTGGAATTTAGACTCTGCAGCACAGAGCTGGAGAAAATGGGAATTTTCCTTCTATTTCTGCTTTTTGAGAGTTTTTGTCATGAAAGGGTATCAACATTTGTCAAATGCTTTTTCATGCATATATTGAGATAATCATATGATTTATACCCTTTATTCTGCTAACATGGAGTATCACATTAATATACTAATACTAGGTAAGAAAAAACAGATTCTGTAGCATTCGAACACCAACCTGCTCTTCCGCTAGCTCCCCACAACCCAGCTTAACATGATGAAACCCTATCCCAGGCAAGTTCAGCCAATAAAACAGGGCTGCCTTTTCCTGTCAAAGGCTATTGTATTTCCACTTGAGGAGAAGATCACCAGCATTTACAGAGATTGTATTGAATCCATAGATTCCTTCAAATAGTACAGACATTTTAACAATATTAAGTCCATGAAGATAGGATATCTTTCTATTTGTTTGTGTCTTGTTTAATTTCTTTCACTAACATTTTGTAGGTTTTTGTAAATAAATTTTTCATCTCCTTAATTAAGTTTATCCAGTAGTGTATTTTCTTTTTGACACTATTGTAAATGTGTTGTTAATCAGTAATCAAAACCTCCCAACAAAGAAAAGCCCAAGACCAAATGGCTTGACTGGTGAATTCCACCAAATATTAAAGAAGAATTAATGCCAATCCTTCTGAAACTCTTCTAAAAAATTGAAGAGACAGAAACATTTCCCAATTCATTTTACAAGGCCAAAATTACTGAGATACCAAAGCCAGAAAAATGTACCACAAGAAAACTGGAGGCCAATATCCCTGAAGAATACAATGCAAAAATCCTCAACAAAATACTATCAGACTGAATCCAACAGCACATTACAAAAATCATTCACCATTATCTTATGAGATTTATCCCCAGGATATAATGATGGATCAACATAAAAAATCAATTAATGTGATATACCACATTATCAGAATAAAGGATATAAATCATATGTTATCTCAATAGATGCATAAAAAGCATTTGACAAATTTCAACAGAGTTTTGTGATAAAAACTCTAAAAAAATTAGAAATAGAAGGAAAATTCTTCAATACCATAAATGCTATGTATGAAAAGCCCACAGCTAACATCATACTCAATGGTAAAAAATTAGAAGTTTTCCCTTTAAAATCAGAAACAGGGAAGTGATGCCCACTGTAACTGCTTTTATTTGACACAGTACTAGTAGCTTTAGTTAGAGCAATTAGACAAGAAAAAGAAAGGAAACCATCCAAATTAGCAAGGATAAGATAAAATTATGCCTGTTGGCTGATGGCTGGTCTTAAATATAGAAAGTCCCACAGATTCCATTAAAAAAAAACAAACTGTTAAAACTAATAAACATATTCAGTCAAGTTGTAGGATACAAAAATCAATGTGCAAAAGTAGTTGTATTTCTATACACTAACAATGAACTATCTGAAAAGGAAATTAAAGAAAATAAAATTCTGACACTTTAAAATTTTTTAACACTTATTATTTTTATATTGCTTGATTTAATTGGTAACAAAAGCAATGATAGTGACAGTTTGGCCTCATTACTCATTTAAACAGAATGCTAATAATATTTCACTATAGTAGTAGAACTTTTACTACTAATTTTTTAAACAGCTGTATTGAGATACAATTCACATACCATACAACTCTCCATTTAAAGTATATATTTTAATGTTTTTTACTATATTTGCAGATATATACAATGATGCCCAAAGTCAATTTTAGAACATTTTCATCACCTTAAAAATAAACCCTGATATTGAACTGCATGAGCTGTTTATATATTTTGGAGATTAATCCCTTGTAGGCTGCTTCGTTTGAAAAATTTTCTCCCATTCTGATGGTTGTCTTTTGTTTATGTTTCCCCTTGCTGTGAAAAAGCTTTTAAGTTTAATTAGATCCCATTTGTTTATTTTTGTTTTTATTTCCAAAACCCAATAAAAAATGGGCAGAAGATCTAAATAGACATTTCTCCAAAGGAGACATACAGATGGCCAAAAAGCACATGGAAAGATGTTCAACATCACCAATTATTAGAGAAATGCAAATCAAAACTACAATGAGGTATAACCTCACACTGGTCAGAATGGCCATCATCAGAAGATCTAGAAACAATAAATGTAAAGGTGTGGAGGAAAGGGAGCCCTCTTGCACTGTTGATGGGAATGTAAATTGATACAGCCACTATGGAGAACAGTATGGAGGTTCTTTTTTTTTTTTTTCATATATTACAATTGGGATTATTTTAATGTTAAAGAATACATGATATTTAATGGATACAATCGATATTTAATTTAATCAGATTCCTATTACTAGCTATTTGTCTTCATTTTTTCCTTATTACAGATAGATTCACAAATAATATTATTATTATTATTATTATTTTTGCTATTTTATTTTTTTAATTTTTTTTTTTTTTTATTTTACAAATTTAATCAGTTATACATATACATATGTTCCCATATCCCCTCCCTTTTGCGTCTCCCTCCCACCCTCCCTATCCCACCCCTCCAGGCGGTCACAAAGAACCGAGCTGATCTCCCTGTGCTATGCGGCTGCTTCCCACTAGCTATCTACCTTACGTTTGGTAGTGTATATATGTCCATGCCGCTCTTTCACTTTGTCACAGCTTACCCTTCCCCCTCCCCATATCCTCAAGTCCATGCTCTAGTAGGTCTGTGTCTTTATTCCTGTCTTACCCCTATGTTCTTGATGACATTTTTTTCTTAAATTCCATATATATGTGTCAGCATACAGTATTTGTCTTTCTCTTTCTGACTTACTTCACTCTGTATGACAGACTCTAGGTCCATCCACCTCATTACAAATAGCTCAATTTCATTTCTTTTTATGGCTGAGTAATATTCCATTGTATATATGTGCCACATCTTCTTTATCCATTCATCCGATGATGGACACTTAGGTTGTTTCCATCTCCGGGCTATTGTAAATAGGGCTGCTATGAACATTTTGGTACATGTCTCTTTTTGAATTATGGTTTTCTCAGGGTATATGCCCAGTAGTGGGATTGCTGGGTCATATGGTAGTTCTATTTGTAGTTTTTTAAGGAACCTCCATACCGTTCTCCATAGTGGCTGTACCAATTCACATTCCCACCAGCAGTGCAAGAGTGTTCCCTTTTCTCCACACCCTCTCCAGCATTTATTGTTTCTAGATTTTTTGATGATGGCCATTCTGACTGGTGTGAGATGATATCTCATTGTAGTTTTGATTTGCATTTCTCTAATGAGTAAAGATGTTGAGCATCCTTTCATGTGTTTGTTGGCTGTCTGTATATCTTTTGTGGAGAAATGTCTATTTAGGTCTTCTGCCCATTTTTGGATTGGGTTGTTTGTTTTTTTGCTATTGAGCTGCATGAGCTGCTTATAAATTTTGGAGATTAATCCTTTGTCAGTTGCTTCATTTGCAAATATTTTCTCCCATTCTGAGGGTTGTCTTTTGGTCTTGTTTATGGTTTCCTTTGCTGTGCAAAAGCTTTGAAGTTTCATTAGGTCCCATGTGTTTATTTTTGTCTTTATTTCCATTTCTCTAGGAGGTGGGTCAAAAAGGATCTTGCTGTGATTTATGTCATAGAGTGTTCTGCCTATGTTTTCCTCTAGGAGTTTGATAGTGTCTGGCCTTACATTTAGGTCTTTAATCCATTTTGAGCTAATTTTTGTGTATGGTGTTAGGGAGTGATCTAATCTCATACTTTTACATGTCCCTGTCCAGTTTTCCCAGCACCACTTATTGAAGAGACTGTCCTTTCTCCACTGTACATTCCTGCCTCCTTTATCAAAGATAAGGTAACCATATGTCCGTGGGTTTATCTCTGGGCTTTCTATCCTGTTCCATTGATCTATCTTTCTGTTTTTGTGCCAGTACCATACTGTCTTGATTACTGTAGCTTTGTAGTATAGTCTGAAGTCAGGGAGCCTGATTCCTCCAGCTCCGTTTTTCGTTCTCAAGATTGCTTTGGCTATTCGGGGTCTTTTGTGTTTCCATACAAATTGTGAAATTTTTTGTTGTAGTTCTGTGAAAAATGCCAGTGGTAGTTTGATAGGGATTGCATTGAATCTGTAGATTGCTTTGGGTAGTAGAGTTATTTTCACAATATTGATTCTTCCAATCCAAGAACATGGTACATCTCTCCATCTATTTATATCATCTTTAATTTCTTTCATCAGTGTCTTATAATTTTCTGCATACAGGTCTTTTGTCTCCTTAGGTAGGTTTATTCCTAGATATTTTATTCTTTTTGTTGCAATGGTAAATGGGAGTGTTTCCTTGATTTCACTTTCAGATTTTTCATCATTAGTATATAGGAATGCCAGAGATTTCTGTGCATTAATTTTGTATCCTGCAACTTTACCAAATTCATTGATTAGCTCTAGTAGTGTTCTGGTAGCATCTTTAGGATTCTCTATGTATAGTATCATGTCATCTGCAAACAGTGACAGCTTTACTTCTTCTTTTCCCATTTGGATTCCTTTTATTTCCTTTTCTTCTCTGATTGCTGTGGCTAAAACTTCCAAAACTATGTTGAATAAGAGTGGTGAGAGTGGGCAACCTTGTCTTGTTCCTGATCTTAGTGGAAATGGTTTCAGTTTTTCACCATTGAGAATGATGCTGGCTGTGGGTTTGTCATATATGGCCTTTATTATGTTGAGGAAAGTTCCCTCTATGCCTACTTTCTGCAGGGTTTTTATCATAAATGGGTACTGAATTTTGTCGAAAGCTTTCTCTGCATCTATTGAGATGATCATATGGTTTTTCTCCTTCAGTTTGTTAATATAGTGTATCACATTGATTGATTTGCGTATATTGAAGAATCCTTGCATTCCTGGAATAAACCCCACTTGATCATGGTGTATGATCCTTTTAATGTGCTGTTGGATTCTGTTTGCTAGTATTTTGTTGAGGATTTTTGCATCTATGTTCATCAGTGATATTGGCCTGTAGTTTTCTGTCTTTGTGACATCCTTGTCTGGTTTTGGTATCAAGGTGATGGTGGCCTCGTAGAATGAGTTTGGGAGTGTTCCTCCCTCTGCTATATTTTGGAAGAGTTTGAGAAGGATAGGTGTTAGCTCTTCTCTAAATGCTTGATAGAAGTCGCCTGTGAAGCCATCTGGTCCTGGGCTTTTGTTTGTTGGAAGATTTTTAATCACAGTTTCAATTTCAGTGCTTGTGATTGGTCTGTTCATATTTTCTATTTCTTCCTGATTCAGTCTTGGCAGGTTGTGCATTTCTAAGAATTTGTCCATTTCTTCCAGGTTGTCCATTTTATTGGCATAGAGTTGCTTGTAGTAATCTCTCATGATCTTTTGTATGTCTGCAGTGTCAGTTGTTACTTATCCTTTTTCATTTCTAATTCTATTGATTTGAGTCTTCTCCCTTTTTTTCTTGATGAGTCTGGCTAATGGTTTATCAATTTTGTTTATCTTCTCAAAGAACCAGCTTTTAGTTTTATTGATCTTTGCTATCGTTTCCTTCATTTCTTTTTCATTTATTTCTGATCTGATTTTTATGATTTCTTTCCTTCTGCTAACTTTGGGATGTTTTTGTTCTTCTTTCTCTAATTGCTTTAGGTGCAAGGTTAGGTTGTTTATTCGAGATGTTTCCTGTTTCTTAAGGTGGGATTGTATTGCCATAAACTTCCCTCTTAGAACTGCTTTTGCTGCATCCCATAGGTTTTGGGTCGTCGTGTCTCCATTGTCATTTGTTTCTAGGTATTTTTTAATTTCCTCTTTGATTTCTTCAGTGATCACTTCGTTATTAAGTAGTGTATTGTTTAGCCTCCTTTTGTTTGTATGTTTTACAGCTCTTTTCCTGTAATTGATATCTAGTCTCATAGCATTGTGGTCGGAAAAGATACTTGATACAATTTCAATTTTCTTAAATTTACCAAGGCTTGATTTGTGACCCAAGATATGATCTATCCTGGAGAATGTTCCATGAGCACTTGAGAAAAATGTGTATTCTGTTGTTTTTGGATGGAATGTCCTATAAATATCAATTAAGTCCATCTTGTTTAATGTATCATTTAAAGCTTGTGTTTCGTTATTTATTTTCATTTTGGATGACCTGTCCATTGGTGAAAGTGGGGTGTTAAAGTCCCCTACTATGATTGTGTTACTGTCGATTTCTCCTTTTATGGCTGTTAATATTTGCCTTATGTATTGAGGTGCTCCTATGTTTGGTGCATAAATATTTACAATTGTTATATCTTCTTCTTGGATCGATCCCTTGATCATTATGTAGTGTCCTTCTTTGTCTCTTCTAGTAGTCTTTATTTTAAAGTCTATTTTGTCTGATATGAGAATTGCTACTCCAGCTTTCTTTTGGTTTCCATTTGCATGGAATATCTTTTTCCCTCCCCTTACTTTCAGTCTGTATGTGTCTCTAGGTCTGAAGTGGGTCTTTTGTAGACAGCATATATATGGGTCTTGTTTTTGTATCCATTCAGCCAGTCTGTGTCTTTTGGTGGGAGCATTTAGTCCATTTACATTTAAGGTAATTATTGATATGTATGTTCCTATTCCCATTTTCTTAATTGTTTTGGGTTCGTTATTGTAGTTCTTTTCCTTCTGTTGTGTTTCTTGCCTAGAGAAGTTCCTTTAGCATTTGTTGTAAAGCTGGTTTGGTGGTGCTGAACTCTCTCAGCTTTTGCTTGTCTGTAAAGGTTTTAATTTCTCCATCAAATCTGAATGAGATCCTTGCTGGGTAGAGTAATCTTGGTTGCAGGTTTCTCTCCTTCATCACTTTAAGTATGTCCTGCCACTCCCTTCTGTCTTGTAGAGTTTCTGCTGAGAGATCAGCTGTTATCCTGATGGGGATTCCCTTGTGTGTTATTTGTTGTTTTTGCCTTGCTGCTTTTAATATGATTTCTTTGTGTTTAATTTTTGACAGTTTGATTAATATGTGTCTTGGTGTATTTCTCCTTGGATTTATTCTGTATGGGACTCTCTGTGCCTCCTGGATTTGTTTAACTATTTCCTTTCCCATATTAGGGAAGTTTTCAACTATAATCTCTTCAAATATTTTCTCAGTCCCTTTCTTTTTCTCTTCTTCTTCTGGAACCCCTATAATTCGAATGTTGGTGCGTTTAATGTTGTCCCAGAGGTCTCTGAGACTGTCCTCTGTTCTTTTCATTCTTTTTTCTTTATTTTGCTGTGCAGCAGTTATTTCCACTATTTTATCTTCCACCTCACTTATCCATTCTTCTGCCTCAGTTATTCTGCTATTGATCCCATCTAGATTATTTTTTATTTCATTTATTGTGTTTTTAATCAGTGCTTGATTCGTCTTTAGTTCTTCTAGGTCCTTGTTAACTGTTTCTTGCATTTTGTCTATTCTATTTCCAAGATTTTGGATCATCTTTACCATCATTATTCTGAATTCTTTTTCAGATAGACTGCCTATTACCTCTTCATTTGTTAGGTCTGGTGGGTTTTTATCTTGCTCCTTCTCCTGCTGTGTGTTTTTCTGTCTTCTCATTTTGCTTATGTTACTGTGTTTGGGGTCTCCTTTTTTGCAGGCTGCAGGTTCGTAGTTCCCGTTGTTTTTGGTGTCTGTCCCCAGTGGCTAAGGTTGGTTTAGTGGGTTGTGTAGGCTTCTTGGTGGAGGGGACTACTGCCTGTGTTCTGGTGGATGAGGCTGGATCTTGTCTTTCTGGTGGGCAGGTCCACGTCTGGTGGTGTGTTTTGGGGTGTTTGCGGACTTTTTATGATTTGAGGCAGCCTCTCTGCTAGTGGGTGGCGTTGTGTTCCTGTCTTGCTAGTTGTTTGGCATAGGGTGTCCAGCACTGTAGCTTGCTGGTCGTTGAGTGAAGCTGGGTGCTGGTGTTGAGATGGAGATCTCTGGAAGATTTTCGCCGTTTGATATTATGTGGAGCTGGGAGGTCTCTTGTGGACCAGTGTCCTGAAGTTCACTCTCCCACCTCAGAGGCACAGCACTGACTCCTGGCTCCTCAATTTGGGATGATTTGTTGTCTATTCATGTATTCCACAGATGCAGGGTACATGAAGTTGATTGTGGAGCTTTAATCCGCTGCTTCTGAGGCTGCTGGGAGAGGTTTCCCTTTCTCTTCTTTGTTCTCACAGCTCCTGGGTCTCAGCTTTGGATTTGGCCCCGCCTCTGTGTGTAGGTCGCCGGAGGGCGTCTGTTCTTCGCTCAGACAGGACAGGGTTAAAGGAGCAGCCTCTTCGGGGGCTCTGGCTCACTCAGGCCGGGCGGGAGGGAGGGGCACGGAGTGCAGGGCGAGCCTGCAGCGGTAGAGGTCGGCGTGACGTTGCAGCAGCCCGAGGCGCGCCGTGCGTTCTCCCAGGGAAGCCGCCCCTGGATCCCGGGACCCCGGCAGTGGCAGGCTGCACAGGCTCCCGGAAGGGCGGTGTGGACAGTGACCTGCACTCGCACACAGGCTTCTTGGCGGCGGCAGCAGCAGCAGCCCCAGCGTCCCACGCCCGTCTCTGGGCTCCGCGCTTTCAGCCGCGACTCGCGCCCGTCTCTGGAGCTCCTTTACGCGGCGCTCTTAATCCCCTCTCCTCGCGCACCAGGAAACCAAGAGGGAAGAAAAAGTCTCCTGCCTCTTCGGCAGCTTCAGAGTTTTCCTGGACTCCCTCCCGGCTAGCTGTGGCACATTAGCCCCCTTCAGGCTGAGTTCTCGCCGCCAGCCCCAGTCCTCTCCCTGCGCTCTGACCGAAGCCCGAGCCTCAGCTCCAGCGCCGCCCGCCCCGGCGGGGGAGCAGACAAGCCTCTCGGGCTGGTGAGTGCCGCTCGGCACCGCTCCTCTGTGCGGGAATCTCTCTGCTTTGCCCTACCCAGGTATGTGGGGAGTTTCTTGCCTTTTGGGAGGTCTGGGGTCTTCTTCCAGCGTTCAGTAGGTGTTCTGTAGGAGTTGTTCCACGTGTAGCTGTATTTCTGGTGTATCTTCTCCGGAGGGATCGAATCAGCGCATGTCCCCGCGCCGGCTGCCCCGGGGCCGCAGTGCCGCCGCGCTGGGTCTGTGCTTGGTCAGTTCGGCCGGCCCCCACCCCACCTGCCAGCTGCAGCAGCTGCTCCCGCCGCTCCCCTGGAGGTTCCTTAACTAAAAATAGAACTACCATATGACCCAGCAATCCCACTCCTGGGCATATACCTGGAGAAAACCGTAATTCCAAAAGATACATAGTGGTGAGCTATATCCACCAGTAGGCTGGCAGCAACCATAGGCCCCCCCTGAGGCCCCTGGCCACTGTGGGACCCAGAACCCCATTAGGGGGTCCAGGAACCATCCCCGCTCACCGGTGGGCTGACACTAGCCCAGGGACCCATCCTCATTTATTAGTGGGCAGGTAGACTTTCAACTGCTATGCCACCAGGGAAGCCCCTTGCTACATTTTTAAAGAAGCTTTTCTTCTGGACAATTTTTCTATTGGTCCTGGTTCTCCATGGGGTTTGCTTCTTTTGATGCAATCAGCTGCAACAAGTCACCTCTCCCCAAAAGGACTTGCTCTGGACTCTCTCACTGGCTTGCTCAGTGCAGACTGCTTTGGGTAGACAGCTGGCTCATACTGGTCTCATTGGATTCACATTGTCACTCTTACTGAGTGGAATTGGTTGGAGTCCTGGTAATGTACGTGACTTGATAGGAGGTGAATCTTGCTGTTATGTGACATAAGAAAATAGGTTTAAAGATAATCTGACACCTGGAGATCAGTATTATTTTCTCACAAAAGAAGGTTTTTTTTTTTATCAGTAGGGTAAGAATTAAAACTGAGCGTATTTGTCTCAGAAAATAAAATCTTTACTTCCTCATAAGGATATTCTATAGTTACCACACATGGGTATCATTTTCAGTGGAGAAAGTAATTTTGGAATTTGTTGAAATCCAAGTGGCAATGGGAAAGATTATTGATTAGAAAAAAATGATTTGCTTTGATGTTTGCTGTACCTAGGCTTGATATATATTTCAGGTAAGAAATTGTGTATTACACATAAATTATGCAAGAATTCTGATTCATTGCAATTTTTGTTTAATTTACAGAATAAAAAAACAAACAAAAACATCCCAGAATCATCCTCTTTTTTATATTTCTTATTAGAATTACTGAAGTCATCTGACAGCAGTGATTTTTCTGATCCAAGAAGGGGTGTAATTATCAACTTTTTTTTCATTCTGAACACTAATCTAACTTTAAAATTCTCTCATCTATTTCATGTCTAATGGAGAGATGCCTGTAGGGTGTTATTATTCTCTTTCTCCTTTGAGGAGATTACAGGAAGAAATTATATTATCTTACAGAGGAGGAGAAAGCTTACAGAAAATGTTAATAAGAATTAGGGTGGAAGAAGTTATTAAGGAAAGTAATTTTTAGTGGATTATTTATTTTAAGATATGTGTGTTTACTCTAAAAACTTAGATGAGGACTTACGGATATCAGCTATGAAGTTAGTACTGTCCTGTCCCCATAAATATTACATTCTGTAATTTTGTATGTTCTCAAAAAATTAGAAACTTGACAAAGCACTCTTTTTATTGAGATATAGTTGACATGTAATACTGTGTAAGTTTAAATTGTATGTGTTGATTTGATACTCATATATTGCAATATGATTACCACCTTAGCATTAGCTAACACCTCCATGAATTCAGAAGATTATTATTTTTTTGTGGTGAAAACATTTAAGATCCAATATCCTAGCAACTTTCAAGTATATAATACATTATTGTTAATTATAATCACAATGCTGTGTATTAAATCCCCAGAACTTACCCATCTTCTAAATGTGCATTTGTATCCTTTGACCAACTTCTCTCCAGTTTCCCCACTCCACCCTATGGAAACCAGCATTTTTCTGTTTCTACAGGTGCAGCTTTTTTTTCACACATATGTGGTATCGTATAGTGTTTGTCTTTCTCAGTCTGACTTATCTCACTTAGCATAATACCCTCAAGTTACTTCCGTGTTGTTGAAAATGGCAGAATTTCCTTTCTTCTCATAGTTGAATAATATTACATTCTACATACTACCACATCTTCTTTTTCTGTTCATCCTCTGACTGACTTAGGTTGTGTCCATATTTTGGCTATTGTAAATAATGGTACATTAAACTTGGAAGTACAGCTATCTTTTCAATATCCCATTTTAAGTTAATTTATATATATATACCTAAAAAAGGATAGCTGAGTCATATGGTAGCTCTCTTTTTGGTTTTGGGGGGAGCCTCCATGCTGGTTTCCATTGTGGTGGCACCAATGTACATTTCCTCCAACAGCTATAAGGATTTCCTTTCCTCCACATCCTTGCCAAAACTTGTTCTCTCCTGTCATTTAGATGACAGCCATTCTAACAGGTGTGAGGTGATACTGCATTGTGGTTTTGACTTACATTTCTCTGATGATTAGTAGCATTGAACATCTTTCATGTGCCTTTATTATTTGTACGTCTTCTTGGGAAAATTTTCTCTTGAGTTCCTCTGCCCACTTGTTAAATGGATTGTTTGTTTATTATTGAGTTGTGTGGATTCTTCATATATTTAGAATACTAACCCCATATCAGATACACAGTTTACAAATATTTACTCCTCTTCTGTAGGTTACCTTTTCATTTTCTTGATTGTTTATTTTGCTGTACAGAGGCTTTTTTGTTTGACATAGTTCGACTTGTTGATTCTTGCTTTTGTTGCTTTTGCTTTAGGTGGTGTATCCAAAAAATTGTTGCCAAGATCAATGTCCAGTAGCTTTTCCATGTTTTCTTCTAGGAGTTTTACTATTTCAGGTCTTACGTCTAACTCTTTGTTCCATTTTGAGTTAATTTTGTTAGTGGTATAAGATAGGGGATCAATTGCATTTTTCTGCATGTGGTTATCCAGTTTTCCCCAACATTATATACTGAAGAAGCTATTCTTTCCCCATTGAGCATTCTTGGCTCCCTTGTCAAATATTAGTTGACTATATATGCAGGGGTTTATTTTGGGTGCTCTGTTTTTTTGGTCTAGGCGTTTATTTTTATGTGAGTACAATACTATTACTGTTTTGATTACTATAGTTTTGTAGTATAGTTTGAAATCAGGAAATGTGATACTTCCAGCTTTGTTCTTCTTTCTTAGGATTGTCTTGGCCATTTGGGGTCACTTGTGGTTTCATACAATGTTTAGGATTTTTTTTTCTAATTCTGTGAAAAACGCCTTTGGAATTTTGATAAAGATTACATTAAATTTATATATGGCTTTGGGTACTATGGGCATTTTAACAACATTAATTCTTCTGACCAGTGAACACTGGATGTCTTTCTGTTTCTGTCTTTTTCAATTTTTTTCATCAAAGTGTTGTAGTTTTCATTATACAGATCTTTCTTTTTCTTGGTTAAATACATTTCTATGTATTTTATTGTCTTTGATGCTATAGTGAGTGGGATTGTTTTCTTTTTTTCCAGATATTTTATTGTTTGTGTAGAAAAACACAACTGATTTTTGTATGTTGATTTTTATGCAGCAACTTTACTGAATTTGTTGATTAGTTTCAACAATTTTTTGTTGAGTCTTTAGGACTTTTTATCTACAAGATCATGTCATCTGTAGATACAGTTTTGCTTTCTCCTTTCTGATTTGGGTGCCTTTTATTTTTTATATTGCATTATTGCTCTAGCTTGGACTTCCAGTACTATATTGAATAAGAGTAGTGAAAGTGGATACCCTTGTCCTCTTCCTGATCTTTGAGAAAAAGCTTTCATCTTTTCACCACTGAGTATAATGTTAGCTGTGGCTTTGTTGTATCTGACCTTTATTATGTTGAGGTATGTTCCTTTTATACCAGATTTCTTGAGGGTTTTTGTTATAAAAGGATGTTGTATTTTGTTGGGGTAATTCAATAGGAAAAATAAAAATATGTTTATAAATATTGCTAGAAAAAACGTGCTTTGTGTTTTCATACGAACATGGACACATTTTTCCTTCCATACACAAGAATTATTTTGAAATGGAAATAAAATCCAGAATTATAAAGTTTCTGCATATTGACATAGGATAATTGTAGTTTTATGTTAAGTGAAGTTTGTTTTCATGGATAGGACACAGAAAAGACAAACCATAAAAGAAGAAAATTTAAATTGGATTTTATCAAAATAAAAAATTCTGCTTAATCAAAAGATAGCAGTTAAGAATGTGAATAGACAAATTAGTATCTGGGAAAATATTTGCAGCAATATATGAAAAAACTTTTATCTACGATATATACAGAAACTTTACAAGTCAATAATAAATGACAGCACAATAATTAATAGGCAAAATACTTAAACAGAATTGTCACAAAAAATGTACAAATGGCCTAGAAGCACGTGAAAAGATACTCAATCTCACTATTAATCAGGGAAATGTAAATTACAACCACAATGATATTCCATTTCACATCCACTAGAATGGAAAAAAGTTTAAATAAAAATTTCTGACAAATATTTATAGGGATATGGCATAACTAGATCTTTGATACATTGGTGACAGGGGCTAAAAATAATTTAATCATTTTGAAGAACTATGCAGAAGTTAATTATAAAGTTAAAAATGAATCTACTTTGTGATACAGTGATTTTACTCTCAAGTACTGACTCAACAAAAGTACAAGCAGATGTTCACCGAAGACTGGCCTGAGAATGTTCATAGCAAGTTTAATTGTAACAGACTCAAACTGGAAAAAAAAGAAAAGAAAATGTCCCTCTGCTTGTTAATGATAAACAAATGATTTTATAACCATACAATTGAATTATTTCATAGCAATTTAAGAATTGCAATTTAGTTTATGTTAGTTGTATCTCAATTTAAAAATACAGTGGGACTTCCCTGGTGGTGCAGTGGTTAACAGTCTGCCTGCCAATGCAGGGGACATGGGTTCAAGCCCTGGTCCAGGAAGATCCCACATGCTGCAGAGCAACTAAGCCCGTGCACCACAACTACTGAGCCTACGCTCTAGAGCCTGCGAGCCACAACTACTGAAGCCCACACGCCTACGGCCTGTGCTCCACAACAAGAGAAGCCACCGCAATGAGAAGCCCATGCACCACAACGAAGAGTAGCCCCTGCTCGCTGCAACTAGAGAAAGCCCGCGCTCAGCAACGAAGACCCAACACAGTGAAAAATAAATAAATAAATTTAAAATAAAATAAAATAAAAATATAGCATGATATATTCTGTGAAGGCAGGGATGGAGAACTGAAGCAAACATAGAAGAGGCACTCAGCACAGGCGTGCTGGTAATGGAGCTGTCCCCGTTCGTAGGGATGACATGGCCTTTTTGTGAAAGAGGCTAGACCAGGAGCCAAGCTGGGTGTCACACCATAGGGAAACTAAGCTAAAAGTGGGAAAGTCAAACTGTTGATCTAGATGTGCTTTTCCTTTCCTTTTAAAAAATTCCTTGCCTTGACCTTTTAAATTGTTCCAGTTCATTCTCATTTGTGCCAAAGGGAAATAGAGACACTTCTTCATCCTTGCATGAACCTGACGACAGTGTCCACAGGATGCCTGAACAAGGATTGGAAGATGTGGCATGTGAAGAAGATGCTCAGTGGATGTATTCTCAGAGTGTGGTCCCAAGAAGAAAAGGGTCAGCATCAGCTGGGAGCTTGTTAGAAATACAGATTCTCAAGTCACAACTCAGGTCTGCAGAGGCGGAAATGGCATGCGTGGTCATTGGTGTTTGAAACATAGCTCTCAAAGGGACTCTGATGTACACTGAGATTTGAGAGATGGTGCTCAAAGGGAAAGACTGTTCTCAGGGGGAAATCATCAAGGTTACAGCACCTCCTTCCAGTGGGTTCATGTTCCATTCTTGAAGGTTTAGTTTTCTATTGTGTGTTGTAGGTACGAGGTGGCACTTCAGGATTTATATTCTGATAAATCCCCATGGAGCACTGATGCTGCTGGATGGGACACCACACTTTGAGAACAGAGTATTATATGATTAGAGACAAAAAGTGTCTTTATATGAGGTCAGGGAAGCTTCCTGGAGGAGCAGAGATCTGCGGGAGTCTTCAAAGAGGTAAATTTAAGGAGGATTTTTTTTTTTTTAAAGAAATGGTAGTAAGAGGATTATAAGCCAGTTAAACCCTACATGATTAGAGTTAAGAAGGTGTGAACTATTAGGATGGTGAGAAATCAATGAGAATAGAAAAGAGATATACTATTCTGATAACAAGGTGCTGCTGGGCAGTAGGAGAAAATAAAGGCTGTGGAGGAAAACGGGGAGGCCAGTTTATCTGCTGAGCGCACACTGATGGCCTGTTTTCTAACCCCTCGTTTCACAAAATGACTCTAACTCCTTTGGAATTGATTTCCTGGTTTGCTGTCATGTAAATAGATCTTAATCCACATTCCCTCTAATCTCTAAAGCCATCATGCTAGTCTCTTCATGTCTTATGTATATATGTTCTTCTCTCTTCCTCATCTAATTTCCTTTTACCTGAGAAGGAATTTGTTTAGTGTAATACACATTTCAAAACCGTTTTACCTATCTCAGCAAATTGTATCCTCACAACCGCCACTGACATATTGCTCCACTTTCCAAATGGGGACACTGCAGCCCAGAGGGCTCAAGTGTCCCACCCAAGGTCCTATAGGTTATTAGAAACAGAATTGACCCCTAGGAAATGCTCCTTATGTTCTGGAAGTATTAGTATCTTTGACTTGTCCTGGCTTCAGGACTTTTCTAGGAAGCCAGTGTAAGAAAGAAGAGATCGTTCACAGAATCCTTCCAAAACATAACTCTTACTGTCTGTCACTGCCTTTTAATTTTCCCCTGCTACCTCCTATTACTTTCCTTAGTAACTGTATTATTTAGCTCTATTAAATATTTAAGAGTGCAGGATGAGAGATGCCATGCAAAATAAAGTTTTATTATCCATAGGATGCAAGAACACATGTATATTATGTGAGGAGACAGATGCACAATCCAGAGAAAGACTATGCCCCCAAGCTATCTCTTATCATCTCCCTGGCTTGGGTCTTGCCATGGCTATTTATGCCTTTCTGACCTCCAAGAGGAATGACTTCACTTCTGCATTCCTGCTAAAAGGCAAACTCAGGGCTGTTCAGAGTGCTGTGTCACTGTGAACAGTGTCACCAAATCAATCTTCTAAAAGGATTAAAGATCAGGAATCACTTAGACATTTCCAGTTCATGGCTTTTCTAGAGTGGTTAACCTCTAACCCATATCCAAGGTGACAGAACAGCTAATTAGCAGAGTTCAAACTGGACCCTACGTTTGCTAATCTCTAGTTGAAGTTTGTTTGCATTTACCTCTGGCTATAGGAATCCATTTTGTTCTTGATTACTGAACGTATAGTGAGGCATTCTACGTGGTCATTTTTGGCCAGTGGTCTTAAGGTGACTCTGGGCAAGGAGAATGGATGATGCTGACATTGTGTATATAACTTTGTAGCAACGATATCCGGGTCTCAAACTTTCTTTTGTTTTGACGATCTTTCCACCTGGCGGTCTTCATGTATATAACCATTGAGTCCTGACAGATGGTGTTGCATGATAAATATTTGCTTACCCATTCATTCTTTTTTCTTTGATGAATATTTAGTGAGATCCAGTTTTTGCTATGTATTGTTTTAGTCACTGAGGATAAAACACTAAATGAAAGAAACAAGGTTTTCACTCTCTCAATCCTAGTGGGGGAGACAGATATTAAGGAAATGAATGTATGAATGAATGAGGGTTGCTAAGTGCCATGAGAGCATATACAGGAAGTTTGGTAATATGTCATGTACTGAATATCTAAATAAGTGAACTATTATCTAAATAAGTCTGCATGAGGTAGAAAAAGATTACTCTTTAGCTCCTATTGGGTAATAAAAAAAATAATAAATGAAGGTTAAGTCAATATGGAGTTGAAATTAGATGGTGGTGATGTCACTGTAGGGAGCAGAATAATGGTCCCCAAAGGTGACCAGGACCTAGGAACTCATGAATATGTTTTCTTCCACGGCAAAAGGGACTCTGCAGATGTGGTGAAGGTTTAAGGACCTTCAGATAGGGAGATTATTCTGGGTTACCTGGGTAGGCTCAATCTAATTGTATGAATCTTTAAAAGTGGAGAACCTTTCCTGACTGTGGTCAGAAAAAGAGATATGACAACAGCAGGGTCATATGGATGGCAGCACGAGAAGGACTCAAACTGTTGTTGCTGGTTTTGAAGATGGAGAGAAGGGACCATAAGCCAAGAAATGCAGGAAGGCTCTACAAGCTAGACTAGGTAAGGAAACAGATTGTCCCCAGAGTCTTGAGAGAGAGTGCAGTTCTGGCCTTCAGACACTTCAATTTTAATCCAGTGAGGCTAGCAGGGGACTTCTAACATGCAGAGCTGCAACATAGTAAATTTGTGTTGTTTCAAACCAATGAATTAGTGGTAATTTGCTTCAGCCACAACAGGAAATTAATACAATTGCTACAGAGGTGACTGTGAGGTCAGTAGAATCAGAGCATCATTATCTTCACTTACCCCCATCTGTCTTGGTTTTTCTTTCCTGGTAGCAATATATTCTTTCTTTTCCAAAAGGCTTTAGCTTTGTAGACCCATAATCCTTTTGGAAAATCTTTGGAGCAAATATATCATATAGATGTGTTTAAAGTTTATATTCCTCTTCCCACTGGAAGCAAAAGTTCTTTGTAAATACAGGCTTGCTGCTATGAGGTTTGGAGGAGCCCCTGGCAACACTTTTATCTGGGGAATGAAAGTGTTTAAAAAGTATTTCTTTTTATCCAGTTTGACTCTTGAAAGTAATTGTTTCTATTAAAAAAAAAAGAAAACAAAAACCCTCTTTTTTCTTAGTAGTATTGCATTATAAAAAAGCAACTATCTTTTTTTTTATTTAATATACTTGGGAAGTTAAGTTTCCAAAATGTTTTTCATATCTGCTGTGCATGGCACAAGATGTGAAATTCTTTTATTCTTTAATTTATTTGTGCTTGTTTGTGTGTTTAATGTTTATAATCACCCATGTTTTTGAAGTATATTAACCCAATACTAAAACTTTAAGGAATTAATACAGTGATTGGACTTGAAAAGTCACATCCTAGTGTAGCAGAATCATATACTTCCAAAAAGTATTAAGTACTAAAAAAATACTTTGCTTCACTTAAACCATCTCTTTGCTGTATACTTTATACAGCAAACCTGACCTTGGTTTTGCTAAATATAATAAATGAAAACTTTGTGAGAGATTTTAGAAATGCTTTACATGTGATACTTATTGCTAGAACTAAAGAGTCTCAGAATGCACACACTCAGTTCATAATCACCTGTGAACTATATTGCATCTATATTACAGAGCTGTCATATTTTCTGAAGTTTGAATTGGGCAATGGTCTGATATAAGGATACCATTTGAACCTAAGACTACCCCCCCCACACACACTCTTGAATATAATCCTGTGGCCCCTATTATCCGGTTATATACTTGATGGACAAGTCATCATTTATATCTTTGAGGAAATTGACAGAACTATCTATCATTTCTCTCTTGTCTCTCCACACATCTATCCACTATTGTACTTTGATGCCCAAACCTTTGTGTACCCCTCTCCTATTTGTTTGAGAATTGCTGAGATAACCTCCTTCCCAGGGCCCAGACCCTTATAGGTAATAGGTACCTTATAAGAAGATTCACATTCTTTGGGGGCAGAATCTTCCCTAAAGTAGTTAGAGACCAAAGGCTTTAGTCTTCCTGTTGGCTAATGGAAATTATTTGTAGCAATGAAATCGAGGCAGTGCTGGTTCGGACAGGACTCTGTGACTCAGCTTAAGAGCCTGAGCAGGGCTTCCCTGAGCACCTGGCATCTTCAGTGAGGTTAGGCTGTCTGGTCCTGCCTTCAGGGTCACTACCCACATAAGGCCCCAAGTCTGATTTTCTGATCAAGCCTTAGGCCAATAGATGTGCAATAAGTCAGTGTTGTATTGTCCTCCTGGGGCCCACTGATGGACATGTTGGTTCACCTTTGTCTCAGCCTTCTGAAGAACCTCTTTCTCCACCTTCAGCCTTTCTAAAACCTGCCAGGAATGGGTGAGAATCTCAAAATCTAAGTGCTGTTTCTAGGCTACCCATCTTCTCCTTCTTCCTCTGGTGAGGAACAGAAGGCAGCATCAGAATAGATGTACATTAAAAAAAATAATTTATTAATTTATTTTTGGCTGAGTTGGGTCTTTGTTGCTGTGTGTGGGCTTTCTCTAGTTGCGGTGAGCGGGGGCTACTCTTTGGTGCGGTGCGCAGGCTTCTCATTGCAGTGGCTTCTCTTGTTGCAGAGCATGGACTCTAGGCACACAGGATTCAGTAGTTGTGGCACGTGGGCTCAGTAGTTGTGGCTCGCAGGCTCTAGCGTGCAGGATCAGTAGTTGTGTCACATGGGCTTAGTTGCTCCACGGCATGTGGGATCTTCCCGGACCAGGGCTCAAACCTGTGTCCCGTGCATTGGCAGCCGGATTCTTTACCACTGCACCACTAGGGAAGCCCTAGATGTACATTTTTAAATTCTCTGTGAGAAAAACGCAACTGTTCCAGCTCCACTTCTGTAGATCATGTAGATAGACTCGGTAAGTGTATATATTTCTTGACAAGACTCAGTAGATGATCTTTAAAAGAGGAAATATTCTTTACAGTGTTTTCAGTGTTCATACATTTTGCACTTAGTGACCCCTTGCCTGATAGAGGCACAGTTCTCTTGTGTCCTTGGTAGACTTGTAGACATCCATCAAGACCCATTCCAGATGTTGCCATGTTGGTTTAACTATCACTGGTAGAACAGTGTCTCTCCCTCTGTACTCATACAGCTCTGTGTGCATATATAGCACCTAATTACCGACGCTGTGTTATTATTGGCTTATCTGGCTTTTTCATTGTCAGAGCCTCAGGAAGGGAAGGTCCTCTTCTTGTGTATCTGGCATACAGTTTTAAGCATGCAGCAAGTGCTAATGAAAGTATGTTAAACATAAATGGATATAGCTGCATCCCACTGTTAAACCTCTGACTTCAGTCTCTCCTTCAGTGTGCCAAGGACGAGTCATTTGTCTCAGTCTGAAGGTATTCTGCAGATGCTTCACGAAGGGTCAAAACCTGTGCTGGGATCAGGAATGTGTGTCCTGATGGAAAAGTCATGTTGAAATAGCCTGAGCTTGGTAAAAAAAAAAAAAAAAATAATAAATAAATCTCTGTTTGTTAAATTGACCCACAATTGTAGCTCATTTCTCTTATTGAACATATATGTGTATATTTATACAAATATGTATATTTAGATTATAATACCAATATAGTCACATTTTAGCAAAGTTAGACATGATACAAAACAATCAGGGCTTCCCTGGTGGTGCAGTGGTTGAGAGTCCGCCTGCCGATGCAGGGGACACGGGTTCGTGCCCCGGTCTGGGAAGATCCCACATGCCGCAGAGTGGCTGGGCCCGTGAGCCATGGCCGCTGAGCCAGCATATCTGGAGCCCGTGCTCCTCAACAGGAGAGGCCACAACAGTGAGAGGCCCGCGTACTGCAAAAAAAAAAAAAAAAAAAAAAAAATCAAATTCCAACTCCCTAAAATTTTTGCTGTTACTGATTTGAATGTATTTTGAATGTATTTATGTCGTATAGATATAGACATACATATACATATCAATGCTTTTGTTTTAAATTAGTTGGCCTTTTTATTTCATTACACAAATAATGGATGCTCATTGCAAAATATTTATAAAATGATGAAAATTATATAAAACAAAACACAAATCCCATATACTTAAATCTCTAAAAAAGGTTATTACCATTTAGTTCTAATTTTTCTCTAGATATTTTTATAAATTTATTTATTTTATTTATTTATTTTTGGCTGCATTGGGTCTTTGTTGCTGTGTGTGGGCTTTCCCTAGCTGCAGAGAGAGGGAGCTACTCTTTGTTGCAGCATGCATGCTTCTCATTGCAGTGGCTTCTTTTGTTGTGGAGCATGGGCTCTAGGCACACAGGCATCAGTAGTTGTGGCACGTGGGCTCAGTAGTTGTGGCTTGCGGTCTCTAGAGCGCAGGCTCAGTAGTTGTGGTGCATGGGCTTTGTTGCTCCACGGCGTGTGGGATCTTCCCGGACCAGGGATCAAACCCCTGTCCCCTGCATTGGCAGGCAGATTCTTAACCACTGTACCACCAGGGAAATCCCTTTCCTCTAGACTTTGATCCAGGAAAAATTTTTATACACACACACACATTCACTAGAATTTTCTTTCGTCTGTGAGTTCAATTCATAAAATAAAACTTAATTGTAATATTGTGACATCTTTGTTGGTTTTGGGGGAGAGGAGAATGATCTTATATCCGTCATTTAAAAATTATTAGAAGATACTAGATTCCATGTAAATTCTCTATAGATGTAGTTGCTGGAAACCCAGGTGGGTCAAGTGATTGAAGAACACAGTGGGATTATTGGTGATTTGGAATCACTGGGCCAGGGACTAATTGGCAAAATGCTGAAATAGTGTTGAAATAGAGTGAACTGTGCAATTCCTCAGGTCACTGTGGTTTACCTCCACCAACAGATTGGGGAGATTGGCCACATTAAAGATATTAATCAGGTTAGTGACCTTGAAAAACCATCCTTCATTACCCTCTGCTTTGATGCATAGAATACAAGTATGTCTGTGGCAGAACCAATGAAACGCATCTTCAGAAATCTGAGTAAAGATTAGAAAACCCCACGGGTTTAAATGAAAGTGAATGGCTTGAGAATGCTAATGAAGGTTCAACTTTCAGAAGCCTAATATAAACCATAGGAAAACCTGAATCTTAAATTTGGCTAAGCTGTTGAAGGCTAGATAGATTTTACAATATTCTTTTTCCTGCTTTTTCTGTCTCCTGTCAGTAAATCTTACAATTTATCACAAAGTTAAAAAATCTTTAACTGGTTTCACTGGCCACATAACTATTTTCTTTTCTCCATCCACTCCCCATCCTTTGTAACTTTATAATACTTTCTAGAGCCAACCACATTTTCTATTCCTGGGCCTAGAGTATTTTCTAACCACTGATGAAATCCTAGTTATTATTTTTAACTTTACTACTACATTTTGATCCAGAAGGATAACAAAGAGCTTTGATAGATGTTGGTGGACACTGAGAAATATGGAGTGTTTCTTTATGTTAGGAGGAAAAGTCTCTGAAAAATCCTCATTTGCTTAAGTACGACTAATTCTATACTATAGAATGTTAGATGTTCTTATTCTAACTTAAGGAGAAGTTAAAAATTATTTTCTTTTCTTATGTAGGATCAAAAAGATGAATTATCCCTATCCCAAGTAAAAACTGCAGATATTTGAGGACATATTTTTCTCAGAAACGTTTCTTACTAGGGTAAACATCTCTAATTCATTTAACTTTTCTTATCCTGACATATCGTGAGCACTTTCATTACTGTGTTACTCTTCCTTGAACATTTTGAATTGGACTATATTTACTTTATGGTGTAGTTCCAGAACAGAATTCAGAATTTCAAGAGTGTGGACAAACAGGCCATTTGAGAGAGGCTCTTCTCTCATGTCTAGAAATATGTCCTTTAATATAAACTAAAATCGCAATAGCTACAGGTGGACATATTATAGCTATGGAGGTTGAACAAATTATTTTCTAGTACACCTAAATATTTTTGTAAAATTTTGGTTTCTCTGGATTCTGTCTCTCCTAGACTCTCATTCTAGAAATATGTATTATAATATGAACTAAACATCACGTTGGTTTTTCGGCGGGCGTAGGATACCATTTTGGTATGTTTTACATTTTGTTGACATCTATTATTGAAATATATTACATACACACATCTTAAACTGGAATTTCTGTGGAGCCCATCTCTCCCATTTTTGCTAATAAAGCTGAATTTTGAATGCAGGTGTGATACTTCCTTTTTATCCCTGATAAATATTATTTTATTAGATGTGTGTGGTAAGACTACTTACATGAGTCTAGATACTTTAGTATCTATTTAGACTGATGTTTGTTGTCCAATATATTTGATGTTCTATATATGTTAATGCCATTTTCTTCATCTGTTCCATGAATGACAGAACTGAAGTCAGAGAGTTGTCATATATCACTTGACTATAAAGCCGTTAACTATTAACCCTTCTGGTAATTAATCTACCCAATTCTGGATCTTGAAAAGTATAAATTATCATAAAAGATTTTGGTAAATTCCTTAAAACTGAAAAATATTACATGTAACATCTTATTTCAAGTTAATCAGGTTAAGTGATCTTGTCAAGGATTAACTGTAGTTCATTTGTTCTTCATTTGATCTTTTTCATTGGCCTTTATGTGACCTGATGACTGTTCCAACTTCCAGGTGCCCATATGTTCTCTTTGATATTATATTTTTTTATATCAGTTCTTTCCTAGATTTTTATACGTTCTAACCTCTTGCTGTTTGAATTCTTTCTCTTGTTTTAGTTTTTTCCTCAAATCTAATATACAGGTTTGTATTTGCAAATTATTTTATAAATCATCACCATCACCATCATCATAACATCTGCAGATCTATACACTCCTCCAGTACCGTTTTTTTTTTTTTTAAAGTAGACATTTTTGGAGCAGTTCTAGGTTTACAGAAACATTGAATGGAAAATACAGAGTTCCCACATATTCCATCTCCCCATTTCCCCTTCTCAACATCTTGTATTAGTGTAGTATATTTGTTACAATTGATGATATCATATAATATCTGATCTGATATTGTATAATAATAATAATAATGTATCTGACAATCGTATAATGTATATGTACCTGATATTGAATAATATCTAATCTGATATTGTATTATAATAATAATGATGTATTGATAATACATTATTATTAGCTAAAGTCCATAGTTTACATTAGAGTTTACCCTTTGTGTTGTACCTTCTATGAGATTTGATAAATGTATGACATGTTTCTACCATTGCAGTGTGATATAAACTACTTTTACTACCTTGAAAATCACCTGTGCTCCACCTGTTTATCCTGCCTTTCCTACTCTGGACCCTTGGGAAGCTCTGATCTTTTTACTGTCTCCATAGTTTTGCCTTTTCCAGAATTTCATATGGTTGTAATCATAGTATGGAGCTCTTTCAAAGTGGCTTAGTTCACTTAGAAATATGCGTTTAAGGTTCCTGCACATCTTTTGTGTCTTGATAGCTCCTTCTAGCATCTCTTCATCTTCTCAGTTATGAAACTCAATGAATTGTGATTCAATAAACTCAATAGCAAGTTTTCTCAAGCATCTGATAATTATATCAGAAACCCTGTGAGTTCTCTCTCAAAATATCTCTTGAAATAAGTTTACCTTCCTCAATATTCATTCTCTATTTTTTCCACATTTTCTCTTTAGAAAGCAACAAGCCTGCACATATCCTAGGTTTTTTAAGCCATTCGTTTCTATTTGATAATCATATTGGATTAATCTACCTCCCTCTTAGAAAAGCTGTTTAGGAGTTATCAGATGTTGGAGAATCTTGAGTTTTCCTAATAAGCTTTAACTCATTTCCTCCACAAGGGAGGTGGCACTGTGCTGGGAATAAACAAGGCCAAATGTTCAATCCTGTTGGCAAAACAGTTGTTCTTCTCCCTAGTGCCTGTGGACAGCAGCAGCCAGCCATCGGAGTCTGTGGTTCGTTTAATCAACACGGTAACCAAAAAAGCCTGTCTTCCTGGCTACCAGAAATGAGAAGAAGTGCACAGAACATGTTTAATTAATTAGAGAACAGGATGTCGTTTATGTCATTGGCATCCGTAATTCTCAAAAAGAGACATATCACCTTCTTACAGCATCAGATTATAGAAAGACACGTTACATGAATGGTCTTCTCATGAAATAACATTTAAAGACAACCTTAAAGCTATTTTTTTTACCATTAATACAAAAAGAAATAAGTAACTACATAAATAAAACCACAAAACGGACAAGGAAACTAGTCAACAAGTAGCAATGTTCCTTTGTTCGTGGCTAAATTGGATCAGGTAGCAATGACTGAACACAGAGTCTGAAAGGTACCTAGGTGTGTGATATGGGTTGTCTAGTTTAATCCTTAAATAGCATAGGCAGCATTGCTAACATCCCATGATTTGTGAGGAAGCTGAAACTCAGAGTTTATCAATTTTCTACTGGTCACAAGGCTAATAAATTATCCTTTTCATTTTATTTTCTACTTTCTCCTCCTTAAAAAATCTCTACTTTGATCAGATATTCTTCCTCACTGGCCTGTAAGTATACATTGTGTGTAGTTCAACTGTTATTTTATCTACACTTACTGAAGAGAATTAACCAGCCTCTAGTAAAAGTTGGGACAAGTTTGCTCTGAGTTAGCTCACATTTTTCATTACCTTTATTTACCAGACACCTAATGCTATACAATTTATTTCACATAATCTCATTATTCATGCTAAAAAGGTAGATATGATCTAAATTTTGTGGATCACATATTTGAGATTCCAAAATTAAATAACCTGACTAGTACTGTAGAGCGAGTAAGTGGCCTGAAGAAAGATATAAAGCCAAATTCATCTTCTTCTGAGCCTATTCACTACCCAGCCCACACCAAGGAACGCATATTGCTGAATATCTCATGTATAAATACCATCAAATAATTTCCATTTATGCTAGACCGAATAATTTTACTTAGAAGGACATTTTCTAGTTAAATTTTTTTTTTTTTTTTTTTTTTTTCTGTACGTGGGCCTCTCACTGCTGTGGCCTCTCCCGTTGCAGAGCACAGGCTCCGGACGTGCAGGCTCAGTGGCCATGGCTCACGGCCCAGCCGCTCTGCGGCATGCGGGATCTTCCCGGACCGGGGCACGAACCCGTGTCCCCTGCATCGGCAGGCAGACTCCCAACCACTGTGCCACCAGGGAAGCCCTAAATTCTTTTTTATTGAAGTATAGTTGATTTATAAAGTTATGTTAGTTTCAGGTGTACAGCATAGTAATTCAGTTTACATATATATATATATATATATATATATGCATGTATATATTCTTTTTCAGATTTTTTTCCCTTATAGATTTTTATAAGATATTGAGTATAGTTTCCTGTTCTCTACAAGTAGGGCTTTGTTGTTTATCTACTTCATGTATAGTAGTGTGTATGTTAATCCCAAACTCCTAATTTATCCCTCCCTTCTCTTCCCCTTTGGTAACCATAAGTCTGTTCTCTATGTGAGTCTGTTTCTGTTCTGTAAGTTAATTTGTATCATCTTTTTAGATTTTACATATAAGTGATACTATATGATATTTGTCTTTGGCTTAGTTCATTTAGTAGGATAATCTCTAGGTCCATCCATGTTGCTGTAAATGGCATTATTTCATTCTTTTTTATGGCTGAAGAGTATTCCATTGTATATATACCACATCTTCTTTATCCATTCATCTGTCGATGGACACTTAGGTTGCTTCCATGTCTTGGCTATTGTAAATAGTGCTGCTGTGAACATTGAGGTACATGTATCTCTTCAAATTAGAGTTTTCTCCAGATGTATGCCCAGCAGTGGGATTGCTGGATCATATGGTAGCTCTATTTTTAGTTTTTTAAGGAACCCTTACTGTTCTCCATAGTGTCTGAACCATGTAATTGAATTCTTTATTAGGTATCGGGGCAATTTTTGTGGAGCACCTTGAATTCTGTGCTAGGCACAGAGGACAGACATATGTCAGACAATGCTTGTGTCCCCAAGGAAGCTTACCATCCAGCAGGAAATAGAGACATGGGAACAAACTACATCAATGAAGTGGGATAAGATTTATAATGGATATTTATTTGAAAAGTCTGCAGTTTTATTAGGAAAGACTGTGATCAAATCAGTTGGGTAAGTTGGGAGTAGCATGCTTTCCAACGATTTTAAGGACAATAACTTCCTACTCCCGTGCATACTCTCATCACTTGCCATGCTGGATGACTCAGAATATCTTAAATAATTTACGCCAAAGATTCATGACTTTTGGAGGAGGGCATCAAAACGACATGACCACCAGGTGGCCCGAAAGCTGGACTCAGACAGGTGGAGGCTCCTCACCTCCTCCCCTGTCCTTGGAATATGCATTCTACTTGCCTTCCTACTTCTAGAAATTGCTCCAAGAATAAAGTCTTCAGATAGAACAGTGGTGTTGAGATTATCTGGACTTTGGTACATGGCTCAACTCCAAAAAGGCCTCCTGTGTATGTGACTAAACCCAGTTAAGGCCTCTATACCTCGAAGATATTGTAGTTTCTGCTCCAGATCACAGTAGTAAAACAAATACTACAATGAAGTGAGTCACACAAATTTTTTGGTTTCCTAGTGCATATAAAAGTTATGTTTACATTATGCTGTAGTTTATTAAGTGTGCAGTAGCATAATAATGTCTAAAAAACCATGTACATGCCTTAATCAAACATTACTTTATTGGTAAAAAATGCTAACCGTCACCTGAGCCTTTAGCAAGTCATAATGTTTTTTGTTGGGCCAGGGTCTTGCCTCAGTGTTGATGGCTGCTGACTGATCAGGGTGATGGTTGCTGAAGGTTGAGGAGGCTGTGACAATTTCTTAAAATAAGACAACAGTGAAGTTTGCCACATCCATTGACTCTTCCTTTCATGAATTATTTCTCTGTAGCAAGCAATTTTGTTTGATAGCATTTTACCCACAGTAAAACTTCTTTGAAAATTGGAGTCAGGGACTTCCCTGGTGGTGCAGTGGTTAAGAATCTGCCTGCCACTGCAGGGGACATGGGTTCGAGCCCTGGTCCAGGAAGATCTTACATGCCATGGAGCCACTACGCTTGTGTGCCACAACTACTGAGCCTGCGAGCCACAATTACTAAGCCCACGAGCCACAACTACTGAGTTCATGAGCCACAACTACTGAAGCCCGTGCACCTAGACCCCATGCTCTGCAACAAGAGAAGCCACCACAATGAGAAGTCCATGCACCACAACGAAGAGTAGCCCCTGCTCTCCACAACTAGAGAAAGCTCATGCTCAGCAACAAAGACCCAACGCAGCCAAAAATAAATTTAAAAAAAAAAGAACTGGAGTCAATATTTTCAAATCCTGCTGCTTCTTTATCAACTAAGTTTATGTAATATTCTAAATCCTTTGTTGTTATTTCAACAATCTTTGTAGCATCTTCACCAGGAGTGGATTCCATCTCAAGAAACCACTTTCTTTGCTCATCCGTAAGAAGCAACTGCTCATCCATTAAAATTTTATCAAGAAATTACAGCAATTCAGTCTCATCTTCAGCCTCTGCTTCTAATTCTAGTTCTCTTTCTTTTTCCACTACATCTGCAGTTACTTTCTCTAGCGAAGTCTTATTTATTTGTTTGTTTGTTTGTTTATGGCTGCATTGGGTCTTCATTGCTTTGCGCGGGCTTTCTGTAGTTGCGGCAAGTGGGGGGTACACTTTGTTGCTGTGCGCGGGCTTCTCTTGCAGTGGCTTCTCTTGTTGTGGAGCACGGGCTCTAGGCACACATGTTTCAGTAGTTGTGGCTCGCAGGCTCTAGAGTGCAGGCTCAGTAGTTGTGGTGCATGGGCTTAGTTGCTCCGTGGCATGTGGGATTTTCCCGGACCAGGGCTCAGACCCGTGTCCCCTGCATTGGCAGGGGGATTCTTAACCACTGCACCACCAGGGAAGTCCTCCACTGAAGTCTTAAAGTTCTCAAAGTCATCCATAATAGTGACTCCAGAAAGTACATAGACTAATGTAACAGAAACCTAGAAGTGAAATGTTACTTTTAATATATTCTTATGGGTTTCTACCACCTCTAAATAAAAATATTATTATTTCCATATCTTCTTCAAATGTTAAAATTACTATGGACTCCTACCATAAAACTTCACTCCCAGAGCCAATGACTTGGATTAATTTAGTTTGTATTTTAATATTCATTTTATATATTCAAGAAAAAATATTTAAAGTTCATTTTATGCATTTGTGTGCTCAACACCTTATTTGCTCATCTATCAATTTAATATTTATACATTACATGCAACTAGAATATTGTTCATGTTTTATCTTTAATATATAAATACACTACATTTAATTTATATCTCTTGTTGAACATTGAGGTGCATATTAGTGAAGATAATCTCAGTTCTGCTGCAATAGTGTGAGTCTTGAAATGGCATTTCTTAACAAAGTTTTATTTCTGGCTGAGCTATACTATAATGTGGGTCAGGGAATAAGCCTTCTTCCACATCCTTTAACTCCTCAATCTGGAAGACGTGTTCTCCAAATCCACTATGATAGGGCAAGAAAGGGATAGAGGAAGCACACTCGTTGTTTTATCACTTCTGCTCATATTTGATGGTCAGAATTAGTCACATGAACCTAATCTAATTGTAAGGGATTCTGGAAAATGTAGATATGCATATGGAATATTTAGGCTCAACTATAACATGTCTAAATTGTCATTTTATGGTGTGATGAACACTCTTGCTCATGTACATTTGGGCTAACATGTGAGAATTTCTCTGGGATAGGAGTAGGATTTGCTTGTAAGGTTTACATATTTTCTATTTTGCTGGAGCAGACATATTGTTCCCCTGTATGGTTGTGAAGAATTATGGTCTTTCATTAGGTCCAAAACAACTAAACTTGCATTTTGACATCCATCTCTCTGTGTTCACACTTCCCAGTTATACTGAAATCAGCAACAGGAGAGGACATTGTTTTGTTTTCAGTATGGGTCCTTAAAACTCCTTTAGTCCCCACAAATTTGTGAAATTTGGGAGAGGGGACTCTTTATTCTTTTATTGATCTATTTCTATATCAATACTGTGTTTTAAATTACTATATCTTTATAATTCTTCATCCCTTTATGTGTTCTTAGTTTTCAGAATTGCTTTGCTGTTCTTGAATATTCAGAGTTTTGCTGGAATTTTTAATCAGAGGTGTGTTACATGGATTTTACAGATTTTTAAAAGATAATGTCCATCTATTAATTAGTAAACTATGGATATAGCAAGGTCTATTTCCTTCAATTCCAGATAATTTTTCCTCTGTAAGATGTTTGAAGTCATTTCTTAAGTCATTTAATCTCAGTCTTTCTTATTCCAAATTATGTATAAAGCTAAATTTTATTTCAAAAGGCAGTTTAGATGTGAGAGACTATATGTATGTGTTGATTTCATAGTTGTTAAATTCTAAACTTACTTATTTTTTATTGCAAGTTCCTCATTAATCTATGAGATATTTAGAGTGGCATTATTTTCCAAATATTGGAAGTTTTGGGTCTCTGTTTTACTATTTATAATTTCATTGCATTGTAGCCAACATATGTGTTCCCTTTGATTCACACTTTTTGAATTATTTGAGTTTTGCATTCAATAGTCATGTTTTATAAAAGCAATTTGTATTTTTTGAAACATTCTCTATCACAGTTTCTTAGAAATTTGATTATGACACGCACCTTGTGTGGATTTAAAAATGTTTGTGTGGGGACTTCCCTGGTGGTCCAGTGGATAAGACTCCATGCACCCAATGCAGGGAGCCTGGGTTCAATCCCTGATCGGGGAACTAGATCCCGCATGCTGCAACTAAGAAGTCTGCATGCTGCAACTAAACAAGATCCCGCATGCCACGACGAAGATCCTGTGTGCTGCAACTAAGACCTGGTGCAGCTGAAATCAATCAGTCAATCAATCAGTCTTAAAAAGAAATGTGTGTGTGTGCGTGTGTGTATGTGTGTGTGTGTGTTTGTGGGTTTTTGAACTTTCTCTGGCATATGGTGCTATAGTTTTCACCAAATTTAGGAAAGTTCCATTCATTACTCTTTCAGATAGGTAGTAGAGATATAGAGACAAAAATGGATAAGTTGGTAAACATATATATATCATACTGCCTTCTCTTTTTGGGACCCTGAATATATATATATGTATATATATTAGTGTCTTTGACAGTTAGGGATGCTATAACAAAAATACCATGGACTGGGTGGCTTAAACAACAAACACCGTAAGTCCCCTGCATACGAACCTTCAAGTTGCGAACTTTCAAAGTTGCGAATGTGTGTTCCCATGTCCAATCACGTCAGTTAGTTCACATGTCTGGCATACATTATCAGTGCGTGTATCCTCTACAAATGCTTTTGTGTACTTTACTGTACAGTACTGTTGCTGTATGGCATGAGGAGCTTACTAATGAAGACCTAATGGAATTGGAGGCCCAGAGAAAGGACAAAGAGAGACAAGAGGAAGAAGAAGTAACTGAAGAACTGAAGAGATTCATGACACAGGAAATAGCAAGGGGATTTTCTTTATTTGAGGGGGCCCTGTTAGTTTTTGACACACAGGGCCTGAACATAGTACGGTACAAGAAGGTTGCAGCAGCCATTCAGAATGCAATCCAGTGCTATCGTGTTATCTATGATGAGAAAAAAAGAGCTACTACGCAGACATCACTGGATCGTTTTTTCAAGAGGGTAGATAGAATTGAATCCAGCAAGGAACCAGAACCTGTCCCATCCACGTCAGGCATGAGTGACATTGCAGCTTGCCCTCCATTCCCTATTGCTGATGATCCTTCAGCTCTACCATCTCCCACCTCCTCTCCCTCCTCCAGTCAGTAACTCTTCCTGCCTGTTCACTTGATGCCAGCCCCTATATGCTAGCTGTTGTACTGTACTACTCTACTTTTCAAGGTACAGTACTGTAAGATTAAAAAGGTTTTCTTTATTTTTTGTGTTTGTTTGTTTCTTATGTATTATTTGTGTGAAAAGTATTCCAAACTTATTACAGTACAGTACTATATAGCCGATTGTGTTAGTTGGTTACCTAGGCTAACTTTGTTGGACTTATGAATAAATTGGACTTACGAACACACTCTTGGAATGGAACTCATTCGTATGTAGGGGACTTATTGCATTTATTTCTCATAGTCTGGAGTCTGGGAACTTGAAGATCAAAGTACAGGCAGATCCAGTGTCTGGTGCCGGGGGTGGGGGGTCCACTTCCTAGTTTGTAGACAGTCCTCTTTTATGGGGAGGGGGGAGTATCCTCATATGGTGGAGAGAGCAAGCTCTGATCTCTTCATCCTCTTATCAGGTCACTAATCCCATTCGTCAGGGCTCAACCCTAATGACCTAATTACCTCGAAAAGGCTTCACCTCCAAATCACAAATCACACTGGGGATTTACACTTCAACATATGAATTTTGGGGAGACATAAACATTCAGTCCATAGAAGTTAGATGTGCTGAAGATGTGTTACATCACTTATTAATATGCCCCCCACAGGTCAGTAATGCTGTGTCCTTTTGTTTTGCTTTGTTTTTGTTTCTCCCTGACCTTTATTCAGATTGTATTGTTACCATTTGGGGATACAAAAAAAAAAAAAAAAAAAAAAAGAAGAAACTCAAAGTTCACTGTTCTTCTTCAGTGTCTACTCTGCTATTAATCACTTCTAGCAGTTTTTTAAATTTCAGGTAGTGTGTTTTTATCTCTAAAGTTCCATTCAGTTATCTTTTATATGTTTTATTTCTCTACTTTTTGTGTTCTTTTTTATATTATTAAGCATACTGATAAGTTTTATAAAACTGTGTTAATGTTCTCTTCTGCTAATTTTATCATGTCTGTGATTTCTAAGCCAGTTTCTATTGATCAAACTTCCTCCTGGTTTTGAGTGTCATTTTTCATTCTTTTAAGTACTTTGGGTAGGATGTTAGACATTAAAAATGTCCTATTTTTTGAATCCTGTATTCTTTGTATTCCTCTAAGGAGTGAAAGAATATTTGATTCTTTCTAGCGGGTAGTCAAGTTACTTTTGAATTAGTTTAATCATTTTGAGGTTTATTTTCAGATTGTTTTGGGAAGAACTAGTGTAGACTATATTCTAGAGCTAATGCAATTCCCTTTTAAAGCATGAACTGAAGGTCTAGTATATTCAGTGAAGTCGTACACTCTGGGTGAAGGAAACCTCAACAATCCCTGGCCCTGTGTCACCTTTGAGAATTGATCATTGTATCACTCCGTACAATTATTCTTTCCTTGGAAGTTATTCTCTTCAGTCTTTCAGGGTTTCACACTACCCATGTGCCTACTGTATTCAGTGAAAGGCTTGTGGGCCCCTCTGTAGACTTCTGGAGCTTTATATTGCTGTATCTTTAGTTCCCTAGCACTCACTACCTTTCTGAACAATTTCTTGTTGTCTTGGGCTCTGAAAATTCTAATATCTATATCCTCAACTCACTGAGATTGCCAAGTGTGCTATGAGTTCCTCCTGCCTGTGCTGACATATGGAAATTACCTCTAGTCAGAAAGTCTAGGGAGCTGCTCATTCAGCTTGCTTCCTTTCCTTGTGAATTAAAGACCTGTGCTGCCTGTGGTATAATGTCTAAAAATAGTTATTTCCTTTATTTTCTCTAGTTGTCTAGTTGTCATAGGGCAAGGGTAATTTTAGAACATCTTATTTCTTCCTGGCTAGAGAGCAGAAATCCTCCTGTGTTTTCCTTTCCTTTTTAATAATGATTATGTATTCTGTTAAGTATATTTTTAAATATTATACCCTTCATTCTGTGTTTAGAGCAGATTTGTGCAGGTTGTGGTGCTCACTCTCCCATCTTTATTCGAATTCCCATACTATTCAGTTTAATTTTCTTCTTTTGAAATATCTTAAAATGCTTACTTGATTCACACAATTGAACTTATATGTCTTTATGGGATAGAACTTTCCTAGCTGTCAATTATAAATAATAGAAACCCAACTCAAACCATATCAAGGGGAAAAAATGTTTATGTAAGTATTTGAATTTTGGGTTTTAAATACTTTCCGGTCCAGGGACCCTAAATGAATATTTCTCTCTGTCTTTCTCTGTGTCTCTCTTTCTCTTTCCCACTTTATTGATATTTCCTGACTCTGCTTCCTCTCTTCCCCCTGTATTGGCCTCATTTTATCCTCCCACAATTATAAGACTGATAGAAGTCTTGGTGGTTAGAGGACATCCACTCTCTATATAGCAGTTTCAGGGAAGTCATTTTATCATATTTGCTATTTCCTGTAGCCACCCAAAGATAACTAGTATATTAAAAGGATTGGGTTTTATGATTGTGTTGGCCTGAGCCTTATGACCACCATATTGCAATTGTTTCTGGGAACAAACAAATCCCGGCCACACAAGAACAAATTATTGTGTTCTGCTTTGAATTTATGTCACTTGTTTTAGTTATATTTGATTTTTAAAATAAAGCACACACTATTTGAAGACTCAAACAAGAACTTTTAAATGAGAAATTAATGCCCAAAAGGCCTAAAATAAAATAGGAACATTCCAGTAAGCGCTTTTTATTTCCAGCCTTATTTTGTACTCGTTTTCAAGTTATATAGCTGTTGCAATCAAATTGTTCTATTCACTGTCAACTGCCCTGTTCGTTGCTAGGCCTCATTTCTCTAACTACTCTCCCCACCTGGAATATTTTCAGACCCACATCCTATGCAATGAAAAATTCTACGCATTCTTCAAGGCTTTATCTATAAAGTTTTACCTAATTGTCCAGGCTTAAAATCACCTCTGTTTCTCTTTCCTCTGATGTTTCTCAATTGTTCAAGCCATTCTTTTGGCACATAGCAATGTTATTTATCTTCTGGGGGGTAAATATTTCAACTTATCTGCTAAACTATAAACTTATTTAGGACATATATTTTGTTTTATACGTAAAGTGTAAGTGGTTTGAATAAGAGGACAGAGTTTGGGCTCAGATAACTTTGGTTTTGAATTCAAGAACAACTTTTCATTCTCTGTAAGATGTTTCTTGGTCATGTTATTGAATACTTAATACCTCTGGGACTAGGTATCTATGCTTGTCATATGGGGATGATGATATCTATGTTTGTCAAGTGAAATGTCCTATGTCATATTATGGGTCATTTTCTTAAAATAAACCCTTTTTCTAATCCCCTCTTTCAGCCATCACTATGCCTCACACACAGCCAGAGTCGAACAAATATTTGCTGATTGATTGAATAGTACAAATTAAGACTCAGACTTTACAGATTTAGCTTCAACATTTACTTAATTTAATAGCATTAGATGGGAAATGAAAATGCAGGGGAAAAAAACAGATTATAGGGCTTCCCTGGTGGCACAGTGTTTGAGAGTCCACCTGCCAATGCAGGGGACACAGGTTCATGCCCCAGTCCGGGAAGAAGATCCCACATGCCACGGAGCGGCTAGGCCTGTGAGCCATGGCTGCTGAGCCTGTGCGTCCGGAGCCTGTGCTCCGCAACGGGAGAGGCCACAACAGTGAGAGGCCCGTGTACTGCAAAAAAAAAAAAAAAAAAAAAAAACACAGATTATACTCTGTTGACTCCTGACTTTCCCTAGCTTTGGCTTATTTTTGTAATGGACAGATAACTGGCATTATGGCTTTTTAGCAAGACTATGATGATACTATTACTTTATTTTTCTTGTTTTCAAAGAACACCTGGCCATAATGGTTTATAGTGTTTATTAACAGATGGTTTTTGGACATATCAACAAAACCACTTTCTAAACAGAACACTCTTAGGTTATGATTTTTTTTAATCATCTTTCCTTTACTTGAAACTTTTACCGAATTAAACCATATGGACCCTGCTTGGCCCGAGCTTGGCAGAGGCTTTCTGCCTCTGTGGAGGGAGGGTTCTTTTCACATTCAGGTTTGCATAGGCTGAGATGGACACAGCTCAAGCTTTTTTCAGTGGCCAAAGAATGGAGAAGCAGGAGCTAAGTTCACAGATCACGTTCTTGCCCACCTGGTGAGAGGGATTTAATTTTAAAGAGTAAAGACAAAAGGAGGAGCAGTGAGGCTAATGCTGGGGAGACATATGCATTTGTTTACTGGGGAGGGGGCAGGGCTCTTTCCAAGGGAGTGAGGTACCACCCCGTTTATTTTATGACTGAACCATAAGGTTCAGTCATAACCACAAGTAGGTGTGTCATTTAATTTGCTAATGTAAAATCAGTGTATAATGAGGCTCAGGGCCCGTTGGAGGTCAGATTCATCACCTTCTTGGTCCCAGCTGGTTCCATCTAGTCGTTTTTTGTTTGTAGCTTCCTTTCTTATCTCTGGACCCTTTAACTTAAAGATTTAGGTTCACTCCTGCTAAAGGTTGGGGGCGGTGTTTGGCAGGTTTGGAGCAAGGGCACTGCTGCTAATGGTGGGGGTTGGAGGATTTTGAACAAAGACCTGGAGCAGCTCTGGCAACAAACTAGAGAGGGAAAAAAATACAGTATTTTACCAACATCTCCATGGCAGGAAGGAACCCTGTTTGTAATCGTCATCATTTTATAAGGTAATTTTCTTATACAAATCATCTCAATGACACAGAAAGAGATTTTTAATTCAGTTATTCAGGTGATGAAGTTAAGGCTCAGAACACAGGTAATTGAAGTAAGAGTGTTTTGGGATGAGAACCCAAATGTTTCCGTTTCTGACGCATTATTCATTCCAATATGGTGCTACCTCCTGACTAGCCTCTAGAAAACAGTTTGCCCAAAACGTCTATCAACAATCCTACTATAAATTAACTTTGACAGACTATATATAAAATAGACTCCCATTTATTAAGAGAACTTTTTTCATATTAATAGAGAACAAGAGGATTTTTTGCTTCTTTTGTTCATTTTCAAGCTCTGCTTTTTTTTTTTTTCTTATTTGAAGTCTCTATCTTGTATTTGTAACATCAAAGTCCAGTCCCCAATGACTGCAGTGCTGTCAGAAATAGAAGATGACAAGTTCAGGACTGAATGAAGCAGCAGGAGAAAATAAGCTCTAAAGAAACAAAGATCTTATTTTTATAGTAATTTGCCATGCAATGTATAACAAAGGAAAAGGAAGGCCAAGTGTATGATTGAACCCTGTGATATATCCCTTAGAAAATATGGTCTCATATAGATAAACTGTATATGATGTCAGACATTTTTAGCTAGACTATTTATTGATAGTCTACTGTCAATATAAGACACTACTTAGACTATCAATAAATCACCTCTCACTAAAATTTTCCCCGTTTGGAGCTCAAATCATGTGCAGGGATTACTGTGATGGCTGAAATAAACAGTTAAGAAAAAATATATTTTCATTTATATATGATAAAATTTTAAGTGAACCCTGATAATTTAACTTATTCTTTACATTTAATACGTTGTACAGAAATTTTCTGTTTACCTGCCTTTCACTCTCCACAGATACGTTGTTTTGTATAAACTAAATCTCCAACCCCAAATATTGGCCTATAATAGTCACTTACTGTGTTTGTTGGAATGAACTTTAGTAAATATTTTATCAGTTCTAACTAAATATATTTTTATTGAAATGTTTCAGAACATTAATTCATTTAAGATTATTTTGTTATGAAATAATTTTAAGCAGTGACGGATTTATTTTTACTAAGCCTCATCTGTAACTATAAATAGTACAAATGCAATATTAAATAAAGTACGTATGACTCCAGTCTTTTAGAATGCTAGAACAAAATTGTTTTAATTATTTAGTCCACATTGTTATTTTTCTTTCACAGTGAGAGTGAATAAAAAGACTCTCTTTAACTGAATTTCTGATATATTTACCTCACAGAATTTTCTGAAATGGATAAATATTTATATAATGAAATTTTCTTACTGAATTTCTTTTTATCAAGGTGCCAAAAATCCAATCTAATAAACATAAATCAAAGTAAAAAACAAATGTTTGGGTTTGTATGGCACCAAGATAAATATTGATTTAGACAAGTTAATTAGATATGTGATTCAGTCAATGAAAGAAGTCAAATCAGCTAATCCACAGTATATTGACTGTTGACTGATTGTGTGTGTCTGTGTATGTTTTGATGAAAAACTCAAAAGGAAGTCAACTGATGTGTACATGAAGCTCAGAAGACAGGGGAAAGCATGAAAATGTTAACTTGCTGGAGTGTTTAAGTTAACTTTTCCCAGTCTGAGGTCTTATAGATGTGAAATATAAACAAAGACAATTCCTCTAAATGAGAAAAAGAGCAGAGAAAGAGGACTGTTAATAGCGTAGAGGGAGAGATTTTGACTTGTCTGCTTCTCTGCATTTTTGGATAATTCTAGCTGTGCTATAAACCCCCACATCCCAATAGAGATGGGATTTTATTTCTTAATCACATAACAATTCATCTCATATATCCTGGTTTTGTAGTGTTTGGGGAACCCATTTTTTCACATTTTGTGCCTTGTTTGATCCTGTGGGCTTATGGTATTAGTGTCCTCTGCTTTCTGTGTTGTTTTGAAAAGAATAAGTAGAGAAATTACAGATACTTTTTACCACTTTGGCCCAAAAGTGATGCACAAAATTTCTCCCACATTCCATTGGCTAGAATTCAGTCATTGGTCCATATTGACTGTAAATAAAACAAGAAAACAGAGTCTGGCTTTATTACCAAAAAACAAACAAATTAGTGAATAAATGAGTTGGGCAAAAATATAAGCATTCTCTATTAAACTACTGATTGCATTTTCATTCTAGGGGACATTTGTAAAAGAAAAATATTCAAAGGAAAAAAGTAAGAAAAACGAAGCAAGAAAAATTCTGGAAAGAAAGAACCAGTAAAGAAAAATCAGCTGAAAATAGGGGAGAATGTGGAATAACCACAATACATTGACATGTGTCACTTTTCAATCTCTCTCTATAATTTCTCTTTTCCTCGCTCTTTTCAACATTTCCTCTCTCTCTGTGATTTGCTCACTTAATTTCCCTTTTATTTACTCTCCTCCATCCCTATTTGTGTGCGTGTGTGTGTTTTCTATTTTGACTCTTTTAGTCCCCTTTTACTGCCACTTATCCTACGGAAAAAGGGTGTTTGCACATATCCTCAGGGGTCTTCTGAACACAAAACAAAAACATAAAACACCTTTATTGTCCAATTCAGCTAAACAATGCTTATGGCTAAAATTCCAAGTGAGGCAGAAGGACAAATGGCCCTTTTAGGCCAGTCCCTGCAAAGGGTGCTCAATGTGACTTGCCAGCCTCTCATGACGTCATAGGCTATGCCTAAAACTCAAACTCTAATAGAAACCCAGAAGCACTCTGTCCATTCTTTCTTTCAATTAGGATAACACTCCTTCATCCATAAAATGAATCTCAGGTTCCTATGAACTGAGAAATTGAAGCCGAATAGTACTAGACAAAAAAAAAAAATTCTTTGATTTTTGTGTGTACATGAAAAAAGTCTAAAAGTCTGTGAGCACAGTGCAGTTCATCAGCATCATTACCGAGAACAACCTGTCCGTCGAGGCAGCAGTAGAGATTTGTCTGAAGTGAAAGAATTCCTTTTTTTCATCCCTTTGAATTGTGCTGTATGCAAATACAATGAATGGAAAAGAAGAATTGCATTTGATTTGTCTGGCTCAGGGTGATGTATTACTTAGTAATTCATTTGTAGCTGTACCTCCTTTCCACCCTCAGTCATTCTGTAGTCATCTTAAATCTGTGAACCTAGATACATTGTGACTAGATTGCTCAGAAAGTGATGTGTATATGTATATGTGTATGTGTACGTGTTCTTGACAACTCTAAGTAATTCTTTACACAATTTATCCACTTGAATTCTAATAAATATCTACACAAGTAGGGAAAAATGTTAAGTGAACTTGAGTTTGAGATTGTTCTTGATAAACTCTAAGAATACTTGTGGAACTCAACTGTTTACATAATCAGAAATAATCTAGGACATTCATTTCATATGCTAGCTGATACAATTGAGACACATAGAATTTATTTGCTCAAGTGCCATGTATAATATAGCAAAACCTTTTATATAATTTAGTATTTCTCTTACTTTTTCTATAATTGTACTCAGAGTATCAGAGGTAAATGTACACTCCACAATAAATCTTTGTTTGGTGTCTGCAATAGGTTGGTAGAAAAATCCTACTCTACTTATAGATGGTCTTTTTTTGCCCCCTTGAATAGATTTTCCTATATAGTATCTTTAAAAAGTAAGGTACGAAGATCACAGCTCTTTTCTTTTTTTTTTTTTGATTAGTTTCTGCTTTATAACAAAGTGAATCAGTCATACATATACATCTGTTCCCACATCCCTTCCCTCCTGCATCTCCCTCCCTCCCACCCTCCCCATCCCACCCCTCCATGCGGTCACAAAGCACCGAGCTGATCTCCCTGTGCTCTGGGGCTGCTTCCCACTATCTATCTACCTTACGTTTGGTAGTGTATATATGTCCATGCCTCTCTTTCGCTTTGTCACAGCTTACCCTTCCCCCTCCCCATATCCTCAAGTCCATTCTCAAGTAGGTCTGTGTCTTTATTCCCGTTTTACCCCTAGGTTCTTCATGACATTTTTTTTTAAATTCCGTATATATGTGTTAGCATACGGTATTTGTCTTTCTCTTTCTGACTTACTTCACTCTGTATGACAGACTCTAGGTCTATCCACCTCATTACAAATAGCTCAGTTTCGTTTCTTTTTATGGCTGAGTAATATTCCATTGTATATATGTGCCACATCTTCTTTATCCATTCATCTGATGATGGACACTTAGGTTGTTTCCAGCTCCGGGCTATTGTGAATAGAGCTGCAGTGAACATTTTGGTACATGTCTCTTTTTGAATTATGGTTTTCTCAGGGTATATGCCTAGTAGTGGGATTGCTGGGTCATATGGTAGTTCTATTTTTAGTTTTTTAAGGAACCTCCATACTGTTCTCCATAGGGGCTGTACCAATTCACATTCCCACCAGCAGTGCAAGAGTGTTCCCTTTTCTCCACACCCTCTCCAGCATTTATTGTTCCTAGATTTCTTGATGATGGCCATTCTGACTGGTGTGAGATGATATCTCATTGTAGTTTTGATTTGCATTTCTCTAATGATTAATGATGTTGAGCATTCTTTCATGTGTTTGTTGGCAGTCTGTATATCTTCTTTGGAAAAATGCCTATTTAAGTCTTCTGCCCATTTTTGGATTGGGTTGTTTGTTTTTTTGCTATTGAGCTGCATGAGCTGCTTATAAATTTTGGAGATTAATCCTTTGTCAGTTGCTTCATTTGCAAATATTTTCTCCCATTCTGAGGGTTGTCTTTTGGTCTTGTTTATGGTTTCCTTTGCTGTGCAAAAGCTTTAAAGTTTCATTAGGTCCCATGTGTTTATTTTTGTCTTTATTTCCATTTCTCTAGGAGGTGGGCCCAAAAGGATCTTGCTGTGATTTATGTCATAGAGTGTTCTACCTATGTTTTCCTCTAAGAGTTTGATAGTTTCTGGCCTTACATTTAAGTCTTTAATCCATTTTGAGCTTATTTTTGTGTATGGTATTAGGGAATGATCTAATCTCAAACTTTTACATGTCCCTGTCCAGTTTTCCCAGCACCACTTATTGAAGAGGCTGTCCTTTCTCCACTGTACATCCCTGCCTCCTTTATCAAAGATAAGTTGGCCATATGTGCGTGGGTTTATCTCTGGGCTTTCTATCCTGATCCACTGATCTATCTTTCTGTTTTTATGCCAGTACCACACTGTCTTAATTACTGTAGCTTTGTAGTATAGTCTGAAGTCAGGGAGCCTGATTCCTCCAGCTCCGTTTTTCGTTCTCAAGATTGCTTTGGCTATTCGGGGTCTTTTGTTTTTCCAAAGAAATTTTGAAATTTTTTGTTCTAGTTCTGTGAAAAATGCCAGTGGTAGTTTGATAGGGATTGCATTGAATCTGTAGATTGCTTTAGGTAGTAGAGTCATTTTCACAATATTGATTCTTCCAATCCAGGAGCATGGTATATCTCTCCATCTATTTGTATCATCTTTAATTTCTTTCATCAGTGTCTTATAATTTTCTGCATACAGGTCTTTTGTCTCCTTAGGTAGGTTTATTCCTAGATATTTTATTCTTTTTGTTGCAATGGTAAATGGGAGTGTTTTCTTGATTTCATTTTCAGATTTTTCATCATTAGTGTACAGGGATGCCAGAGATTTCTGTACATTAATTTTGTATCCTGCTACTTTACCAAATCCATTGATTAGCTCTAGTAATTTTTCGGTAGCATCTTTAGGATTCTCTATGTATAGTATCATGTCATCTGCAAACAGTGACAGCTTTACTTCTTCTTTTCCAATTTGGATTCCTTTTATTTCCTTTTCTTCTCTGATTGCTGTGGCTAAAACTTCCAAAACTATGTTGAATAAGAGTGGTGAGAGTGGGCAGCCTTGTCTTGTTCCTGATCTTAGTGGAAATGGTTTCAGTTTTTCACCATTGAGGACAATGTTGGCTGTAGGTTTGTCATATATGGCCTTTATTATGTTGAGGAAAGTTCCCTCTATGCCTACTTTCTGCAGGGTTTTTATCATAAATGGGTGTTGAATTTTGTCGAAAGCTTTCTCTGCATCTATTGAGATGATCATATGGTTTTTCTCCTTCAACAGCTCTTTTCATTTAACCAAAATACGCTTAAATTTAGTGAGGGAGAATATAAATACAAAAAGTTTTCTTAGAAGTAATTTAATTATTCTCATATGTTATGGATTACTTGTTTGAATGGTTCTTTATTTTTCCTTCTATTCCATATAATAATCTTGCTGGGTAGAGTATCCTAGGTTGCAGGTTTTTCCCTTCCAGCACTTTGAATCTATCATTTCACTCCCTTCTGGCCAAGAAAGTTTCTGCAGAGAAGCCTGCTGATATCCTTATGGGAATTCCTTTGTATAGGACTCTTTCTTTTTCCCTGGCTGCTATTAGAATTCTCTCTTTAACTTTTTCCACTTTAATTTTGGTATGTTTTGGTGTGGGTTGAGTTGGGTTCATTTTGTTTGGGACCATCTGTGATTCCTGCACCTGGATATCTTTCCCTCTTCAGGTTTGGGAAGTTTGGGGCCATAATTTCTTCAAATACATTTTTGATCTTCTTCTCTCTCTGTTCTCCTTTTGGGACCCCTATTATGCAAACGTTAGTACACTTAATGTTATCAGAAAGATCTCTTAGACTGTCTTCATTTTTTTTTTAATTTACTTTTGTTTTTGCTGTTCTGATTGGGTGATTTCCAATATTCTGGTTTCCAGATAACTTACGCATTCATCTGTATTACTTAGTCTGGTATTCATTCTTTCTAGACTGTATTTTATTTTGGCTATTAAATTCTTCTTCTTTTTTTTTTTTTTTTTGGTGGTATGCGGGCCTCTCACTGTTGTGGCCTCTCCTGCTGTGGAGCATAGGCTCCGGACGCACAGGCTCAGTGGCCATGGCTCACGGGACTAGCTGCTCCGCAACATGTGGGATCTTCCCAGACCGGGGCATGAACCTGTGTCCCCTGCATCGGCAGGCAGACTCTCAACCACTGTGCCACCAGGGAAGCCCAAATTCTTCATTTTTGATTGGGTCTTTTTTATAGTTTCTATAAACTATGTTAGCATTTCTATGAAAATGTTAACACGTTCACTGTGTTCATGTATTTTTTTACCTAATTCAGTTAACATTTTTATTTTCAATGCTTTGAATTCTTTATTTGGAAAATTGTTTATTTCTGTTTCATTATTTTTTCTGGGGTTTTGTCTTTCAGGGGAGAGCAGTTCCTCTGCCTTTTCATTTTATTTAACTTCCTCTGCCTCTATGAATTTAGGTAAAACTGTTACCTGTTTGTGGTTGATGTGGTATTCTTATTGGGACTGTTCTTATAACGACTCATGTACCCAATGCCTTTGGTGAGAGAGCTGGATGTGATGTGGATGCAGTGGCATCTTTCTTCAGGATGTGCTGGCAGCTATCACCTTGGTAGGGGTGGGGCTGGAGATGTAGGGGCTAGAGCTGGAGCCTGTGTGAGTGGGGCTCCTTTTCTGCTAAGTGACCATCTTCACTTTATTTGGGGTGGGATCTTATCCCAAGTTGCTGGAGCAGAAGCCCTGAATATTGGGCCGAGCTGGCTCTGTTCTGTTTTGTTTTCCCCCTTCCCACACTGGGAACCTTGCCTCAGAGCAGGGAAGTGCTGAAGCAAATGGGGCCCCTATAGGCTCTCGGCCCATGTCAGCCACAGCGGTGCCAGCTGTGGTATGCTGCCTGTTCAGGCTTCCACAGCTGTTTCCCTCATGCCACTCAGGTCCAGCCTCGGGTGCAAGTCCCCTTTGTCCCTCACAGAGGACCACTGCCCCCAGCCGCTGCCACCCTCACCCTGTTGTGCAGCCACACAGCAGGGCAGGACCGACTCGTGTGTATTCTCAATGTATATCGGGGTGTGAGCTGTGGTGGAGCAGCTGCTTTCAGAGGTTCAGGCTGCTTCAATGAGCTGCTTGAATAAGTGCCAATAATGACCACTGTCACCCCACCCAGGCTCTGCCCTGGGAGTGGGTAGCCTCTAGTCCCAAGGTCGAGTCTTCCCCCTGGTTGTGGCCCCCACAGATTCATGGCCATGCTGTGGTTTGGTGTGAGCAGGCCCAGCGTGTTTACTTGGTTCAGGCAGGGGCGTGTGCCTAGGGTGTCACAGGAAGCTCGGTGGCAGCTAGAGCGGACCTCTGTCCACCCTCCAAGGTGAGCCAGCATGCCAGTGCTCCTCACGAATGGCGTCCAGGCTTCCCGCAGCCTTCCTGTCAGTCCCTGTTGTCCTCCATCCAGCCAGGGGGACTCATCACCTTGTATAGGTCTCCAGGACCAGGTGCCCAGTTCATGGCTCTCACTGCTCACTCCCCAGGGTGGGTGTCTGCCTTTGTATTCTTCCTTTTGCTATGAGTCCCCTGCCAGGGGCACAGGTCCTGACTTGATCACTTTTCTTCCCTTCCTACCCAATTATGCATACATCTTTCTTACAGCCTTGGATGTACAGGAGTCCTTTTGCAAGTTTCCAGATAGTCTTCAGTGAGAATTATTCCACATGTAGAAGTATTTTTGATGTTCTCCTGCGGGGAGGTGAGGTCTGCGTCCACTTGCTCCGCAATCTTGATTGATACCCTGTGTCTTATCTTTTATTATTTGATAGTCTAATTAAAGACTTGTCAATTTTGTTGATCTTTTCAAAGAGTCAAATTTTTGTTTCATTGATCCTGTCGTTTAAAAATCTCTATGTCATTCGTCTCTGCTCTCATCTTTACTGTTCTCTTTCTTTTGTTGACTGGGTTTAGTTTGCTCTTCTTTTTTCCTGTTGCTACAGTTTAAAATTAGGTTATAGATTTGACTTTTTTTTTAAGTGTAGTTGGTTAATGGTGTAAATTTCCCTCTGAGTATTGACTTCACTGCATCTCATAAGTTTTAGCATGTCATATTCTCATTTCCATTCATCTTTAACTATCTTCTAATTTCCCTTATACCTTCTTTGTCCTACTGTGTGATTCAGTGTATGGTGTAATTTCAAAACTTTGTGAATTTCCAGTTTTCTTTTTGTGTTTTTTTTTTTAATTTCTAGATTTATTAAAATGTGGTCAGAAAAGATATTTCTATAATTTATTTTTCTTAGATTTATTGAAACTTGTTTTGTTTCCTAACATCTGGTCCATTCAGGAGACTGTTCCCTATCACAAGATTGGAATGTACATTCTGCTGTTGTTGGGTGGAGTGTTCAATTTATGTCAGGTTTAATTGGTATATAGGGTTGTTGAAGTCCACTCTTTTTTAACCAAATCTTATTCTAAATGTTCTACCCATTATTTAAAGGGGATAAGGGCAGGGTAAGGTCAAGCAAAAATGGGAAAAATTATAACGCTTTTTAAAATATTTTATTTATTTATTTACATCTTTATTTATTGTAGTATAATTGCTTTACAATGTTGTGTCATTTTCTGCTGTATAACAAAGTGAATCAGCTATACGTATACATATACATATATCCCCATATCCCCTCCCTCTTGCGTCTCCCTCCCACCCTTCCTATCCCACCCCTCTAGGTGGTCACAGAGTACCGAGCTGATCTCCCTGTGCTATGCGGCTGCTTCCCACTAGTTATCTATTTTACATTTGGTAGTGTATATATGTCCATGCCACTCTCTCACTTCATTCCAGCTTACCCTTCCCCCTTCCCATATCCTCAAGTCCATTCTCTACATCTGCATCTTTATTCCTGTCCTGCCCCTAGGTTCTTCAGAACAATTTTTCTTTTTTTAGATTCCATATATATGTGTTAGCATACAGTATTTGTTTTTCTCTTTCTGACTTACTTCACTCTGTATGACAGACTCTAGGTCCATCCACCTCACTACAAATAACTCAATTTAGTTTCTTTTTTATGGCTGAGTAATATTCCATTGTATATATGTGCCACATCTTCTTTATCGATTCATCTCTTAATGGACACCTAGGTTGTTTCCATGTCCTGGCTATTGTAAATAGTGCTGCAGTGAACACTGTGGTGCATGACACTTTTCTTTTTTTAAATTAATTAATTTATTTTTTCCTTTTTTAAAAAAATTATTTTATTGGATTACAGCTGATTTACAATGTTGTGTTAGTTTCAGGTGTACAGTAAAGTGAATCAGATATCTATCTATCTATCTATATCTATATCTATATATATATCTCCACTCTTTTTTAGATTCTTTTCCCATATAGGTCATTACAGACAATATATTGAGTAGAGCTCCCTGTGCTATACAGTAGGTCCTTATTAATTATCCATTTTATATATAGTAGTATGTAAATGTCAATCCCAATCTCCAAGTTAATCCCTCCCCCATCTCTCCAGCCTGGTAACCATAAGTTTGTTTGCTACATCTGTGACTCTACTTCTGTTTTGTAAATAAGTTAATTTGTATCATTTTTTTAGATTCCACATATGAACAATATCATAAGATATTTGTCTTTGTCTGACTTGCTTCACTGAGTATGATGATCTCTGGGTCCATCCATGTTGCTGCAACTGGAATTATTTCATTCTTTTTTATGGCTGAGTAAGGTTCCACTGTATATATACACCACACCTTCTTTACCCACTCTCTGTTGATGGACATTTAGGTTGCTTGCATGTCCTGGCTATTCTGTAAACTGCTGCAATGAACATTGGGGTGCATGTATCTTTTTGAATTATACTTTTTCCATATACAAGCCCAGAAGTGGGATTCCTGGATCATATGGTAATTCTATATTTAGTTTTTTAAGGAGCCTCCATACTGTTCTTCAAAATAGTTGTATCAATTTACATTCCCGCCAACAGTGCAGGAGGGTTCCCTTTTCTCCACACCCTCTCCAGCATTTATTGTTTGTAGATTTTTTGATGATGACCATTCTGACTGGTGTGAGGTGATACCTCACAGTAGATTTGATTTGCATTTCTCTAATAATTAGTGATGTTGAGCATCCTTTCATGTTTTTGTTGGCAATCTGTATATATGCTTTGGAGAAATGTCTACTTAGGACTTCTGCCCATTTTTGGATTGGATTGTTTGCTTTTTGATATTGAGCTGCATGAGCTGCTTGTATATTTTGGAGATTAATCCTTTGTCAGCTGCTTCATTTGGAAATATTTTCTCCCATTCTGAGGGTTGTCTTTCCTTTGTTGTGCAATAGCTTTTAAGTTTCATAAGGTCCCATTTGTTTATTTTGGTTTTTATTTCCATTTCTCTAGGAGATGGGTCAAAAAAGGAGCTTGCTGTGATTTATGTCATAGAGTGTTCTGCCTATGTTTTCCTCTAAGAGTTTTATAATGTCTGGCCTTACATTTAGGTCTTTAATCCATTTTGAGTTTATTTTAGTTTACGGTGTTAGGGAGTATTCTAATTTCGTTCTTTTACATGTAGCTGTCCAGTTTTCGCAGCACCACTTATTGAAGAGGCTGCCTTATCTTCATTGTATATTCTTGCCTCCTTTATCAAAGATAAGGTGACCATATGTGCATCTGTTTTTCTCTAGGCTTTCTGTCGTGTTCCATTGATCTGTATTTCTGTTTTTGTGCCAGTACCATACTGTCTTGATTACTGTAGCTTTGTAGTATAGTCTGAAGTCAGGGAGCCTGATTCCTCCAGCTCCATTTTTCTTTCTCAAGACTGCTGTGGCTATTCGGGCTCTTTTGTGTTGCCATACAAATTGTGAAAATTTTTGTTCTAGTTCTGTGAAAAATGCCATTGGTAGTTTGATAGGGATTGCACTGAATCTGTAGATTGCTTTGGGTAGTATATTCATCTTCACAGTGTTGATTCTTCCTATCCAAGTACATGGTATATGTCTCCATCTGTTTGTGTCACCTTAATTTTTTTCATCAGTGTCTTATAGTTTCCTGCATACAGGTCTTTTGTCTCCTTAGGTAGGTTTATTCCTAGGTATTTTATTCTTTTTGTTGCAAGTGTAAGTGGAAGTGTTTCCTTAATTTCTCTTTCACATTTTTCATCATTAATGTATAGGAATGCAAGAGATTTCTGTGCATTTATTTTGTATCCCATTACTTTACCAAATTTGTTGATTAGCTCTAGTAGTTTTCTGGTAGCATCTTTAGGATTCTCTATGTAGAGTATCATGTCATCTGCAGTGTCAGTTTTCCTTTTTTTTCGATTTGGATTGTAATTATTTCTTCTTCTCTGATTGCTGTGGCTAAAACTTCCAAAACTATGTTGAATAATAGTGGTAAGAGTGGGCAACCTTGTCTTGTTCCTGATATTAGTGGAAATGGTTTCAGTTTTTTACCATTGAGAATGATGTTGCCTGTGGGTTTGTCATATATGGCCTTTATTATGTTGAGGTAATTCCCTCTGTGCCTACTTTCTTGAGGGTTTTTATCATAAATGGGTGTTTAATTTTGTCAAAAGCTTTTTCTGCATCTACTGAGGTGATCAAATGGTTTTTATCCTTCAATTTGTTAATATGGTGTATCACATTGATTGATTTGCGTATATTGAAGAATCCTTGCATTCCTGGGATAAACCCCATTTGATTACGGTGTATGATTCTTTTAATGTGCTGTTGGATTCTGTTTGCTAGTATTTTATTGAGGATTTTTGCGTCTATGTTCATCAGTGATGTTGGCCTGTAATTTTCTTTTTTTGTGACCTCTTTGTCTGGTTTTGGTATCAGGGTGATGGTGGCCTTGTAGAATGAATTTGGGAGTGTTCCTCCCTCTGCTATATTTTGTGAGAGTTTGAGAAGGATGGGGGTTAGCTCTTCTCTAAATGTTTGATAGAATTTGCCTGTGAATACATCTGGTCCTGGGCTTTTGTTTGCTGGAAGATTTTTAATCACAGTTTCAATTTCAGTGCTTGTGACTGGTCTATTTATTTTTTCTATTTCTTCCTTGTTCAGTCTTGGAGAGTTGTGCTTTTCAAAGAATTTGTCCATTTCTTCCAGGTTGTCCATTTTAATGGCATATAGTTGCTTGCAGCAATCTCTCATGATCCTCTGTGTTTCTGCAGTGTCAGTTGTTACTTCTCCTTTTTCATTTCTAAAACTGTTGATTTAAGTATTTTCCTGTTTTTCTTGATGAGTCTGGCTAATGGTTTATCAATTTTGGTTATCTTCTCAAAGAAGCAGCTTTTAATTTTATTTATCTTTGCTATTGTTTACTTCGTTTCTTTTTCTTTCTTTTTTTTTTTGCAGTATGTGGGCCCCTCGTTGTGGCCTCTCCTGTTGTGGAGCACAGGTTCCAGACGCGCAGGCTCAGTGGCCATGGCTCATGGGCCCAGCTGCTCCGCAGCATGTGGGATCTTCCCAGACCGGGGAACGAACTCGTGTCCCCTGCATCGGCAGGTGGACTCTCAACCACTGTGCCACCAGGGAAGCCCTACTTCGTTTCTTTTTCATTTATTTCTGATTTGATCTTTATGATTTCTTTCCTTCTGCTAACTTTAGGGGTTTTTTGTTCTTCCTTCTCTAATTGCTTTAGTTGTAAGGTTAGGTTGTTTATTTGAGATGTTTCTTGTTTCTTGAGATAGGATTGTATTGCTGTAAACTTCCATCTTATAACTGCTTTTGCTGCATCCCATAGATTTTGGGGCGTCGTGTTTTCATTGTCATTTGTTTCTAGGTATTTTTTTGATTTATTCTTTGATTTCTTCAGTGATCTCTTGGTTATTTAGTAACGTATTGTTTAGCCTCCATGTGTTTGTATTTCTTACAGTTTTTTTTTTCCTGTAATTGATATCTAGTCTCATAGCATTGTAGTCAGAAACAGTACTTGGTATGATTTCAGTTTTCTTAAATTCACCAAGGCTTGATTTGTGACTCATGATATGATCCATCCTGGAGAATGTTCCATGAGCACTTGAGAAGAAATTGTATTCTGTTGTTTTTGGACAGAGTGTCCTATTAATATCCATTAAGTCCATCTTGTTTAATGTATCATTTAAAGCTTGTGTTTCCTTATTTATTTTCATTTTGGATGATCTGTCCATTAGTGAAAGTGCGGTATTAAAGTACCTATTATTATTATGTTACTGTTGATTTCCCCTTTTATGGCTGTTAGCATTTGCCTTATGTGTTGGGGTCCTCCTATTTTGGGTGCATAAATATTTACAATTGTTATGTATCCTTCTTGCATTGATCCCTTGATCATGATGTAGTGTCCTTCTTTGTCTCTTGTAATAGTCATTATTTTAAAGTCTATTTGTATGATTTGAGAATTGCTTCTCTGGCTTTCTTTTGTTTTCCATTTGCATGGTATTTCTTTTTCCATCCCCTCACTTTCAGTCTGTATGTGTCCCTAGGTCTGAAGTGGGTCTCCTGTAGACAGCATATATATGGGTCTTGTTTTTGTAACCATTCAGCCAGTCTCTGTCTTTTGGTTGGAACATTTAATCCATTTACATTTAAGGTAATTATTGATATGTATGTTCCTATTACCATTTTCTCAATTGTTTTGGGTTTGTTTTTGTAGGTCTTTTCCTTGTCTTGTGTCTCCTGCCTAGAAAAGTTCCTTTCGCATTTGTTGTAAAGCTGGTTTGATGGTGCTCATCTCTCTTAGCTTTTGCTTGTATGTAAAGGTTTTAATTTCTCCATCAAAACGGAATGAGATCCTTGCTGGGTAATCGTGGTTGTAGGTTTTTCCCTTTCATCACTTTAACCATCTACTGCCCCTCCCTTCTGGCTTGCAGAGTTCCCACTGAAAGATCAGCTGTTAACCTTATGGGGATTCCTTTGTATGTTATTTGTTGCTTTTCTCTTGCTGCTTTTAATATTTTTTCTTTGTATTTAATTTTTGATATTAAATACAAAGTTTGATAGTTGGACTAATATGCATCTTGGTGTGTTTCTCCTTGTATTTCTCCTGTATGGGACCCTCTGCACTTCCTGGACTTGATTGACTATTTCCTTTCCCATATTAGGGAAGTTTTCAACTATAATCTCTTCAAATATTTTCTCAGTCCCTTTCTTTTTCTCTTCTTCTTCTGGTACCACTACAGTTCAAATGCTGGTGCATTTTATGTTGTCCCAGAGGTCTCTGAGACTGTCCTCAATTCTTTTCATTCTTTTTTGTTTATTCTGCTCTGCGATAGTTATTTCCACTATTTTATCTTCCAGGTCACTTATCCGTTCTTCTACCTCAGTTATTCTGCTACTGATTCCTTCTAGAGAATTTTTAATTTCATTCATTTTGGTGTTCATCATTGTTTGTTTGCACTTTAGTTCTTCTAGGTCCTTGTTAAATATTTCTTGTATTTTCTCCATTCTATTTCCATGATTTTGTATACCTTTACTATCATTAGTCTGAATTATTTTTCAGGTAGCCTGCCTATTTCCTGTTCATTTGTTTGGTCTGTTGAGTTTTTACTTTGCTCCTTCATCTGCTGCATATTTCTCTGTCTTGTCTTTTTGCGTAACTTACTGGGGTCTCCTTTTTGCAGGCTTTGGTTTCGCAGTTCCTCTTGTTTTTGGCATCTGCCTCCCAGTGGGTAAGGTTCATTCAGTGGGCTCCTAGTGGAGGTGACTGGTGCCTGTGTTCTCCCAGATGAGGCTGGATCTTGTCTTTCTGGTGGGCAGTGCCATGTCTGGTGGTGTGTTTTGAGGTGTTTGTGAACTTAGTATGATTTTAGGCAGCCTCTCTGCTAATGGGTGGGGTTGTGTTCCTCTTTTGCTAGTTTTTTCGCATAGGGTATACAGCACTGGAGCTTGCTGCTCATTGAGTGGAGCTGGGTCTTAGCATTGAGACAGAGATTGCTGGGAGAGCTCTTGCTGTTTGATATCACATCGGGCTGGGAGGTCTGTTCTGGTCCAGTGTCCTGAACTCGGCTCACCCACCTCAGAGGTTCAGGCCCGACACCCAGCCATAGCACCATGACTCTGTCAGCCACACAGCTTTTGGGAAGTGTCAGATCTTCTGCCAGCGTTCAGGAGGTGTTCTGTAGGAGTTGTTCCATGTGGAGATTTTTTTTTTTTTTTTTTTGCGTTACATGGGCCTCTCACTGTTGTGGCCTCTCCCGTTGCCAAGCACAGGCTCCAGATGCACAGGCTCAGCGGCCATGGCTCACGGGCCCAGCCACTCTGTGGCATGTGGGATCTTCCCGGACCGGGGCACGAACCTGTGTCCCCTGCATTGGCAGACGGACTCTCAACCACTGCGCCACCAGGGAAGCCCCTAGTTGTATTTTTGATGTATTTGTGGGGAGAAAGGTGACCTCCACGTCTTATTCCTCCTCCATCTTGAAGATCCTCCTCAAGATATTTTAGACATGCCTATCTTTTGGGGCTGCCAAAGTAGGTGAAAGTAAATGTGCAGTCTGAGTATCTGAAATCTGGTGGGGCGTGGTCATGGCGGGGCCAGGGTTGCTCAAGGTTCAGGGGAGCCTGACCTTTAATGTTATTTTAAATGGTTTTTTCTTGATTCAGTGGTTGATTGTTTGCTGTGATCTTCTGGCTGTTTTCCAGAGTTCTGAGTTGGTTCTGTCAATTTAGCTTGTTTTTCATGTTTTTGTGGAAGTATGGGCATCAGGAGCTATGTACAATATTATTTTCCTGATATGACTCTCTCTCTAAATTATTTTTAAGCATTCCTTTCCTAAATATATCCTTCCCAGGAGAAATGGTTTGGGGACTCGATGTAGGCAGTATTGTTTTCCATATTTCTCCACAGTATTTTATGAATATAGACATATAGGTATATTGATATATAGATATGAATTTTTAATAATACTTTATATCAAAAGGAGAAGTCACAAATTCTAATCAACCAAATTCACTGTGATGATCTTTAAGTCTCACTGCATCTATTTATTTTCATAACAGAAACAGTTTGCTTTATGTGAGAACAGATGTATGTGTGATTATTCGCCCTGAAATATTCAAGCACTGGAGTAAAGCAGCAATTTACAATTGCTGCGTAAGACTTCTTTTAAGTACACAATTAGTGAACAATGAAGAACTCATTACCTCTTATATCTTTACAGTCCAGGAAACAAACAATTAAAATTGGTGATGTGAAAACGTGTGTAGATAAACTTACGTACACATAAACACACATCACACTATTCCAAGTTTCCTGAAACTGGAAAGCATCTGCTATCTTTATTAGAGACTTTGCTGTAGATGAAAAAATTAGCCAGAAGTTGGTTTTGTCTTGGTGTCCCTTAACCTTTTGATATTTGTTTCCATCATTTAAGTAATTATTTATTTGTGATAAAGAAGAGGGGAGAAACAACCATAGAAGAAACAGGGATCATAAGGAGAAAAGTACCTTCATTCTTGATCTGGTAAATCTTTGCCAGATTATTCTCTATTTAGTTATCCCCTTGCTGATAATAGGACACTTATTAACAATTCCTCCAAATGAATTGTTGATTTTTCAGTAGCTTTATCTGTGTTTCTGTAAATGGAAGATACATTTGTTTACAATACCCTGCTCTAAATCATTTGTTTTACCATATATGGACTCCAACAGCAAGTGTACTATTAGTGCACTACAGCAATCCTATTACACTCATGGTCATCAATATTATGCTTTCCTAGGAAATTTTTGATACCTTCTCTTCCCTCAAATCTTTATCCCCTCTTCCCCTATATTCACCTTTCACTTTTAGGTGATGACCTTCCTTCTTGCACTGAGATATTTTCATCATAAGAGAAATCAGCTTCACTCATCCTGTGCTTGCCAACTAATATATATATATATATATAGATAGATAGATAGATAGATAGATTGATTCTACCTTTGTTCCCATTGCTATGCATAAGCCCTTCCTGAGCCTAACCCAGCTTTATATACAGCCCAGATCTTCCCTAAAATTCTAGACACATACATGGAACTGGCCACTCATCATCTTCTTTTGAAAGTAAACTAGGTACCTCAAAAATAATTTTAAAGTAAAATCTTTATTGGCTTAAAACATAAATAGTTAAGAGTATATAAAATATGATTATACAGTTCAATATATTTCTAAAAAGACAATGCACTGTTTACCAGCATCACAGAAGTCCCTCTTTTGTCTTTGCTGATAGGTGTCAACCCCCCAGTTAACAATATCCTAATTCTTTTTTTTTCTTTTGTGGTACACGGGCCTCTCACTGTTGTGGCCTCTCCCATTGTGGAGCACAGGCTCTGGATATGCAGGCTCAGCAGCCATGGCTCACGGGCCCAGCCACTCCATGGCATGTGGGATCTTCCCGGACCGGGGCACAAACCCTCATCCCCTGCATCGGCAGGCAGACTCTCAACCACTGTGCCACCAGGGAAGCCCAACAATATCCTAATTCTTAATACTATAGGGAAGTTTTGTCTCTTTTTACACTTTATATAAAAGTAGGAATCCTACAGTACGTACTCTTTTGCACCTATTATTTTATCTTAACGTTATTTGTGGGATGCATTCATGATGTTACGAAGAGTTACATAGCTGTATAATATTGTATAAATATATCATAAGTTACTGCTGGTCACTATTTAGTTTGCTTCTAGTTTTGGGGTGTTATAATAGTGCTGCTATAAAATTTCTTGTACATGTCTTTTAGCGAAATTTGTGCACACCACTATTTGGCATATATCTCAGAGTGAAATTCCTCAGTATGTGTATATTTTGCTTTAGTAGACACAGCTAGACAGTTTTCCAATGTGGCACCAATTTATACCCTCATCAGCGGTTTATGAGTGTAATCTCGATATCATATATCCAAAACCTAGCTTTTTTCTGCCTACCACAAACAATCTCTTCTAAAGTCATCTACCATTTGAATAAGTGGCAAATTTATTTTTCTGTTTGATCACTTATGTCAAAAAAATAAAATCCTGACAACATTTTTAACTCTTATTTTTCTCATTGCTGTACTTCTAATCCATCAGCAAATCCTGAAGCCTCTCTTGAAAAAGCATGTGGCATACAAATTCATATCAATGGTATACGTACATATATTAGTACTTGTTCTAATCTGCCATGACTTCTTGGCTTTTTTTTTTTTTAAACAACTTTACTGGCGTATAGTTGCTTTACAATGTTGTGTTACTTTCTGCTGTATTACAAAGTGCATCAGCTATATGTATACATATATCCCCATATCCCCTCCCTCTTGTCTGGTTTTTAATTGGCTACATGTTCCGTTCCATCTCTTACAGCTGGTTCTCCACTGAGCAGCCAGCAGAATTATAAAACATAAGCCACATCTTATCCTCATTGGTGACTCATCTCACTCAGAGTAAAAGACTCTTACAGTGGTCTCTCAGCCTTTATTAGTTTGTCCCTTGTTTTTATCTTACCTCATCTCCTTCCCCTTTCCCCTTGCCAACTACACCCCTGCCACACTGGCCTTCTTGCCATCGCTCAAATGTCTGAAGCATGGTCATATCTCTGGTCCTTACACATGCTAGTATTTCCAACCAGGTGTGCTTCTCCAGGAACCCAGTCTTTTCTCAAGTGTTAACTCATTAAAAAGTAAATATTAACCCCTGCACCTCCCTTGCACTCCCTTTTCCCTTACTTTCATTTGTCTGCAGTTTTTGAAATAGTAATTGCTTATTTACCAATTTACCAACAGTAGAGAAGATGTATGGCAAGAGTATGACTTTGTTTTATTCAATCTGTTTCCCAGTTACCTAGAACAGTGCCTAGGATAAACTAGATATTAATATGAAGTATATTAGTCAATAAATAAATGGATTTGTCTCCTCCATGAATAAGTAATTTTTAAAATAGAGTGTTAACCCAAAGGCATTTTTAAAAATTAAAGAATATTTAAAAGATTGTTTAGTCCAAATTCTTCTGTTCAAACTAAAAATCACAAGGGAGATGCTCAGAGATACTAAGCAATATGGAAGCATTAATCAATTGTCTGTAAGACTAAAAGCATTTGTATTTCGAAAAAGTTAATTATTTGCATGTGTTAATTATAAATTGAGTACCATAACATTTTGATAACTTACATAAACTATATTTAGCATGATTCAGTATTTCCAAATATTCCTTGGTTACCCAGTGTTGTCATTAGACATAGGAATGATTGCTCTAAACTGTGATAACATTGTGGATTCTAACACTTTTTACATTTGCATGGATCAATGCCAAGATCAGAGATTTCTGAAATAATATGGATGTGGCAGTTACATAATCTCAAAAATTCCTCAGGCTTCTGTGGTGGTGCAGTGGTTAAGAATCCACCTGCCAATGCAGGGGACATGGGTTTGAGCCCTGGTCCGGGAAGATCCACATGCTGTGAAGCAATTAAGCCCATGTGCCGTAACTACTGAGCCTGTGCTCTAGAGCCTACGAGCCACAACTACTGAGCCCATGTGCCACAGCTACTGAAGCCTGCACACCTAGAGCCCATGCTCTGCAACAGGAGAAGCCACCGCAATGAGAAGCCTGTGCATCTCAATGAAGAGTAACCCCTGCTCACCAGAACTAGAGAAAGCCCACATGCAGCAACGAAGACCCAATGCAGCCAAAAATAAATAAATAGTTTTAAAAAAAATCCTTAATGTGATCCACATTAGCACACTTGAGTTTTAAAATATTCAGTTCAATTGTGGTATCAATTAGAAAAATCATTAGAGATTAAAATGTTATTTTGCAGGGTTATTAATAAATATCCATGCTAAGTGCTCATTCAATACAAGTTGGAATAAACTGGTTTAAGGGAAGCAGGAAGACCTTTTCCCCCAGCTTCCCTTTTCCCTGGTTTTCTAATCCAAGATATTGCATATTTAGCAATGAATTTCTTCCCTTCGTCAAATATACATGTGAAGTAATAAGAAATACATATGTTGGTCTCTGGCTGTAGTCCCTGACACATGGCTCATCAAACCTTTGTAAATTGCTAAGTGATAAGAGAACTGGGAGCATCTTTCATTCTGTTGAGGTTACTCTGGGTGAGCTCCTGAATGGGGATGGTCACCAAGAAGACCAGTCCATGATAAGAAGCTTAGAACTTTCAGCCTCACTTCTCATCCTCCAGAGAGGGGAGAGAGGCTGGCAGTGGAGTTAATAATTGATCTTGTCTACATGAGAAAGCTTTCATAAGATCCCAGTAATATGGGATCTTGGGAGCTTCCAGATTGATAAACATATTCACATTCCAGGGCAATGCACTCTAACGCTATGGAGACAACCCTCCTGCACTCAGGACCCTCCCAGACCTTGCCCTACGTATCTCTTCAGCTGGTTGTTCATATGTATCCATTATCACATCCTCCCTGAGTTCTGTGAGCTGTTCTAGCAAAAAATCAAAGTCAAGGGGCAGGAGGTCATGGGAATCCCTGATTTCTTGCCATTCTGGACAGAAATTCCAGGTAACCTGGGGACCTACTATTGCAATTGACATGTAAAGTTGAGGGGCAGGGCAGTCTTATGTGACTCAGACCTCCCCCTGTGAGATTTGACGCTATCACCAGGTAGATAGTGTAAGAATTGAGTTAAATTGTAGGGACACCTGGCTCGTGTCACAGAATCACGTGGTGTGCCTAAAACGCCCACACATTTGGTAACCAGGGTGTCAGAAGTGAAGTATTCTGTGTGGTAGTAGAGAAAGACACAGGAGGAGAACTGTACGTTTTTCACATAGAACACGTTATGATATGATGATGTTAAATCCTATCCTGGGCTCAAGTTTCAATCAGAGAAGTAGGACAGAACAGAAAAGGACATGGAGGGGAAAGTTAGGATGTCATAGAGACTAGAATATCTAAAGATAGGACAGACGGAAGGCCCTAGAATCCAGCTTTTATTCCTTTTCTGTAGGTAGTGTGCAGACAAGAAGGACTATGATGTAATTCAGAGTGGTCATTAGTTATGCAGGACTGAGTCACCCTGAGCCGTGTCTTCATCAATTTTGAACACTTGGACTTTGAGCAATTTCCATCATCTCTGTAGCTTAAAACTCTTTGTTTTCTGTGGATAATGATTCTTACTTTGTGCTAGGATTAAATAGGTAATGCATTAAAGCTCTGGTTACATGGTTTAGATTAAATAAATATTATCTCGCTGCTTTTTTTCTACAGATGCTCTTAGAAACAAGTCCTGTGACAATTTTCTGAGTTGTCTTCTTCTTTTTTTTTTTTTTTTTTTTGGTATGGGGTTTGTTGTTCCAAAATCAGGATTTCTGTATCAAGCAGACACAGCCTTAGTATGTGCTTTCTTCTGTTTCCTGACATTTCACAGACTAGTGAAGGACATGGGAGTGATACTTAATGAATTTACATATTAAAGTTACTTTGGTCTCTGAAGGTGAAAGATTTCGTTGAAATTCCAGGTGCAGCTTACTGGTTGGATGGAAATGGACATATCTGAATGTATCAACCAACTCCAGCTGAATTTCAAAACCTCCAAGATCCATCGAACCATCAAGTACATTTGCAAATGTATTTTCACTTAACCTTTTTTGAATCAAAGATAATTTAAAGAAAAAAAATTTAGCTGAGTAGTTTGAGTTCATTTACACTTATATCATCAAAATGCCATTTTGCAAGCACTTTAAGCCATTTTGAATTCTTCTAATACGTTTAAAAGGCGTGAAAAAGTGTGTTTTATATTTACAAAAAAGGAGCTGACATATATTAACAAAAGAGAACACACCCCAGGCACTTGATTCTTAGAATACATTTGCAGTGATTCCTTCTCAGTGGCATCATAGATAAAATTTGACCCTTCTGCAAAGTTAAACACATACCTCTTCTTCCAGGATACAAAACAAAATTTCCTCTTTCTTTTCTATTAAGCACAAAAAGAGGGTTTGAATAGGAATGTGAGGAGGTCCTTGCAGGGGAGGAATTTAGAAAAAGAGCAAAATTTATTAGTTAAAGAAGTTCTAAATGTAATGGTGAGAATAAACTCCTCAAAAATATAGAGCGTGCTCTGTGCCATTAGTAAGATGCTTTGTGTACCCTGTGTGTTTCCGTAAACCCCTCACAAATGCTGAAGGTCCACCCAGAAGTCTACCCCAGCCCAGAATCAAAAGGCACAGACACTTCACACAGGTTATTTTCTCCTGTCCTCCTTCTTTTATACCTTGCTTTTTACTCTGGTTTTGTTGGTGGTCCTGGTGTTCCTGTAGATAGGAACATGTGCATTAAAGGAAAAAAAAATCACTGTGAGGATTTTTGTGTATGCAGCTCTCATGTTTCATGAAGCCTCTTCTGCAGTCATGATTATATGGGTCCCTCTTAGATGGAGGACCCAGTGATGAGAGAGTCATTGGCTCACATCACCCCTCCAACACTCCCTAAAGCCATCCTTAAAACTCAACAATTGAAGTAAAAACAGCTTTTAATAAAACAAAGTAGCTCCTCTGTCAATGAGATTGTTGACCCTAAGTTGCTCCAAAATAAGCCCTCCAGAGCCAGCACAGGAGACCCCAGCATGGTATGTCACTGGCATATTTTTCTGTATTTCTGTGTGTGTGTGTGTTTGTATGTAGTTACATACATAGAATTTATATATAGTCTATAGTTTTTTATTTCTGTGTATGTATATGCATATGCTGTGTATGAGTATTTTTGTTTCCTGTGTATGTGTGTATTTCATGCCTGTGTGTTTATCTCATGTACACAAACAGGAATACATATATAGATATAGATGTATTTGTTTTTCACATACTTTTTTTTTAGACATAATGCTATTTTGCACACTTAATAGACTACAGTATAGTGTAAACATAACTTTTATTGCCCTGGGAAACCAAAAATTTATGTGACTCACTTTATTGTGGTAGTCAGGAACCTAACCTGCAATATCTCTGAGGTCTGCCTGTATATGGTTATCAGAAAATACCACCACTGGGTGTTGATGGGAAGAGACTTGTGGTTGGTTATTTTGATGAGAAGGGTGAACAGAGGAGCCTGAAATACACATTGCTGCCCAACATGTGAGGCATCTCAGGAGGGAGGGAAGTGGAGGAAATGAATGCACTGGGTACCCAAGGTTGGAAGGTTATATTAACAGGCAGGAAAAAGTAGTAGGAGATCAAACAAAACTTGGATCTTCCTGCAATCTTGGCCTCAAGTGAGCCTGTGAAATATATATAGGTAACAAGGTGAAGCTGATAAATATTAAAAGCATTTGAATAATTCCTGTCCAAAGCAGAACAAGTTTGCTTCTTCTGTATTGCTAGTTTAGCCAACTGTATTAACCATAGTATAGTCAGGACATGGAAGCAACCTAAGTGTCCATCTACAGATGAATGGATAAAGAAGATGTGGCACATATATATAATGGAATATTACTCAGCCATAAAAAGAAACAAAATTGAGCTATTTGTAATGAGGTAGATGGACCTAGAGTCTGTCATACAGAGTGAAGTGAGTTAGAAAGAGGAAAACAAATACCATATGCTAACACATATATATGGAATTAAAAAAAAAAAAAAGTTCTGAAGAACCTAGGGGCAGGACAGGAATAAAGATGCAGATGCAGAGAATGGACTTGAGGACACGGGGAGGGGGAAGGGTAAGCTGGGACAAAGTGAGAAAGTAGCGCTGACACATCTACGCTACCAAATGTAAAGCAGATAGCTAGTGGGAAGCAGCTGCATAGCACAGGGAGATCAGATCGGTTAAGTGAAAATACATTTGCAAATATACTTGATGGTTCAGTGGATCTTGGAGGTTTTGAAATTCAGCTGGAGTTGGTTGATACATTCAGATATGTCCATTTCCATCCAACCAGTGAGCTGTACCTGGAATTTCAACGAAATCTTTCACATTCAGAGACCAAAGTAACTTTAATATATAACATTATCTAGTCTATACATAGTATCCTGATTTTCTCCGCTGTCCCAATATTGTGCATTATAATCAAAGCAGATCACATTTAATGTGTTGCACTGAGTTGTTATGTGTCTTTAAGCCTCTTTTAATCTGAATGATCCTGTCTATCCTTGGGTATCTTGACATTGATATTTTGGATGAACATAGGTGATTTCATTTATTTTTCTTACTGAAGAACAGTTGATTTACAATATTATATTATTTTCAGGTGTACAACGTAGTGATTCAATATTTTTAGATTATATCCCATTTAAAATTATTGCAAAACAATGGCTATATTTTCTTGTGCTGTATAATATATTTTTGTTGCGTATCTATTTTATACATAGTAGTTATTATATCTTAATACCATGCTCCTACCTTGTCTCTCTCCTCATCCCTTTCCCCATTGGTAACCACTAGTTTGTTTCCTATACCTGTGAGTCTGTTTTGTTATATACATTCATTTGCTTTATTTTTTAATACCACTTGTAAGTAATAACAGAGTACTTGTCTTTCTCTGACTTATTTCACTAAGCATAATACTCCCTAGGTCTATTAATGTTGTTTCAAATGGCAAAATTTCATTCTTTTTATGGCTGAGTAATATTCATATATATTCATATGAATATATGTATCACATCTTTATCCATTCATCTATCAATGGGCATTTATGTTGCTTCCATATCTTAGCTATTATAAATAATGCTAATATTATAAATGTTCATAACAGCATTTGGGTACTGCTATGAACATTTAGGTACATGTATCTTTTAGATTTATGTTTTAGTTTTCTTCAGATATATACTCAGGAGTGGAATTGCTGGATCATATGGTAACTCTCTTTTTAGTTGAGGAACCTCCATACTGTTCTCCATAGTGGCCGCGTCAACTTACATTCCCACCAACAGTGTACAAAAATCCCCTTTTCTTCACATCCTCACCAAAATTTGTTATTTTTGTTTTTTTTGATGATGGCCATTATAATGGGTATGAGGTGATTTCTCATTGTGGTTTTAATTTGCATTTCTCTGCTGATTAGTAATATTGAGCAGCTTTTCATGTGCCTGTTGGCCATCTGTATTCTTTGGAAAGATGTCTATTCAGGTCTTCTGCCCACTTTTTGCTTTTTTTAAAAAAATATTGAGTGTATCAGCCATTTGTTTTTTTGGGATATTACCACCTTGGTGATCATATCATTTGCAGATATTTTGTCCCGTACAGTAGTTTATCTTTTCATTTTGTGGATGGTTTTCTTTGCTGTGCAAAAGCTTTTAAGTTTGCTTATTTTTGCTTTTATTTCTTCTGCCGTAGGAGACAGATCCAAAAAAAATAGTGCTATGATTAACGTCAAGTAGTGTTCTGCCTATGTTCTCCTCTAGGAATCTTATGGCTTCAGGTCACACATTTAGGTCTTTAATCCATTTTGAGTTTACTTTCTGTGTGGTGTGAGGGAGTGTCCTAAGCTCATTCTTTTACATGTAGCTGTCCAGCTTTCCCAGCACCACTTATTGAAGAGGCTGTCTTTTCTCCGTCTTTGTCATATATTAATTGACCATAAGTGTGTGTTTACTTCTGGATTCTCTTTTCTGTTCTATTGATCTATGTGTCTGTTTTTGTACCTGAATTGGAATCTCAGTTCTATCTCTTAGTACCTGTAAGATTTGGGCATGTAATGAATTTAAACAATATTTTCCTCACTTACAAAATGAAGATGATACACATCTCACAACAAGCTGTAAGTAAACCCTTGTGAGGGAAATCTTTCATTGTTTTCTAGAGAAATAGATTCAATGGAAGAGTGTGAGAATAAATACACAGAATCTTAGGCTGAAAATTTGAAGATGGAGTTTTACAGAAGCCAAATGATAGAATAATTTAAATGTTCTAGTTTGACAAAGAAAAGCCCCTGCATGTGTAGATGTGGTAAACTTCATTTAGGAAAAATTGGAAATACTATAAAAATATTATTTAAATGTGATTAAGTGGTCAAATATATATATATATATATATATATATATATATATATATATATATATATATATATATATATATAAAATTTAGTACTGAGCGCATTATTTTTGTTTAAGCTTTTACACTGATTATTTGGAAATATCATCTCACCTTACAGTAGATTTGCATCTAGCATGCATCCTTTATCTTAATGAGGATCAGTTCAAGAAAACCATATGAAAATTTGCAAGTTTGGTAATATTCCAAATTTGGATGGAGTGTGGAAACATAGAATCAATAATTATTGGTAGAAATAGGTATAAAATGTTTCATTCATCTATTCATTCATTAAATAGTATGCTTACTGTTTTCCAACAATTACGCTAGGAACTAGGGATACAAAAGTGAATAAATAAAATCTTTGAGCAAACATTTTTGAGAAAAGTTTAGGAAACACCTGCTAAAGTCAGAAATAAGCATATGCTTCAACACAGCAATTCCATGGATAAAATTTAACCAAATCTATCCAGATAATTGTAGAAAGACATTCAGAACAACATTATTTATAATAGAAAAAAATAAAATTAGTTTAATGATTACCTACAGTAGTGGATAACAACTACCTTATGCTACAACTATAATGACGTAATATTCTGGAGAGACTAAGAATTAAGTAGATTTTATTATAGAAGGAAAAGAGTGAACTGTATATTATTGCCCTATAATACAAATGTATGTGTCTCTGACATGTCTCTATGCTTTCATACAAAGATTTATATAAGAAACTGTTAACAATTAATTCAGGAAATTAGATGCATGGTATAAGTGGGGATAGAGACTTTTGCTTATCACAACTTTTACTACCATTTAAAGTTTTTAACATACGCATGTATTAGTATTACTTAAAAAATTAATGAACATCAAAAAAGATATAGATTAATGTTCCTTGATTTAAAACCCTATCCATTATTTTACCACATGCTCTCCTTATTAGGAGCTATGTGATCAAGCTCTTCTAGAATCTGCATGAGATAAAACATGGGAACAAATCTACACATATGACAGCTTTCATCTTCAAATTTCCTCTTGAAAGATCCAATTCATGTGAAATTCTTTCTACCACTGCTGGAAACAGAGAATCTCCTCAAAGATGTTGATCAGGATGTGACAGAGAAGAGGGTAGAGAAAGTGGGACTAGAGGCTTAACTTCCCTAACAGTCACCATGGATTAAACCCATATGCTAACTGCCTGGATGTTTCTTCCCAGCCCTGTCTCCATCCATACAATGTTCTTTTTCTCTTTTCCAATTAACATTTTCTCAGTGACATTTGTGTGTCAGAAGAAAGGAATTCCAAAATTTTTGACTCCATAAAATTTTTCTGTTCTTGACCTTAAGACAAAAATTTAGATTCAAACACAGAATTAAACCATTAGCAGAATAAACATAGGATTCATATCTCTCATATAAATTAGGGAGTGAGAGGAGACATGATTAATAAGATCAGGAGGGAAAAATTATAAGAAAACATAATAAACATAGAACATAGAAAAAGAAAAATAACACTAACACATGAGTTTCTTCATATATATAATTTTGTAAAAAAATATCTAGCTCAATCTCTTGTATGAATGTAGATGTAAAATTCCAAAATAAAATATTACCAAACTAATCCAGCATGTCATGAGTTACTATGGTATCATACAGGAATGCATGTTCCTTCTGAAAAGCATAAAATTTATTAATTTAATCCATAATGTTAATATGTTACAGAAGAAAACAACATTAAGCTGGGTCAGTGTTTCTTAGCCGGGACATCGATTGCATTTGAGGAAAATACTGCCATGCATGGCAGAAGCTTTGGCATGTCTGGTGTCTTTCCAGTGAATGCCCCTAGCACTCTCCAGTTACTGGAGCAACCAAAAATATGGACTCTCCTTTTTTGCACCACGTTCAAATGCTCCCTGTGGGAGACTGTCTCAGGTTGAACATCATGTCAACATAGAAACTAAGAAACTTTCATCAGGTTTAAGACCCATTCATTTGTATCCCATTAAGTCTTAATACAGTGGGAATAGTGGGATTGTCTTTAGAAATAACAACAGCGAATATCCTTCTTAAAGGTGAAGTGGTGGAATCCATTGCATTAAAGTCAGAAATAAGAAAAAGAAGCTGGTCTCACCACTATTATTCATCATTATGGGGAGGTCATGCCTGTGTCAGCATCAAAAATGGGGGAAAAAGGAGAAATAAGTCTCTGTTTCTTAAGTCTTAATGGTAGTGTAGGGAATCATCTCCCTGACAAATCAAAGAGATGTATAAGTAGTCAAAAATAAATAAATAATTGCATGAGTATGCAAACGTGTGTTTGTGCGTGTGTGTGTGATGTAAGAAGACACAAATACAACTACATAAGTATATAACGGTTGTGTATATATCAACAGTAAATAATTTAAAATGCAATGAAAAGGAAAACCCCAGTTGCAGTAGCAAGAAAAGTTTAATATGGGAAAGTAAACAATAATTTTGAAGACCTGTATGAAGAAAATATTAAACTTTATTCATGGACGTAAAGAAAATTGGAAGTAATGGAGAAACAGTCTATGTTCTTGGATTCTCTCCTGAATAAATCAAACATTTTAAGCACAACTCCTGTAGGTGGGAATTTAGTATATGATAAAACTAGTATTTCACTTCAGTGATGATAGGATGTATAATTAAATCAAAGGTTTTATGTAAGATTCTCAGTGGAATTTTGATATTTGCTTGATATTTTGAAAAGAAAATTCTGAAATTCACTAGGAAGAACAAATTCTGTAAAGTAGATAAGACAACTTTAAAATAAGAATAATTAGGCAGTATTTACCCTAAAAAATAAATTATGTAATAAAGATATATTAGTTATAGCAGTGTTGTATTAACACAGAGGAAAGGACAGATTACAAAATTCAGAAACAGATTCAACTGCAAAAAGACTTTAGCATATGAGACAGATGTCACTTTAAGTTAGTAAGAAAAAAGTATGTTCTTTAGAAATATTTAGGTCAATATTCTGAAAAAAAGAAATTCTATAGTTACTTTATACTTTTCACCAGAATAAATTGTAGAAGGACTATATATTTAAAAATACTAAATAACATTCCAAATCTACTAGGCAAAATTTAGAGTGGAAATAAACACACGCAAGTTTATGGTATTAGAAAAGTTTCTTTTCAAATTGACAGTCAAGTAAAAGCACAAAAGAGGAAAAAATAAAAGACTGATAGGTATAAGTACCTATAAAGGTAATAGTTTTAAAATAATAAACATAGACAACAAATTAAAGACCGGAAAGTAAACTAGGAAAAGTAATAGATAACTGATTCACATGTGAAACAAAGTGGTTAATATCTCTAATTAGAGCATTTTATAAATCAATAAGAAAAGACAATAACTAGTAAAAATGAGCAGAGAGTATTAAAGGACTTATCACAAAAGTGAAAAGTTTTAAAAAGACATATATGAAAACACATTTATCCTCACAAGCAAAGAAATACAAATAAATACAATGGTATGTTTTGTCTATCAGAGTAGATAGATAGACAAATAGATGAATTTCAAGAAGACATTCAAGAAGGGTTCAATGAAGGGACTGTTTACAAATATGTGCATAGAAGTAAGAAAACCCATAAGAAAAGGTGACTTGACTGCATAAAGTAAGTCACTGCTACCCTTGCCTGAAGGGACAAGAGAGTGCGTGGTTTCCAATAAGAGCTACAATGGGAAGAGAGGGCTACCCCACAAGAGCTGTGATCTTGATAAACCACTGCATAATCGCATCAAAAAAGGGAAGAAGAAAGGATGATCAATCCCTTTTGGTCCTATGATCTGGATTAAACCAATTGGAATTGACATGGCAAGACAGCTAGGCAGTATAGGTCCATAGAGGATACCAAACAAGGGTGAAAAATGAACCTTAGTACTCAAATGCAGAATATATAATACAAAGACCTAATAAATCATTAAGCAAATATAAGGCATAGATAAAAGTTTGAAAGAAGGGAGAAAAGTTGCTCACGTGTCCTCTGTGCAGTATCACCTAAGGAAGCTTTTGGGTAGAAGAGGTAAAGAATCATAAGAGTAATATAGAATGGGAAATCATACATTATGAAAAAATTCTTGAAGATGAGTCATAACATAAGGAGAATGAAGAAAAATAAGGAGGAAGTGAATAAGTGAATGGAGAATTAGAAATGGTCAGAGAAGGGACAACAGAAGGAAGAGACAAAGGAGAAAGAGGATGGACATGGTCTCTAGCAGAAATGAAAAAAGGATAGACTTGTGGTGGATTTTTGTAGTGGAAAGGAAAAAGAGGTTAGATTCACTCCCAGATTAACTTTTGGCCCATCCTTCTCTAGTTCTTTCCCTCTCAACACCCTCAGATCTAATTGATCTTATTCAGTTTTGGACCAGTGGTTTTCCTCCCCATGTCCCCTATTCTGACTATTCTGTTTCATATCACCCTCCTGATCCCTATACCCTGTTCAATTTTCCTGTCATCTGTTGACATACAATATAATTTATTTCTTCATATAAGTATTGTGTAGAGTCTGTTGGGCCATGTAAAACTAAGCTCTAAAGGGCCAAAGATTTTGTTTAGTTTATGCATGGATGTATCGCTTAGTACAGTTCCTGGTGCAAAGTAGGTGCTTAAGAAATGTTGTTAAGTGAATGAAGAAATAAATGAATAACTCACAGAGACTACCTACATAGCAGCACAACTGAAGCAAGTTCTGTTTCACCATATCGTCCCATTTTGCAAATTGACTGGTTGCTTTTCCCTCCTGACAGAGTCTCCATAAGAAAGAATCATCTCCACATCCTTGTACAGGCTTTTCCTTTGTGAACCATGTGGTCAGATATAACCGGATTCTTATGCTGAATAAACACTTATGACTTTGGGTAAATTATGTAGCATCTCTAAACATCTGGAAAATTAAAGTAACAGTCCTTTATTTGGGGACTTGAGGAAGACATCAGGTACAAAGTATGTACCAAATAATTCATTATTACTTATTTGCCTTTCACGTACCTCCATGCTCTTGCTTCAAAAAGGACCACAGCTTGGGGGGATAAAAAAAAAAAAAAAAAAAAAAAAAAAACCTATGAAATCCGTTTTGCCTTAAATGGAGCAAACATTGAAAATATCCCCGGAGGCAACCTGTACCTGAGAAATTTTATTCTCAGCTTTGCAAATCTGATACGTGAAAAATTTGGCAAAGGATCAGACATGCAGCCATGGGTTTAGATACTTATCCAAAATTACCTTCTGAACATTCTGAAATTTTCTAATTGCTAATTGCCAATCAAGGGCTGTTCTGTAAGGCTTAATTCCCACATGGCTCCCACAAACGTTAATAGACTTTTAATTTAAACCCAGAAATGCAAAACAGTCTCATTTTTGGTCTGAGATCAGTCTTTAACAGTTGCCATTTTGTTACTTTGTTTTCAAAATATATTTTAGAGGCAAGAAAATTTGGCCAAGGAACATAGCACCTTTTGTTAACATTCATTTTCTTGCATATGCCAATCTCTGAAATTCATGTTGGTTTTATAATCTTCTTCATGTAAAATAAACAAATGAAAATAAGTAAAGTTTTAAATTTTTGAAGTTTTAGGTTAAAAGAAATTCAAGTTTCTGGGTCCAAGGAAAAAGATTAACAACCATATTATACATTACCCAGTGAAACAAAGCAGCATTGACTTTAAATAAATCAGCCAAGAGGTGGTGAACTTGATCAAATAGTAAGAAGTAATGTCTGGTTTCTATTCTGGACACACAATTCAAAAAAGTACCTAGTTTGTGAATGTATTTTAATCCTAACTTTGTGAAGGAGAAAAAAAAGTCTTAAAAGCCTAGGGAAGCACTAAGTAAGTTGCATGAGTATTTGGTCAGCAAGTTCCAGAGACTATCTGAAGTCAGAATGTCTGATTCAAAACATCTAATCTTAATTGTCTCTTTGTCCATTTATGCTAGTAAACTATCCCAAGGAAACCTAAAACTTTGTGAATATACGATGGATACCAATCTCTTGGTTATTATTATATCACAAGGGAGAAAGGATGTCACAAAAGCATTTAAATTCTCCAATCAGTCAACTTTGAAGTAATCAGGAGAAGGATATCCCGAGTAGGCTTGGCCTAATCATATAAATTCTAAACAAAGGGTCTAAGAGCCTAAGAGGATTTCCATCTGTCCCGGAAATTAGTCAGAGGGATTTCTACAGTTACAAAGAAATTAGTCTGCCAATAACCATGGGATCTTGGAAGAAAATTCTAAGCTTCACATGGTACTATAGCCCAGGCTACCTACCACCTTGATCAAAAACTTTGTAAGGCCCTGAGTAGAGGACTCTGCTAAGCTGAACCCAGATTCCTGACCCACAGAAACTGGGAGATAATAGATGTATGTGATTTTAAGCCACCAAGTTTGAGGTAATTTATCACACACAATAGAAAACTAATAGATACTAAATAAGGATAATAATGCAATGCTCGGATAACTTACACAGATGCAAAGGTCTATGTTTTATTCTCACTACAGCATTTTGAACACATCCTATCCATCCTCTGAGCTTAACTCTTATCATCTAAAAAAATGAGACTTGCACTTAATTTTCACTTTTTCTTCCAAGCAATTTGCTTGCAACTTGATATAGCTGATAATAGAAGCTTCAAATATTGAATATGGGAAAAGGATGAAATAGTAGAGGACAACATTTTCTTCTAATATCCTAAAACCACAATAATAGACCTTCATTTTCTCCACCTCAGAGTTGCCCCATTGCTACTTTGCTTTGCTTCCTCTATTTTTGTGCCCCTCTTTGATTCAAGCCTCCACAAATATTATTGTGTAAATAATTCATACTGCTTTAGGAGGCCCTATCATAAAGCTTTACAGCTAGGCCACAAATGCAGTAGTTGCCTTTGGATAAGGTAACTGTTTCTATTAATAACTTTAAAAAACCCAGTTTAGAAGTCAAACTAGAATCAATTTAAATAATACACTCAAAACACCTAGGGAGAATGGCCCTAATTCCAAGAACTATAAATTTGAGAACAAACACTATGTGAACTCATTACAATTAAATTATCTTAGGTGAGTGTTCAAATGCCCTGAAAGTTTTTTTTTTTTTTTTTTTTTTTTTTTGTTTTTTTTTTTTGTGGTACGCGGGCCTCTCACTGTTGTGGCCTCTCCCGTTGCGGAGCACAGGCTCTGAAAGCGCAGGCCCAGTGGCCATGGCTCATGGGCCCAACCACTCCGCGGCATGTGGGATCTTCCTGGACCGGGGCACGAACCCGTGTCCCCTGCATCGGCAGGCAGACTCTCAACTACTGCACCACCAGGGAAGCCCTGCCCAGAAAGTTTTTATACCTACTAACTAAATCACTGTTTGTCATAGAGTTGGGATTAAATGTTCTCTCCTCTTCCTCAATTTCCTTCTTTTCCCTAGATTCTGGAATGTACTAAGGCTTCAAATAGCTAAAGAAGACATTTGGTAATAAGTCTATGTCATAAGAAGAAAAATGACTCTTTTGGCACAATTATGCTATGAGGATAACAATATGGACAGTGCAAAAACACTGATTTACTGGTACCTACACCAAAAATAATATATCTCAGTTTATATTTTAGTGATATTGTTTCTTTTTACTGTCATCGAAATATAGTTGATGTACAATATGATGTTAGTTTCAGGTATACTACATAGTAATTGGGCATTTACATACTTTAAGAAACGATCACCACGATATGTTTAGAGACCATTTGTCCCATACACAGTTATTATGATATTGTTGACCATATTCTTTATGCTGTATTTATTTTATAATGGAAGGTTTGTACCTCTTAATCCTGTTCACCTATTTTGCCCCTTCCCCAACCTCCTACCCCTCTGACAACCAACCTTTTGTTCTCTGTATCCATCGATCTGTTTTTGTTTTGTTTGTTTGTTTACATTCCTTTTATAAGTGAGATCATATGGTTTTCATCTGCTGACTTAATTTCACTTGGTATAATACCTTGTAGATTCACCAGTGTTGTCACAAAGGGCAAAATTTTATTTTTATGGCTAAGTAATATTCTAGTGTGTGTGTGTGTGTGTGTGTGTGTGCATTTGATTTATTCATTCATGTAGTAATGCAAATTTATGTTGCTTCCATATCTTGGCGACTGTAATTAATGCTGCAGTAAACATTGGGGTGACTATATCTTTTCAAATTAGAGTTTTTGTTTATTTAGGTAAATACACAGAAGTTAAGTTGCTGAATTCTATGGCAGTTCTATTTTTAATTTTTTGAGACATCTCCGTACTGTTTTTCCATTGTGACTATGCCAATTTACAATCCCCTCAACAGTGTAGAAGGGTTCCCTTTTCTCCACATTCTCAACAGCACTTGTTATTTGTTGCCTTTTTGATGACAGTCTTTCTGACAGGTATGAGGTGGTATCGCATTGTGGTTTGATTTGCATTTCCATGTTAATTGGTGATGTTGAACATCTTTTCATGTGTCTATTGGCCATCTGTATGTCTTCTTCAGAAAAATGTCTATTCATGTCCTCTGCCCATTTTTAAATTGGTTACTTTGTTGTTTTGACATTGAGTTGCATGAGTTCTTTTTATATTTTATTTATTTATTTTTTATTTTATTTTATTTTACTTTTTTGCGGTATGCGGGCCTCTCACTGTTGTGGCCTCTCCCGTTGCGGAGCACAGGCTCCGGATGCGCAGGCCCAGCGGCCATGGCTCACGGGCCCAGCCGCTCCGCGGCATATGGGATCCTCCCAGACCGGGGCACGAACCCGTATCCCCTGCATCGGCAGGCGGACTCTCAACCACTGCGCCACCAGGGAGGCCCGCTTTTTATATTTTAGATACTAACACTTTACCATATATATTATTTACAAATATCTTCCCCCTTTCAGTAGGCTGCCTTTTTGTTTTGTTGATAGTTACCTTCATTGTTCAAAGCTTTTTAGTTTCATGTAGGCCCATTTGTTTATTTTTGTTTTTGTTTCCCTTGGTTGAGGAGACAGGTCCAAAAAATATTTCCAAGAACCTATGTCAAAGAGTGCACTGCCTATGTTTTCTTCTAGGATTTTATGGTTTTAGGTTTTACATTTAAGTCTTTAATTTATACTGAGTTTATTTTTGTATATGAGCTGAGAAAGTAGTCCAGTTGGATTCATTTGCATGTAGCAGTCCTGTTTTCCCAACACCACTTATCAAAGGGACTATTTTTTCCCATTGTATGTTCTTGCCTCCTTTTTCATAGAATAATTGGCCATAGAAACATGAGTTTATTTATGGGCTCTCTATTCTCTTCCATTGATCTATGTGTCTGATTTTCTGCCAGTACCATATTGTTTTGATCACTGTAACTTTGTAGTATAGTTTAAAGTGACTTTGTTCACTTTTGTTCTTCTTTCTCAAGATTGCTTTGGCTGTTCAGGGTAATTTATGTTTCCATAGAATTTTTAGAATTATTTGTTCTAATTCTGTGAAAAAAGTCATTGGTATTTTGATAGGACTGTCACTGAATCTTAAGATTGCCTTGGGTAATATGGTCATTTTAGCAATATTAATTCTTTCAATCCATGAGCATGGTATATTTTTCTATTTGTTTGTGTTGTCCTCAATTTCTGTCATCTGTGTTTTATACTTTTCAGAGTGCAAGTCTTTTACCTCCTCGGCTAGATTTATTCCTAGGTATTTTATTCTTTTTGCTGCAGTTATAACTGGGATTGTTTTCTTAATTTCTCTTTCTGATAGTTTGTTATTATAGTATGGATGCACAGTGGATTTCTGTATATTAGTTTTGTATTCTGCACCTTCATGGAATCCATTTATTACTTCTAATACTTTTTTGCTGTTACTGTTAGGAATTTGTATATATAGTATCATGTCATCTTTACTTTTTCTTTTCCAATTTAAATTCCTTTTGTTAGTTTTCCTTGTCTGATTTCTGTGGCTAGGACTTCCAACAGTATGTTGAATAAAAATAGCAAGAGTGAGTGTTCTTGTCTTGTTTCTAATCTTAGAGGAAATGCTTTCAGCTTTTCATCAGTGAGTATGATGTTAGCTGTGGTTTCGTCATACAGAGCTTTCATTATGTTGATGTATGGTCCCTCTATGTCTATTATCTTGAGAGTTTTTAATCTTAAATTGATGTTGAATTTTGTCAAAAGCTTTTTTTTTGCATTTATTGAGGTGATTGTATGAATGTTATTTTTTAATTTGTTAATGTGTGTCATGTTGACTGATCTATAGTTCTTGAACCATCCTTGTGTCCCTGGAATAAATCCCATTTGATCATGGTGTATAACCCTCTTAATGTATTATTGAATTTGGTTTGCTAATATTTTTTAAGGATTTTTGCTTTTATGTTTATTAGTGATATTTGCCTATAATTTTCTTTTTTGTGGTGTCTTTATTGGGTTTTGATATCAAGGTGATGCTGAGCTCATGGAAGGAGTTCAGAAGCATTCCTTCCTCTTTAATTTTTTGGAATAGTTTGAGAAGGATAGGTGTTAATTCTTCTTTAAATGTTTGGTAGAATTCACCTATGAAGCAGTCTGATTCTGGACTTTTGTTTGTTGGGAGCTTTTACTGTTATTATTACTATGGTTATTATTATTGTTATTACTGATTCAATTTCATTACTCAAATTAGTCTGTTCATAGCTCAGAAGATCAGGCTCTTCCTATTCCACCATCTTGGTCACACACCCTTTAGCAATATTATTCTGAATCTAGTGATATTATTCTGAATCTAGTATTAAAAATAAGAGGTAGAGAGTCCAGGAGGAAGACCAATTAAGAGAATTTGTCTATAGTCCTTAATAAAGATGATGGTGAATTAAACAGAATTAAACCAACAGCATTAGGAGTGGGAAAATGCCTGTAACTCAAAAAGCACAAGTGAGATTAGACTGACAGCGTTTGAGATTGAATAGCTGAGAATAGTGATAGAGAAGAAGAGTGAAGGTGGTGCTCAGGTCTCCATCATGAGAGAAAAAAAACGACCAAACACATCAGAAAAGGAGTCCAGTTAGTGGCGTAGAAAAGGGATGATCTTTATTTCTTCATTAAAAAAAAAAAAAAGAAAGAAAGATTGCCTGTGGAACTTCCAGATTTGTCTACCAGAGAATTGAAGATATGTGCCTAAAACTCAGGAGGTTTATTTGAGTTGAAAAAACATTTGAAAATCATCAGGATTTGGGCAATAATTAAAATTAAAAGAGTTGATTGGATTGCTCAGGGGGAATGGACCATATAAAAAAAGGGTGCTGAGGCCAGAATCCAACCCTGACAAATGGGCATGGGAAGATGAGCCTGCTGAGGACCTGAGCAGAAGGAAAATAAGGACAGTGTCTTTTCACAGAGGTCAAGAGAAAGGACTGTTTCGAGGTCAAAGAAATGTTCAATAGCTTCAAATACTGCTGAAAGACTTAGTAAGGAGGAATATTGTTGCATTTGGCATTTGGCTTATTCGAATATTTTGCTGCTATACATATTGCTGTAATAAATAAACATTATCACCTAACTATACCTCTATAGTTTATGTGGCAGAGCTGTTTAGCTTCTGACAAAATTGCCTTTTTATACTTTGTGGACATAGCTAGACAACCTTTTCAAATCTCCTTCCAGCTGTGTGAAGTTATATGGCCAAGTTGTGACAAAAATAAAACCAAGTCACCAACAAAATTAGCAAAAGTCATAGAGTCATGAGTTTGTGCTGTATGAGAACCCATCTGCCATCACTTTAGTTTCAATAGTAGAGTGTCTTAGTTAGCTCATGTTGCTATAATAAAATACCATAAATGAGGTGGCTTAAACAACAGACGTTTATTTCCCACGATTCTAGAGGCTAGGAAGTCCAAAATCAAGGTGCTGGCAGATGTGGTGGCTAGTGGGGGCCCACTTCCCGGCTTGTAGACCATTGCCTTCTTGCTGTGTGCTCACAGGGCCTCTCCTAGGTGTATGTTCATGGAGAGAAGAAGAGGAAGCAAGCTCTCTGGTGTCTTTTCTTATAAAGGCCCTAATCCCATCATGGCGGCTCCGCCCTCATGACCTCATCTAAACCTAATCACCTCCCAATGGTCCCACCTCCTGATACCATCACATTAGGAGTTAGGGCTTCAACCTATGAATTTTGCAGGGGACAAAAACATTCAGTCCATAATATAGATTAAAAATAGGAAACACATGAGACAGTTTCTGCTTGGCAAGTATCCTATTAGTGTGGAATTTGGAAGCAAGGAAGTGTTTCTAATTTGCCTTCCAGTACATTTGGGACTCCTTGCTTTGTTGCAAGGTGTTAGCAAGCAGTTTGGGGTATTTTGGAAAAAGAAGAGGAAGATAATTCACCGTGGATGATTATTTCCTGGATCAAGTGAAGATCTATGTGCTGCTTTTTTGCAGGCAGACTATCATGACGGTCCTTAAGGGGGTTGGGGATTAGCTGGTAGGATAAGCAAGTTCTCAATTCTAACCAATAGTAGAACATGAACTAAAGTGAAGCACTGCTTACCAGCTTGGCTCATGAAAGCTCCCAGGCATGTTCTTCCATGTTCTTGCATTTGTTTGGCTTTTGCCTTTATTCTGTTACCTTGAAACCACTGTACAAGACAAGTCCATTTGGATGGTTGAACCAACACTTGGAGAAAAGCCCAATTAGGAATATATCACTTTGGAAATGCCCCAATTTCATTCCTTTTTATAGCCAAGTAATATTCTATTGTATATATGTACCACATTTTTATCCATTCATCTGTTGATGGACATTTAGTTTGCTTCCATGACCTGGCTATTGTAAATAGTGCTGCAGTGAACATTGGGGTGCATGTGTCTTTTTGAATTATGGTTTTCCCAGGGTATATGCCCAGTAGTGGGATTGCTGGGTCATATGGTAGTTCTGTTTTTAGTTTTCTAAGGAACCTCCATAGATGGGTGGGATGGCAGGGGAGGGAGGTCCAAGAGGGAGGGGATATCCGTATACATAGAGCTGATTCACTTTGCTGTACAGCAAAAACTAATGCAACATTGTAAAGCAATTATACCCCAATAAAAATAAATAAATAAATAAATAAATAAATAAATAAAACTTATGCAATCAGAGAGAACTGAAAACGTAAATTAAAACATAAATAAAATATAAAAACACAGGAATATCACTTTGGGAGATATAAACTTCTATCTTGTTACTACTTTGGAAATGGAAGTTTATTTTCATCAGGTAAATTTTTGTAAAGTATTTCATAGTATTTTTTCCTGTCTTTAGTTTTTCTTTACTTTTTAAAAATTTCTATAGTAAGCATATATTATATAACAAAGAAATATAGATTATAAAATCTGAAAAGAAGTTCACATGGAGAAATTATTTAATGTTAATAAGTTCTAGTTTCTTCATTCTTCATGCATTAAAATGAGGACATTTTATATGATTTTTCATATTCCTATTTCTAGGATAGTGTATGATTTATAACACCAGTTAACGGAATCAAAGTGTAGAATATTTCACTTTTCATGATGATTATTGACGTTAAGTGAAAAGATGTGAGAGAATGACATTGTTTTAAAAGGAAAAAGCTATACAAGAGGTTGCTGTGTAAGTTGGGGGTGCTACATTTCCCTTTCCCAGTGACAGTCTGTCCTGCTGACTTGGGTAAAGTTATCCTGAAAGGAATGTGTATGAGGGGTTAATTGCTGTCTTTGCTCTGTCTGTCAAATTCCCATTTTCACTTTTTCTAAGTTTTAGGAACAGCAAGCCATTTTATTTTTATTGAAATAAATTGCAGATTTATTGGTTAACAGTATCTCTCCTACTTTTCTTTGCATCTCCTTCAGAATCTCCTTAAATACACGAGTCCCTTAATATATTTTGTCCAAATAACTTGAACTGAAACACATCTATAACTCAGGACCACTTTTCAATTGTTAGTAAATCACCTCATAATTAAATTATCAATTTTCCTCCAGTTCAAAGATGAAATTCCAGAAATCCCATTTATCTCTTCAAACATTTCAACAGGTTTTATACCGGTCACTAAAATCTATCAACAATGCATTGTACAGGTCCATACAATGCAAGTGTTGGTAAAGGAAGTATCTACTACTTATTCATTAACTAAAGTTTATAGAATACCTACTATGTCAAAAACACTCTTATGGAAACTGGGGATGTAGCAATGAACAAAAATGACCCAAGTCTTGCCCCACACCCCACTTAATTTAAATTTGCATGGGAGCAATATTTGCTGCTTAAAATATATCATCACCAGTAAACTTCTCCATTCTGTGGGGAATCATCACCCTCTAGATGTGACTTGTGGATATAGTGAGGCTGAGAGAAGTGACATAACTTGCTCCATGCCACTCTTCAAGTGACAGAGCTGTGATTCCATCACAGGCACACCTTAGTTTCAAAGCCGGCTGTCTTTGTTTTGTGTTCATTGTCTACATACAAAGTTGACTGAAAGTTATAAAGAAGACTTTAATAATAACATACTGCATTATGCTCCAGATTAGCTGGCAATACTTGCTGCAGATGAATGCTGCCATCCCCTTGAAACTACTGTTTCCTTGTTTAATAGATTTATAGGCTTGCATTCCTGGCTGGACTCAGCTGTCTCCGTTTATAGTTGTTAAGGTTCTTCTCAATACATTCTTTTTCCCTTTATACAACTTCTTCCTGATGGAGTTCATCTACCTCTATATTGTGAATTACTACGTATATGATGGAATCCAAATCTGTTAATTAACATTTCAGAAACAAAGACCTGATTGAAATAAAGAGGTGTTTCCTTGGGTTCTTTTTTATAGAACTGCAGCCCAAGAGACAGAGTTTCAAGAAGCACTTGAATTGTGTTCTGCTGGACCACAGAATGGAGGAGACTTATAAAGGCAAAAACCTCAAGGCCACAGTTAGCTACATGACTTGTTTATCAAGAATTATAATTGCACCTAGAAAGAAGTAAGGGTGCTTGTTAAAGAGGAGTGGTTGGGATACAAAATGGTTACATAGTTACAAAGGGAATGGAGGTGAGACCACTAGGTTGCAGCGGGCAGATGGTGCTTTAAAAATTGCTGGTATCCTTGAGTTTGGTGCAGTTCACAGGAAATTCCAGTTCTCAGTGGTGCAGGGATGTGTCTGAGACCAGATTCTCAATGGTCCCCTGACTCTATTTTGCACACCTGAACTGTGACCACTCCATTATCTAAACTCAGACCACACTCCTGGATATCTGACATATGTACTGAAATGACTACTGGATATAACTATTTAGATATTACTGAGACGTATCGAAAATATTTTATAAAAATAGACTTGTTACAACTCCTCAGTATGTTCACAGCCACCACACACACACACACACACAGATACACACAGACACACACACAGACACACACACACACAAGAATTACTGTTCTTCTGTATTCTCCAAAGGAATGGCATCCCTATCCATCCAGTTATTGAAGGCAAGAAAAATTATAATTTGAGCATCTTTCATTTCCTGCATCTATTCCATAGTCATACCAATACTATTACTTAAATATTTATCACACACATCTACTCTCTCCTTTTCCATTCCTACCTCAGATTTATTGTTCTGTGGACTACAGTTAGTTATGGACAAAGGTCTGACTCAGTGGATCTCATATTAATTCAGAGGGTGCTGATTTCACAGTGGGTCCTCTGAATGTCTGTGGTGGTCTCTAATAACATCTTGGAGCCTGGCCCAAAGCTCTGATTGCAGTGAGATTTGATGAGGCTCTCATATGTAAGTGAGCTGGGAGACTGAGGACAATCAGAACTGATAAATGACCCAATGGCTCTGTTGCCAGGAGGTTCTTAATGAGGTGTGTAGGGCTGGGCAATGTTCAGTCACCAAAAGCCTCTTAATTAATGATGAAAAATTGGAAGAAAACAATGCATAAGCAATTTGCTGATGATAACAAATTGAGGAATATTGGACATGCTATTTATTATGAATCTAACATTTAAAAGGGATTTACATGATTACAATTTTTTAAAATCGATCTTTATTGGAGTAAATTGCTTCACAATACCGTGTTAGTTTCTGTTGCACAACAAAGTGAATCAGCCATATGCAAACACATGTCGCCATATGCAAACACATGTCCCCATATCCCCTCCCTCTTGAATCTCCCTCCCACCCTCCCTATCCCATCCCTCTAGGTCATCACAGAGCACCAAGCCAATCTCCCTGTGCTACGCTGCTGCTTCCCACCAGCCAACTATTTTACATTTGGTACTGTATATATGTTGATGCTACTCTCACTTTGCCCCAGCTTTGCCTTCCCACCAAATGTCCTCAAGTCCATTTTCTACGTCTACATCTTTATTCCTGCCCTGCAACTAGGTTCATCAGTACCATTTTTTTTATTCCATATATATGCGTTAGCATACGGTATTTGCCTTTCTCTTTCTGACTTACGTGACTCTGTATAACAGACTGTAGATCCATCCAGCTCACTACAAATAACTCAATTTCGTTTCTTTTTATGGCTGAGTAATATTCCATTGTATATATGTGCCACATCTTCTTTATCCATTCATCTGTCGATGGACACTTAGGTTGTTCCATGTCCTGGTTATTGTAAATAGAGCTGCAATGAACATTGTGGTGCATGTCTCTTTTTGAATTATGGTTTTCTCAGGGTATAGGCCCAGTAGTGGGATTGCTGGGTCACATGGTAGTTCTATTTTTAGTTTTTAAAGGAACCTTCCATAGTGGTTGTATCAATTTACATTCCCACCAACAGTGTAGGAGGGTTCCCTTTTCACCACAACCTTTCCAGCATTTATTGTTTCTATATTTTTGATAATGGCTATTCTGACTGGCGTGAGGTGATACCTCATTGTAGTTTTGATTTGCATTTCTCTAATAATCAGTGATGTTGAGCATCTTTTCATGTGCCTCTTGGCCATCTGTATGTCTTCCTAGGTGAAATGTCTATTTAGGCCTTCCGCCTATTTTTTAACTGGATTGTTTGTTTTTTTGATATTAAGCTCCATGAGCTGTTTGTATATCTTGGAGATTAATCCTTTGTCTGTTGTTTCATTTGCAAATATTTTCTCCCATACTGAGGGTTGTCTTTTTGTCTTGATTATGGTTTCCTTTGCTGTGCAAAAGGTTTTAAGTTTAATTAAGTCCCATTTGTTTATTTTTGTTTTTAATTCTTTTACTCTAGGAGGTGGGTCAAAAAAGATCTTGCTGTGGTTTATGTCAAAGAGTGTTTTTCCTATGTTTTCCTCTAAAAGTTTTATAGTGTCTGGTCTTACATTTAAGTCTTTAATCCATTTGGAGTTTATTTTTGTGTATGGTGTTAGGGAGTGTTCTAATTTCATTCTTTTACATGTAGCTGTCCAGTTTTCCCAGCACACTTATTGAAGAGGCTGTCTTTTCTCCATTGTAAGTTCTTGCCTCCTTTGTCATAAATTAGTTGACCACATCTGCATGGGTTTATCTCTGGGCATTCTATCCTATACCATTGATCTATATTTCTGTTTTTGTGCCAGTACCATACTATCTTGATTAGTGTAGTTTTGTGGTATAATTTGAAGTCATGGAGCCTGATACCTCCACCTCCATTTTTCTTTCTCAAGATTGCTTTGGCTATTCAGGGTCTTTTGTGTGTCCATATGAATTATATGATTTTTTTGTTCTAATTCTGTGAAGAATGCCTTTTGTAGTTTGATAGGGATTGCACTGAATCTGTAGATTGCTTTGGATAGTATATTCATCTTCACAATGTTGATTCTTCCAACCCAAGAACATGGTATATGTCTCCATCTGTTTGTGTCACCTTTAATTTCTTTCATCAGTGTCTTATAGTTTCCTGCATACGGGTCTTTTGTCTCCTTAGGTAGTTTTATTCCTAGGTATTTTATTCTTTTAGTTGCGATGGTAAATGGGAGTGTTTCCTTAATTTCTCTTTCTGATTTTTCATTGTTGGTGTATAGGAATGCCAGTAATTTCTGTGCATTAATTTTGTATCCTGCAACCTTACCAAATTCACAGATTAGTTCTAGTAGTTTTCTGGTGGCATCTTTAGAACTTTATATGTATAGTATCGTGTCATCGGCAAATAGTGACAGTTTTATTTATTCTTTTCCAATTTGTATTCCTTTTAGTTCTTTTTCTTCTTTGACTGCTGTGGCTAAAACTTCCAAAGCTATTTTGAATAAGAGTGGAGAGGGTAGACATCCTTGTCTTGTTCCTGATTCTAGTGGAAATGCCTTCAGTTTTTCACCATTGAGAATGATGCTTACTGTGGGTTTGGCATATATGGCCTTTATTATGTTGAAGTAGGTTCCCTCTATGCCCATTTTCTGGAGAGTTTTTATCATAAATGGGTGTTGAATTTTGTCAAAAGCTTTTTCTGCATCTATTGAGATGATCTATGGTTTGTATTCCTTAATTTGTTAATAAGTGTATCACAATGATTGATTTACGTGTATTGAAGAATCCTTGCATCCCTGGGATGAATCCCAATTGATCATGGTGTATGATCCTTTTAATGTGCTGTTGGATTGTGTTTGATAGTATTTTGTTCAGGATTTTTGCATCTATGTTCATCAGTGATATTAGCTTGTAGTTTTCTTTTTTTTTGTGATATCTTTTTCTGGTTTTGGTATCATGGTGATGGTGGCTTCGTGGAATGAATTTGGGAGTGTTTCTCCCTCTACAAATTTTTGGAAGTGTTTGAGAAGGATCGGTGTTAGCTCTTCTGTACATGTTTGATAGAGTTTGCCTGTGAAGCCATCTGGTCCTGGACTTTTGTTTGTTGGAAGATTTTAAATTACAGTTTCAGTTTTGTTACTTGTGATATGTCTGTTTATATTTTCTAATTCTTCCTGGTTCAGTCTTGGAAAATTGTACCTTTCCAAGAATTTGTCCATTTCTTCATGGTTGTCCATTTTATTGGCATATAGTTGTTTGTAGTAGTCTTTTATAATCCTTTGTATTTCTGCAGTATCTGTTGTGATTTCTCTCTTTTCATTTCTAATTTTATTGATTTGCATTCTCTCCCTTTTTTTCTTGATGAGTCTGGCTAAGGGTTTATCAATTTTATCTTCTCAAAAAAACAGGTTTTAATTGTATTGGTCTTTGGTATTGTTTTCTTCATTTCTATTTCATTTATTTCTGCTCTGATCTTTATGATTTCTTTCCTTCTACTGACTTTGTGTTTTCTTTGTTCTTCTTTCTCTAGTTGTTTTAAGTGTAGGGTTAGATTGTTTATTTGAGACTTTTCTTATTTTTTGAGGTGATATTGAATTGCTATAAACTTCCCTCTTAGAACTGCTTTTGCTGTGTACCATAGGTTTTGGGTCATTGTGTTTTTGTTGTCATTTGTTTCTATGTATTTTTTTATTTCTTCTTTGATTTCTTCAGTGTTCTCTTGGTTAATTAGTAGCTCACTGTTTATTTGTGTTTTTTACAGTTCGTTTTTTTTTCCCTGTAATTGACTTCCAATCTCACATAGCATTGTGGTCAGAAAAGATGCTTGATACGATTTTAGTTTTCTTTAATTTTCGGAGGACCCAAGATGTGATCTATCCTGGAGAATGTTCCATGTGCACTTGAGAAGAAAGTGTATTCTGCCACTTTTGGGTGGAATGTTCTGTAAATATCAATTATATCTATCTGATCTATTGTGTCATTTAAAGCTTGTGTTTCCTTATTTATTTTCTGTTTGGATGATCTGTCCATTGATGTAAGTGGGGTGTTAAAGTCCCCTACTATTATTGTGTTACTGTTGATTTCTCCTTTCATGGTTGTTAGCATATGCCTCATGTATTGAGGTGCTCCTCTGTTGAGTGCATAAACATGTATAATTGTTATATTTTCTTCTTGGATTGATCCTTTGATCATTATGTTGTGTCCCTCCTTATCTCTTTTACCAGTCTTTATTTTAAAATCTCTTTTATCTGATACGAGTATTAGTACTCCAGCTTTCTTTTGATTTCCATTTGCATGGAATATCTTTTTTCATCCCTTCACGTTCAGTCTGTATGTGTCCCTAGGTCTGAAATGAGTCTCTTGTAGACAGCATAAATATGGGTCTTGTTTATGTATCCATTCATCCAGTCTGTGTCTTTTGATTGGGGCATTTAATCCATTTACATTCAAGGTTATTATCGATATGTATGTTCCTATTACCATTTTCTTAATTGTTTTGGGTTTGTTTTTGTGGGTCTTTTTCTTCTCTTGTCTTTCCCGCTAAGAGAAATTTCTTTATCATTTGTTGTAAAGCTGGTTTGGTGGTGCTGAATTCTCTTAGCTTTTGTTTGTCTGGAAAGCTTTTGAGTTCTCCATCGAATCTGAATGAGATCCTTGCTGGGTAGAGTAATCTTGGTTGTAGGTTTTTCTCTTTAAGTATATCCTGTCACTCCCTTCTGGCCTGCAGAATTTCCACTGAAAAATCAGCTGATAACTTTATGTGGATTCCTTTGTATGCTATTGTTCATTTTTCCCTTGCTGCTTTTAATATTTTTTCTTTGAATTTAATTTTTGTTAGTTTGATTAATATATGTCTTGGTGTGTTTTTCCTTGGGTTTATCCTGTATGGGACTCTCTGTGCTTCCTGGACTTGACTGACTATTTCCTTTCCCATGTTAGGGAAGTTTTCCACTATAATCTCTTCAAATATTTTCTCAGACCCTTTCTATTCCTCTTCTTTTTCTGGGTCTCCTATAATTCGAATGTTGGTGTGTTTAGTGTTGTCCCAGAGGTCTCTGAGATTGTCTTCAATTCTTTTCATTCTTTTTTCTTTATTCTGCTCTGCGGCAGTTATTTCCACCATTTTGTCTTCAAGCTCACTTATTCATTCTTCTGCCTCTGTTATTCTGTTATTGATTCCTTCTAGTGTATTTTTAATTTCATTTATTGTGTTGTTCATCTCTGTTTATTTGTTGTTTAGTTCTTCTAGATCTTTGTTAAACATTTCTTGTATTTTCTCAGTCTGTGCTTCCATTCTATTTCTGAAATTCTTGTTCATCTTTACTATCATTACTCTGAATTCTTTTTCAGGTAGATTGCCTATTTCCTCTTCATTTATTTGGTCTTGTAGGTTTTTAACTTGCTCTTTCATCTGTGACATTTTTTTTTGCCATTTCTTTTTTTTTTTTTAAATGAGTGCGACTGTGTTCTTGGAGTTTGTAGGGTATTGGGTAGAGCTGGATCTTGGTGCTGAGATGAGGAACTCTGTGAGACCTCATTCTGATGAATACTCCCTGTGTTCTGAGGTTCTATGTTAGTCCAGTAGTTCCGACTCAGAAATCCCACTTCAGGAGCTTTCCCTGGAGCCCAGGCTCACAAATCAAATCCCGCAAGCCATGTGGGGTGGCAAAAAAAAAAAAAAAAAAAAAGAGAGAGAGAGAGAAATAACACAGTAAAAAATAAAATTAGGATACTACCAGATATGTTAGAAAGAATGTAAAAATAAAAATATAGATGAATCAACAACTGGAAGGTACATCAGTACCACAGTAGTAAAAAAGAGAAAGAAGGAATGGGGAAAAATAACGGGGGGGGGGGGAAGGGAAGGCCTTGGCTGTGGAGAGTGGGGCCTAATCAAGGGTGAGGTTTCGGTGGTGGGTGGGGCCATGCTCACGACCCACAGGGCTGGAAAAGGCCCTGGGGACTGTGGGGGCTGGGGCTTAGGCTCATGGAACAGAAGGGGCCCAGGTGTGCCCCCCACCCCAGTCTCAGAGGGCAGGGGACCTCACCTGGGAGCCTAGCAAGTTTCCTGGGCTCAAGTGGATGGGGCAAATGCCCTGCTCTCCTCGCCTGCTTCTCCCACAGTGCCCCTCCGACCTGCCTCTCCTGATCTCCCTGGTCACCCTCCTATTCCCCCAAGGACCCACGTGGCCGGGAGCAGGGTTTGGAGGGCAGGGGATTGGCCTGGGAGCTCAGCAGGCTCCCTGGGCCCCAGTGGGCGGGGCAGTCACCCTCCGCTCCTCTTCCACTCCTCCCCGAGGTCCCCTCTCGCCTGCCTCTCTAGTTCTTCCCTCGGCCTCCTTCCTGTACCCCCCCCATGATTACAATTTTAGAGAATGATTCAATTCTTGTACTTGCAATGGAATGCAGCTCTGAGTGGCAGGCTAGAGAATAACATTATGTAAAGCAGATTTCCAAGGTGAGACATTTAAAGGAACAAGTATGAATTTTTAAATTTTGTCTGGTTTTTCAACTAATCATCACACTATTTACATTTTTTTCAAAACAAATAGAAATGAAAGTAACAGTGACTCAGGAAATTGAATATAAGTCAGCTCTTCAGTGGCAGAGGTGGTATTATAATATTGATTGCTTAATTAATGCTCTAGAATGATTCACACAATAACAAATCTGGAGGAAACAGCTTAGGAAACCAAGGATCAATATTTATAATCATTTTTGCCTCGTATGTTTTTCATCTTTTACACAGAGCACTATACTGGGTACTGTACCTTTTGTGTTTCAGATAAAGTCCCTTTTCTTGGACTACTCAGATCCACTGAGTTTCCTGGTGATCACAAGAGAACCCTACAAAAGCAGTAGGCAGATTAATGCCATCCCTGAAAGGTGCCCACATCTTGATCCCCAGAACCCATGAATATGTTAAGTTAACATAGCAACAGGGACACTGCAGATGTGATTAAGGTTGCAGACACTGAGATGGGAAGATTATCCTGGATTATTCAGGTGGGTCCAATAAAATCACATGGGCCCTTAAAAGCGGAGGTTTCTCAGGCTGCAGTCAGACAGAAGCAGAGGAAGGGGAGGGAGAGAGGTACTCCACCCACCGTTGTTGGGGCCACAAGCCAAGGAAAGTGGGTAGCCTCTAGAAGTTGATTATGATGCCCAGGGGACAGCCAGCTTGGAAAAGTGGGCCAAATTCTGCCAAGCGCCTGCATGAACCTGGAAGTGGATTCTCTCCCAGTCTCTAGTAAGGAATGCAGCTCTGCCTGCACCTTGGTTTTGGCCTGTGAGATTCTCTATATTTAGAGGAGGAAGTCAAACCCGGCTGTATGTGGACTCCTGAGCTACGTGGCGGTGATACAGTAAAAGGGTGCTATCTTCAGTCACTAATTTTGTGGTAAATCGTCACAGCAATGGGAGGTAACTGATACGCTGAAGCAAAGAGATAGGGCAATAAATGGAAATTTAGATGCAGAAAATTATCACCTAGTCACCCATATATAGGCTGCAAAACTACAGAGGGTCTAAAGAATGGTCATTTCCCTTGAAGTTAGATATTGCTCAAGTTGCTCAAGTTGTTCAAGTTAGATATTGCTCAAGTTGTTTCCCTTGAAGTTAAATATTGCTCAAGTTAGATATTGCTCAAGGTTTTTAGTCTGGTCATTTATAAGTGTTAAAAAATGTCCATTTTAACAACAAAAGTATTAGGTGCTTTGAAAAGATCTGACTCTAAAGTGTGCAGATTTAAAGACAGAGTTTTTCTATCATCTGCACACTCAGCTTACAGGGTAATTTATCCCAGATACGTTCTATATATTTATATTCACTGCTTCTTTTATTTATTCATTTTTTTTTTGGCTGTGCCATGCGGCTTGCAGGATCTTAATTCCCCAACTAGGGATGGAACCCAGGTCACTGCAGTGAGAGCGCCGAGTCCTAACCTCTGGACTGCCAGGGAATTCCCTATTTATTAATCTGAATAGGTAATATATTATCATAGTTAAAGATTCAAAACAGTTATTAAAAAATTTTCTCCCACTTCTATTTCTATATGAACAGATCTTCCCCACCCCAAATGGGTAATCATACTTTTGTATTCATATGTGTCCATCTAGAGATTTTATGCATACATATACAAGTGAATACTAATATACCTTTACCTTCTTTTAAATCACATATGCAACACATCATTCTATAATTATGCTATGCACAGCATACTATAATTTTTTTTCACTGAGTATATATACTGTGGAGAATGTCCACATCATTACACAAAGCTTCTAATTCAAGCAATATGATTAAACAACCAATATATTTAGAACAATTTTGAGGACAGAGGAAGTTACAAATGTACATAAAACATGATCTCTTTTATCAATAGTCATCTCTTCTAGTAAGGTGGTACAGTAACTATGAAAAGATCTACTGAATAACGTATTTCTGAAAAAGCCCCACAAGGTGACTGCAGACAGTAAGCAGCATAGATATTTTTTTTTTTTTTTTTTTTTTTTTAAAGAAGATGTTGGGGGTAGGAGTTTTTATTAATTAATTTATTTTTGCTGTGTTGGGTCTTCGTTTCTGTGCGAGGGCTTTCTCTAGCTGTGGCAAGCGGGGGCCACTCTTCATCGCAGTGCACGGGCCTCTCACTATCGCAGCCTCTCTTGTTGCGGAGCACAGGCTCAGTAGTTGTGGCTCATGGGCCTAGTTGCTCCGCAGCATGTGGGATCCTCCCAGCCCAGGGCTCAAACTCGTGTCCCCTGCATTAGCAGGCAGATTCTCAACCACTGCGCCACCAGGGAAGCCCCAGCAGCATAGATCTTAAGAGTGGAAGGCCACTTCCAAATAGGAGGTTTTCATGTGAGTTCACAGTTGAAACAAGTCATTTATGGTGCTGAATAAAACACAAGTGTTTTAGAGAGACATCATGGTCAGAAAACCTGGGTTGGTGGGAAAAAAGCAAAACAAAACAAAATAGAACAAAAATGGTCACTGAGGAGATGATAAGGTATTGACTGGATAGTGATCGCCATGTGAAGAAGTTTGAAGTTAAAAGAGACCCAGGTAAAATTCTGGGTCTACCCTCTCCTAGCTTATTACTAGATGGTCTAGGACTATGAGAGTTGTTGCTCCAAGGGGACTGGGAAAGCCTCTCTGAGCAGGTGACTGATGGATGTGATAATGGATGAGGCATCTAAAGGGGTTAGCACTGTGTCTGGCTCATGATTAGTGTAAAAAATGATGACTATTATTCTTATTTATCCTAGATTATAGGGTTGGCCTGAAAACCTTTACAGTGGATTCTTTCGTAGGATCTTGCTAAGTTAACATAGATTATACAAATTATTTTGTGGTGTATAGGACTCAAACCAAGTTTGGAATCTGGTTAACTTCGCATTTTGCAGCTCTTGTGTATTACTTCTTTGTTTTTTTTTGTGGTATGCGGGCCTCTCACTGTTGTGACCTCTCCCATTGCGGAGCACAGGCTCCAGACGCGCAGGCTCAGCGGCCATGGCTCACAGGCCTAGCCGCTCCGCAGCATGTGGGATCTTCCCAGACCGGGGCACGAACCCATGTCCCCTGCATCGGCAGGCAGACCAGCAACCACTGCGCCACCAGGGAAGCCCTTGTGAATTACTTCTAACCTCAGCAGATGAGCTGTCTCAGTAAAACATATAGTAGATACAAGGAGCAGTGGTATCGGAGTGTACCATCTCATTGGGATTCCACTGCCCCCTTGGGAAATGACAAGAACAGATGACTATTAACCCTTTTAACGCTGAACCAGGAGTACCTTTACAGAAGTAGATGAAAAAGGAAGGCTGTGGCTTGTGAGTATAAACTTCGAGGAGATGGGGTCTGAGACATGGCAAGGGCTAGACCATGTAGGGCCCCACAGGACACTGTAAAGAATTTAGGACCTTTCTGTTGAGTGAAATGGGAATTCACTGGAGGTTTTGAGTTGAGGAGTGAAATGGCTTAACTTAGGTATTAAAACTCTAGCTTCTCTTTGGGGAGAGAGGTGAAAGAAGGGAGATCAATTAAGAAAC